>NW_028317991.1:2846388-3159444 GCF_062004578.1 Staurois parvus | reverse complement strand
GTCCTTAATTTATTTTTTAAATTATTTTTTAGAATACTTTTTTAACATTTTATTTTGAATTGTATTATTATTATTTTTCATTTTTGTTTTTTTTTTTCATTTATTAACTGCCTTGTTGGGGGGGCATTGGTGAAATATCAGTGGTCTAACCAGAGCCCTGCTGTCTCATATTTGAGACTGAGATAGGGACTGGGGACAGAGATTCATCAAGTCCCTCTCTCTGCAGCCTCAGTTGCACAGATGAATGAATAGGAAGCCCTCTGAGACTCCCTGTGTATTCACAAACGGAAGCATAGTAAACACAATTTGCTATGCTTCAGTGATGAATGGATGCAGGAGCAATCGGTACCGATCACTCAGGAAAGGAGAGGGCTGGTAAATATGACATATTTACCACCCCCTCCATTCTGAAACTGATCCCCCTGTGTGCCTGTAGCAGCTGATGGTGGGACAGGAAAGGAGGGAGGTTGGAAGCACTGCCAAGGAAAGGGGCACACAGAAGGACCCAGACAGTAGGAGGGTAGGGGTGCAGATACTGGAGCCGATTCCCCTGCCACACAGGCAGAGGTAGAAAGGGGGAGGCACCCAAGGATCTATGTCTTCAATAAGACAGTACAGTTGGCCCTCCTGCTCAGCATGTATTATATAGAAGGTATAATTCATGTGTTTGCCCAATCAAATATGTATTTTCCTCTTAACATCTGATTATGTAATACTTTCCAGTGCTTGAAATGTAAGCTTTCTTGTCCTCCTTAGATGGAACACCAAAAATTAACTCTGCGTTCAGGGAGAAGGTGGTGAGCCCCGGAGAGCCCGTGTCCCTCATGTGTAATGTGAAAGGCACGCCTCTACCTACCATCACCTGGACCCTGGACGACGAGCCCATCATCAAGAATGGAAACCATCGCATCACTCAGATCATCACCTCCGACGGCAATGTCGTCAGTTATCTAAACATCACCAACACCCAGGTGCGGGACGGGGGAGTTTACTGCTGCACTGCCAATAATTCCGCGGGAGTCGTCCTGTACCAGGCTCGAATAAACGTAAGAGGTGCTTGTCAAATGAGCTCTTCAAAATATAAAAAATCAAAAACATAGTATTACACATACATACTTCATAATGTCATGCAAAAGGTTCCGAAACCCTAACTGAGGTTTCTCCATTGCCAACTTTATCTCATTTACTCATAAAAGGGGTTTTAATAGCATGTTTCTGTCAGTAGTGGCAAAAAAAGAGTCACCAGAACAAAGACATAGTTTAGTAGAAAAAATGTGTGAAAATTCTGTAAATGTTGTAGTGTTTTGGTACGTTTCTATTTCTTTTTGGACAGCTTTGGTCTCCAAATTGGATAAAAACAATATATAAATAACATGGGAATTAGTATACTTTACATTTAATTATCCCACACAGTTTTCAAAATAAAACATTATTCAGGATAGCTGTCCATTAAATGTGAATTTATCAGTAATAGAATAGTATTGGATTGAAGTTGATGGACTTTGGTCTTTTTTCAGACCTTATTTTCTAACAAAACTTTTGGTTGCTGTGCTGTAATTTTATAGCACCCTCCTAGATAAGTTACTAGACAAGCTAGGTAAATTTAGTTGTTTTTAGATCTCTGTAATCAGTGGAGAAGTTTGTGATTGCTTTTGGCTGTTCTAGGCTTCACTGGCTGCAGGTTGAACTGCCTCCCCCTGCCTTCTGGAGGATTCTAGAATGTTGTGATTTGGAGAAGGCACATCAACAGCCTGAATATTTATGTTGCCTAATCCAATCTCTGAAGGTGGGTTCCCAGTAGAGGCTGATGAGTTTATAAATAGTCTGGGGCCTGGGGCTGCCCTATTCTTATCTAGGAAGAGAAGTGCTGCTGCCCTTCTGGGCCACCCAATTGTAGTTCTTCATGTGATCATCGATGTTCCAGCTATACTAGAGCTTTCTTGCTGAAAACACTCTGGAACTGATTAAAAGATTTCACTGAGAACCTGGTCTGGAACGTTCATGGGAGAAATTTCTGGCTGACATTAGAAGAAGGCATCCAGGTATCCAGTGAGATTGTGAGTACAGACCTGAGTGTAGGATCCTAGTGACTGTGTACTGCTGCAATCCCTTGTACTTCAGTGCCAAGGCTTGCTTAAACTGGGAAAGTTCTTATGGTGTTTCAATTCCACTCATTGTCTTAGTTGTTACTAGAGGGACTGTACTAATAAGCTTTGACAAAGTGAAGAGTGTCCTCTTACTGCACTGTGTTGCTGGAGTATCCCACAGCTCCCTGTACCCTATCCAAGCTCAACTTACAATAAAGCACAGGTCTCCAAACTTTCTAAGCAAAGGACCACTTTATGGTCCTTCAGGTTTTGGGTGGTCTGGACTGTGGTCAGTGGAAACAAGCAATGCCATACTGTTGGTTTTAATGGAAAGAATAGCGCCCCATTGATTCTGTTAGTAAGAGGAATGGTGCCTGTCCCATCATTGGTGTAAGTTGGAGGAGTAGTACCCCAAGGGCCAACTAAAGGTAAGCAAAGGGCCACATCTGGCCCTTGGGCTTAAGTTTGGAGACCACTGCAATAAAGCATCAAAAAGATACCTCTAGACTGATCTTTGAGCCAGGAAAAGTGACTGTTACTCTGTGCCTAGATGCCAGTACACCAGCTTGGGAATAGAACCTGGGGCAAACACAGTGGGTCCTATAGGGGTGAGCGCTACAATATACAAAACAATTTTTGTAGCTTTGTCTTATAGGTTACATTTTATTTTTGAGTTCACTCTTCATGTTCAAAGTTTTCTTTGTAGTTTGTATTTTGTGGCTGTTACAAAATCCTGGATATACTTAAGGTTGTTTAGCAGTCCTGAGGGTATATTTGTCCCTGGGGAATGCTAGGGAGTGTTACAATCCTCTAGCAGAGATTGTGTTGTAATCATATACAAAAAGGTAACGTTTCCAGTTCCATTTCTACCCCTTTTTAGTTGGAGGCCACCAGCCAGTTTTAAAACACTTTTAATAACACTAATTTTTACATCCCTCCACTCCATATCATCCACCTCTCCATTAGGTATTCATTTCTGCCTTCTAGAATCATATAGTGCTTTCTTATGTTCTTATAGGTCCAGCAAGCATTCGACCAATGAAAAACATTACAGCAATAGCAGGGCGGGACACGTACATCCACTGTCGTGTGATTGGCTATCCATATTACTCCATAAAGTGGTACAAGAATTCCAACCTCATCCCATTCAACCACCGCCAAGTGGCATTTGAGAACAATGGAACGCTAAAGCTGACCGACGTACAGAAGGATGTAGATGAAGGGGAGTATGCATGTAATGTCCTTGTCCAACCACAGTTGTCCACAAGCCAGAGTGTCTACGTTACAGTGAAAGGTGGGTTTTGTTAATGTCAAATTCTTTCACCAGCAAAGAGCTATGGAAAGAAAAATAATTGTTTAAAAATGCTTGTTTTTTTTGGTGTCATAAAGAGTCTATATCAGGGTCTCCAAACTGTGGCCTGCGGTCCAGATGTGGCCCTTTGCTTGCCTATAATTGGCCCTTGGGGCACTAGTCCTTCCACTGATAAGAGGCACTATTCCTCTCACTGACACCAATGATGGGGGCACTATTCCTCCCACTGACACCAACAATGGGGCACTAGTCCTCCCACTGACACCAACAACAGGGCACTATTTCTCCCACTGATACCAATGATGAGGCACTATTCCTTACACTGATTCCAATGATGAGGCACTATTCCTCCCACTGATTCCAATGATGAGGCATTATTCCTCCCATTGATACGAATGATGGGGCACTATTCCTCCCACTGGTACCAATGATAAGGCGCTATTTCTCCCACTGATACCAATGATGGGGCGCTATTTCTCCCACTGACACCAATGGTGGGGCACTATTCCTCCCACTGATACCAATGATGGGGCACTATTTCTCCCACAAATACCAAATATGAGGCGCTATTCCTCAGTGATACCAAGGATAAGGCACTATTTCTCCCACTGACACCAATGATGGGACACTATTACTCCCACTGGTACCAATGACGAGGCACTATTCCTCCCACTGATACCAATGATGAGGCAATATTTCTCCCACTGACACCAATGATAGGACACTATTCTTCCCACTGACACCAATGATGAGGAACTATTTCTCCCACTGACACCAACGATGGGACACTATTCTTCCTATTGATATCAATGATGCTTTGTGATGTCATTTTTTCACCGACCAACATGGTATTGTTTACTCCCACTGGCCACAGTCTGGCCTGCCTAAATTTTGAAGGGTAGTAAACTGGTCCTTAGTTTTGAAAATTTGGAGATCCCTGGTCTATATCACAATCTGGATCATGATCAGAACTGCTGGATGCGCAAACAAGGGAAATTAATACAACCCCACTCTAAAGAAACTCCTCTAATCAAAAGCTGCACCACTCTCATTTAGGACATTTGCAGGTGTATAACTCATTATTCAATACACTGTATAAATTTGCATTTTTATAAGTCAGGAGAAATAGAATGCATTAATCCTACAGAAAAATAATTAAAAAGAGAGTACACCTTGGCTCCAAATACAAAACTGGTAAATATCACTTGTCATAGGTGCTTCAGGCGTCTGATCAACAAAACTGAAATAAATAATAAAATAACATTTGAACACTTTCTTTATCTCCCATTTCAGTGGAACGCGTTAACGTTGAACTAAACTATATCTGAGCACCACAAACTGAAAACACAATTTAATTCATTTTTAATATTCAAAGCAAACTCCCCCATCTATCCATGTCTCCATGCTTTTTGTTGAGAAATCACTTTGAAAAACACACCCCTCACATTTCTAGCTGCGGCCATTCTGAGTAAGGGCAAATGATTCACATAGCATTTACTTAATGGAATCCATATGCCCTTAGCTCGGGCAAGCAGGCAGGAGGGTGTGCTTAGCTGAGAAATTTGCTTCCCCCCTCGTCCCATGAAGACTCCTGGAATGCACAACATCATTTTAATCTAGGCCAGAAACCAGGAAGCAACTAAAGAAACTTAAAAAAATAAAAAAGTTTAAAATAACTAAATATAATATATCTTCCTATCTATTTACTAATGATAGCAGCATAAGGATTAAAAAAGATTTATATAGTCGTGCAGATAGTCTATGTGATATTATTCTATAGCCAATCTCCATGTCTAAAAGGGCTCTCTGGTCTACTTGTGCCAACACCTTTTATTGACTTTCACGAAAGTCAGATCTCTGTTTTGTGCTGATTCACATAAGGTACCAGTTTAAAGAATATGTAAACCCAACATTTCCTATTCCTGATATGTGCCTGCTGTACCATGTACTTGTATGAAAAAGACCAAGACCAGAAGTTCTAAAAAGACAACTGTACTTTCCAGTTGGTTCCCTTCCTTTGGTTCCTTTTGGCCCTTTTACCATAAGATGACTGATTTTCTTTCTTGCCTCATCACTTTTCAAACATTTCTCCGTGGAATCCTTATTTCTCCTCCCTTGCGCTGACAACAAGCATACCTGAGACAACTGTATGTATATCTGTACGAAGTGGCTCTGTAGGGCCTGTCTCCATGCTATAAAACCACAGTACTGCATGCACATGGAATCACCAGGGTATAAAGAACTGATTTACATAGCTCAGTGCTTGGTCTTACATGAGGAATAAATCTCTTGTTTTTCAGCTTTGTGATATATTGAGGATATGTAAATACCTTCTGTTTAAGAAGCCAGTGCTGAACATTTGTGATAAGAAATGCTTATGTTGTAGGAGATTCTGCAAGCAATTACTCCCGGTCAGAGCAGAAACTGATTACAGATGCTTAATTAAAAGATTTGCTCTGAAAGATGCAATCATAAACCTATTTCTTCAGGGACCTCTGCTTAATGTACTGCTATCTATTTTTAAAAGGGTGATAACCGGTTAGGCAGATTCAGGCTGCCATAGCATGCACATGGCGTCACTGATCTCCAATTGGAGACATATCCCAGAACGCTACAAGTCTGGACTGCTCAGAAACATAAGAGACAGGACGTGCGTAAAGGACAAGTTCACCTTTAAGTAAAAAGCCCACCTCTATAGACCCTTAAACTATCTTCAGTTTAACCACCAACCTGGTGCTTACGTAGTTCTTCTATTGCCACAAATAACATCACTGGTCTCAGACTCCTGAACTGCAGACCTAACCCAGCACACTACAAGTCTGGACTGTTCAGAAATAGAATGTGCTTAAAAAAACAAGATCACGTTAAGTAAAAAGCCCACATTCATGGCCCCTTAAACTATCCTTAGCTGAGCCCTTACCCAGGTGTTCATTTACTTCTTCCATTACCACAGCATATTGATGGCCTCACTGGTCTCTGACTCTTGAACTACAGACCTAACCAAGCACACTACAAGTCTGGACTATTCAGAAACATAAAAGACAGGACGTGCCTTAAAGGACAAGTTCACCTATAAGTAAAAAGCCCACCTCTATGGTCCCTTAAGTTAACTTTAGCTAAACCACCACCCAGGTGCTTACTTAGTTCTTTGATTGCCACAGCACGTAAATTACATCACTAGTCTCTGACGTTTGATCTGCAGACCTAACCCAGCACGCTAGAAGTCTGGACTGTTCAAAATAGAATGTTTTTAAAGGACAATATCACCTTTAAGTAAAAAGCACACCTTCATGGTCCCTTAAATTATCCTTAGATGAACCCTCACCCAGATGCTTTTTACGTCTTCCATGGCCACAGCATGTAAATGGCATCACTGGTCTCTCACTCTTGAACTACAGACCTAACCCAGTACACTACAAGTCTGGACTGTTCAAAAATAGGATGTGCTTAAAGGAGAAGATCACTTTTAAGTAAAAAGCCACCTGTATGGTCCCTTAAACGATCTTCAGTTGAACCACCACCCAGGTGCTTAATTACTTCTCCATTACCACAGCATGTAAATGGCGTCACTGGCCACTGACTCTTGAAGTACAGACATAACCCAGCACACTATAAGCCTGGACTGTTCAGAAACATAAAAGACAGGACATGCTTTAAAGGCAAGTTCAACTTTATGGAAAAAGCCCACCTCCATGGTCCCTTAAACTATCCTAAGCTGAACCCCCAGCCAGATTCCTACCTATTTCGTACATTGCCAAAATCTTTCTACATTGGTTACGTACCATCTAGCAAAATCTACTGCTTTGCTGTCGGTGCCTGCACAGTAACCCATAGATTTGAATGGCATGTACCCTGCTTTTGGAGAAATGTCCTAATTAAGTATATAGGACATTTCTGTGAAGACGTGGGCTGCGCTATACTAATTTTTGCTGAACAGAATGTAAAAAACATGGGAGGCTGCCAGATCGAGGCAGCAGCATCTATTACCCTTCCACTAAGGCTAAATGCCAGGCTGCTCTGAAGAGCAAAGCTCCAGCCTTTCATGGTAGCATTATCTGCCTCTTCATCCCCATTCACAACTGAGCATTTTGTAGCTCAAAGCTACAAAATGCTCAACAAGCAAAATTCCATGCTTTTAAATTGTCCTTGTTCATATTTGAGTTTTGAGATGCCTATAGCTCAACACCTGGAGTTCAGAATGATACTACTACTTTTGAAGTATAATAGGATGTTTTTGGCCTCATTGGTTTCAACACACAAATATGCAAACAAGAAAAAGGAGGCAAAAAATACACACTCGTGCCCCGAAGAAGCTTCTGTGCAGCATGTCATTCCTAAAAATGCACATAAAAAAGGGGGGGATTCATAGGCCAATAGGAATGTGTGGGGCAGGACAGAGCTTTATCCATTGGAAAGGACCAGCATTTTGGTCATAACACCAGGATCTCCTTTTTTTTTTTTTTTTTAATTATTTTTAGACTTAAATTCTTAACCCAATGTTTATATTGACCAGTAACACTTTTTATCTCTAAGTCTAAACCTACCGCCTAATCCATTAAATGACAACACTAATCTATCGGCCGAAAATAGGGTTACTGGCAATTTGCTGATAGAAAAAAAAAAGGTGCCAATAATATCATTGACTTCAATGCAGAATCGCATCCTATTGGCTCCAATGCAAAATCACGTCCCATTGACTCCAATGTAAAAACGCCCCCTATTGACTCCAATGCAAAAGCGTCCCATTGACTCCAATGAAAAATTGCGTCCCATTGACTCCAATGCAAAACGCTTCTATTTAAGTTTTTTAAAATTTCATTTTATTTTCTGTCTATTTTTTGCGTGCTACTTTCAATAAAAGTTATTTTACATTACTGGATTGTATTTTTTGAATTCACATCAATTTAAATGCATGATATTAATTAAAATGTAGAATATAAAACAAATATATATAAAAAATATTTTTTTTTTAAATTGTCCATTGGTTTTGGTTTTTGGCCAAGTGCATCCTGAATTTTAGGTTTTGGTCCAGAATTTTTATTTCGGTGCACCACTAGACATTATCCCTAAACCCTAATCTCGAACCTAACCCTCAAAACTAAGTTATGCCCTCTATGCCCCATTTTTTATCTTCTCTTTAACCATAGGGTGCAAACCATCCAGTTGCAAGACTGGTGCTCAGAACTCCTGGGCCTGCACCAAAACCTACCTGTGCCCCAATTACATTGCCAAAAACAACAAACAAAAGTAAATGTATAGTTTTAGATATATTTTAAATCCACTCCAAAGTAGCAAGGAAGGATTTTAATTACCATGGTATAGAGAACTTGGTATAATCCCACCCCCACCCCTACCCCCCACCAGTCCTGGTGTGGCTTCAGCTATATTAATACCTTTGTTGCTTGTATTAGCGGGCTTTAAACCCAACTGGAAATACTTGTCACTTTTGTCTATGGTATGATCTGTTGACCTGATCTTGCTTTTTTTTGCAGTTCCACCATACATTCAGCCATTTGAGTCCCAAAGATTTTCCATTGGTCAGAGAGTCTTCATCCCATGTGTTGTGGTCTCTGGAGATCTTCCCATTACAATCACCTGGCAGAAGGACGGCAGGCCGATTCCAGCCAATCTCGGGGTGACCATTGACAACATTGATTTCACCAGCTCCCTGCGGATCTCCAATCTGTCTCTGATGCACAATGGAAATTATACCTGTATCGCTCGGAACGATGCTGCAGCTGTAGAACACCAAAGTCAGTTAATTGTCAGAGGTAAATACAGGCACAAAACATCTATTTCCTTAAAATCTGTATCAAAAGCGGAACTTGAATCTAATTAGGAAACTCCACTTATTTATGCAGCTCCCTCCCCCTAAAAATGACTCATTAACCACTTGACCTCCAGAAGGTTTTACCCCCTTCATGACCAGGGTATTTTTTTGCTATTTAGCACTGCACTACTTTAACTTGCAATCGCTTGGTCATGCAACACTGTAAGCAAATGAAATTTATACAATTTTATTAAACTTGTGCTGTAGCCAATCACTGCACAGATTGTCAGGGGGTACATGCATGCCCAAAACCCGAGGTAGGCCTGTGATGTACATGTATATAGTGGTGTCTGCACTTCCCGCCCACTCACAGTAGATTTCCCTTTGAGCAGTGGTTAAACTTCAAAACAAAAAAAGTTAAATATTATACTTACCTTTCTCTGGGCTTCTGCCCAGGTGAGGGTGATGTCATCCTCCTGCCGGTGAGATCTAGGGAATGTACAATGGCCCAAATCCCACAAGACGCATCTGCACTGTGCCATCTTATTATAAGATTTGGAGTATTCTGCAACTGTCAGGGTCACGTTGGAAAAGATGGTGGCATCACCCCCTGCGCTATGGAAGCCAGGGGAAAGGTAAGACTACCATATAACTTTTTTTTTTAGGTTTAAGGTGGCTTCTTAGTAAGAAGGGGGGGGGGCATGAAAAATAAGCAGACTTGCTTGGAGTTCATGGTCTGCTTTAAAGTGTATGTCCAACCAAAACTTATGTTTTCACGTTTGGTTTGGAACAGTTAGGACCCCTGATGACTACAGTTTCACAGGAGAAGAAGTAAGTGTACATCTCCAACATGGATTTTTTGTTGAATTTATAATTTTTTAGTAGAGTAGGGAAAGGCTAGAGTCTCTGTCACTCAAACAAATGGAAATCTAGTGCTGGATTCAAAAGATCTGTAGATAAGTCGGTTTGTGATGAGGCACAATGGGGTTGATTTACTAAAGTCAAAGACTGTGCAGTTTGCAAGTGCCTTTGTACTGCAGTTGCTCCAGAACTTAGTAAATGAGGTAAAGCTTCACTTTGCAAAGAATACCCAATCAGATGCAAGGAAAATAAAAACAAAAATGCATTTGTGTTGGCACATGATTGGAAGTCAGCAGAGCTTCACCTCATTTACTAAGCTCTGGAGCAGCTGCAAGTGAAGAGTGCAATCCAAATGGCTCTGCTCTCTACAAAAATTGGGTGTCCCTCAAATAGGAAGCCAAGATTTGGGGATTCACATGTATAAAGGCTGATGTACAGTCTGAGAGTCAAAAACTTTCAACATTGATTCAAAAATGAACATCCAGCGCTTTTTAAGGGCACAAAGACCTCTTCCTTTTTTAGGGCTTAAATTCTAATAGATAATTACAAAGACTCAAGATTGATGCACATCACCAGGCAGTAAATATATGCTGTATAGAAACAGGGTAGTCAGAGTTTTGCTGCTCCACTGATTCTGGCTACACCTTATCTCTGTACAGCAAATGATTTGTTCCTAGTGATGTGCGCCAATCTTGAGTCTTAATAATTATCCATTACAATTTAAGCCCTGAAAAAGGGAGAGTCCTTTGCACCCCCAAAAAGTAATGGATGTTCTGTGTTATTGTTTAGAAAACAAAAGATGTACGTATTTCAGAAGTCCATATAATCACTGTGGCTGTCAAGACCAACACTGTCTACCTATAAGGAACTCCAATATCCACTTACATAAAGGTTCAGCTGTGTATTCCTGGGGAGGGGGTCCAAGATGGATAGTGCACAATCCAAAATCCAACTCTGGGCCAGAGAAGCAACAACGCGTTTAGAGGCCCCACCTCTTGCTCAGGGACTTGAGAAAAAGACGGGGCCTCGAAATGCCTTGTTCTCATGGAGACATACCGATGCTTTGGGTGGGTGAAGGCAGCAGGTCTTTGTTCCTGGGAGGAGTGGATCTGGTCCAGCAGCTCCTCTTTTTTACAAGGGCTCCAGCATAGCTTTCCTTTAGCTGTAGCTTACCTGAAACTATCCTCTTCCATCCCCTTCTCCATCTGTCTGACCTAGAGTTGGATTCTGGATTATGCGCCATCCACCCAGTTATCATTTGTGAACCAATATTAATTTTAAATATTAATATACTCACAAACAAAAAAGTAAAACAAGCGTGTAAAGTCCTTAGTGAGACTTAAACAGTCAGAGACCACCGCTAGTCTAACCAGGATGGAAAATTCCTAGAGTCAGGCTGACACGTTTGGAAGGGAGTCCCTTCTTCCTCAGAGCTCTGAGGAAGAAGGGACTCCCTTCGAAATGTGCCAGACTGACTGTGAGAATCTTCTCTCCTGGTTAGACTCGCGCTGGTCTCTGACTGTTTAAGTCTTGCTAAGGACTTTACACGCTTGTTTTACTTTTTTGTTTGTGAGTATATTTTCAAATTCAATACAATCACATTTTACTGAGGTAATGCGCAAGGTTGGTGCGCTTTCTTTTTGTTTCACTTTACAGTATTGGTCGAGCATCCCCAGCCTTGTTTAGAGCCGTACAACCTTTGATGCTTTGGTGACGAACTTCTTCAAGTTCCGGGTCCATCTATGCACCCTTGTTCTGGGTCATAGAGCAGGAGGTGTTGCTTTTTATTACACTGGCCTATTGACATATGTCCGAGGCTCTGGCGGTGCAGATTTAGTGCGGTTTTAAAAAGAGTCCTGTCCGATTTCTGAGCAGTGCGGTCCAGTTCAATTGCAGATTACAGGTTATTGACTTCTATGGGAACCGTTTCTAAAGCGCAAATGTGTGAACAGGATAAGATCCTGAGCTACTCCTGTCCTGAACCTGATGTAAACCTGAAGTGAACCTGTGAACAGCTACTATATCAATTAGCTGTGAATCCTGAGCGTCAGTCTGCACCGCATATGTGTGAATCAGCTCTTAGTCCTTATAATTATCCATTTTAAGCCCCAAAAAGGGGAAGGACTTTAACCTCCCTGGCGGTATTCCCGAGTGTAGCTCGGGGTAAAGTTTCAGTACCACAAGCGGTAACCCCGAGCTACACTCGGGAATACCATGCAGCACTGCTCCGCCATCCCTCGATCACTTACCTTGTCCTGCACTCCCGCGATGTCCCTCCTGCAGTGTCCCCGGCAATGTAATCTGGCGGATGCCGGCATCTGACTTCTGGTTTCCGTCCCCTGCGACGTCGGGACGTACGGGGGAAGGAACGGCGGGAAATTTGAAAATGACAAAAAGTGACATTCACTAAAATCACTAAAATCACATAGTATAACATTCCTGTATCAATCCATTTCACATACATTTTGTCCCGAGTGCTTTGTCCTGCGCCCTGCCTGCATTTTTACTGTTCTTTCTGCCTGGAAACTGAGAAATGTCCATGGCGTCCAAAAATCGGTTTTAGACCAGCTTGAGAACAGCAATAGTAAATCAGAATTGAGTGATAATGATTCGTGGGGAAATTCGTCATCAGACACTGAAAGCGATTTTGCGACTTTGCTCAATGATGTGTGAACTTGGCGCTCTATTTAAAATTTCAGTGTTTTTGGTTTGATTATATTATTGAATTAAATTTATTATTATTATATTATTATTTTTTATGATTATTTATTCAATTATAATTTATGATTTCGTGTTTCAAGTTTTATCCTACCCGGGATGTTTACTAGACTCTTGTTCGGACAGATTTCAGTGAGTTATTCCTAAAAATTACAGCCTACAATATAAAACGCCAAATTTCCATGCAAAAAAGTACCGCTTTCAGCACCAAAAATCTGAAATAATGATACCGTCAGGGAGGTTAAGCTTCTGAAACACGTTTTATGTTGTCCTTTGTGAACCAATATTAAAGGATAAGTTAACCTTTTGTCCAAAAATAATAAATGCACGTTTTTCTTGCAGGTACAAAAATGTGCATTTATTATTTTTGGTTGCAGGAGCCTGTAAAGCTTTGCACAAGCGATCAGCAGATTGCTGGTGACATGCAAGTCTCCTGCAGACCTGTCAGTATATCTGGGACGTATGGGCAAGCAGAGGTACTAACAGGAAGATTCAATGAACTACCATGGCGCTCCACAGTGCCATGGAAGTTCATCGAGAACTACAAGCAGACAGCTGCTAAGGCTGTTGGAACTTGTAGTTCATTTATTCACAGAACACTGTGAATGATTGATGCTGCTGTGTGGGTGGAGCCCTTCACAGCTGCGCTGTTTTTTAAAAAGTGTTGGTCTCCCCGTATTGCTGTCATGAGGGGGAAGGAAATTGGCCGGGACTGAAGCATTGGGAACATATTCGATGTTCCACCCTAAAGACTTGTGGAACATGTAACATGTTCCCAAGAGTGAACTTATCCTTTAAGAGTTTGTGGACTCTCAGACTGTTCAATAGACTCTCTAATTAGACTTCATATATGTGAAGCTTTTTATCACTGTGGGAGAAATTTACTAAAATGGGAGTACAAAATCTGGTGCAACTTTCCACAGAAACCAATCAGCTTCCATGTAAGGCAGGAATGGCCGGCACTCAGGATGAAATCCAACTATATACTGCTTTATTGTAAAGACATGTACAAAGCTAAAATCTTCCAACACGTTTCGGACAAATCAGTCCTTAGTCATGCACCATGGCTAAGGACTGATTTGTCTGAAACGCATTGGAGATTTTAGCATTGTACATGCCTTTACAATAAAGAAGTATACAGTTGGATTTCATCCTGAGAGCCGGCCATTCCTGTCTTACATGTATCCTTGGGAGTTTTGGCAGCTCTTGGGTCTGAGCAGCGGGCGGAGCAGCCATTGAGGGAGATGGTAGTGTCCTCACACCTGTTTTTCCAATCAGCTTCCAGGATTTATTGTCAAAGCTTAATTGAATAAACTGAAGTTCTATGTGCTCCACTTTTAGTAAATCCCCCTCCTGTGTACTTCCAGATTTTCCCTAATTTCCTTTCTGGTGAAATCATCATTGGAACAGGAAATAGAGGGAATTTCCAACAGAGCTCAAGATAGAAGTAAAATACAACAGGATTGGAACTAGGTTTACTAGGTTGCTAGTAAAAAGATCTCACTATCTTTGACATGTTCGTTGGTGTTTCATCCAAACAAGTTTCTTTTGCCAGCATACGTATTTGGATAGTTCTATTGACAATGTATAATTGTCCAGGAAGCAGGAGCCCTCTAGTGGACATATGGAGGCTTACGACAGTAAGGCCAGGGCTACATGGGAGATTTGTTGTCACACAACTAAAATCTCTGTCTATTGCATATTAAATGTAATGTGAGCTACTGCACAAATGAGTGTGCAAACGTATGTTTAGTCACCCGTGGTCACACAATGACATAATGTAAACAACATTTCATATTCCTGCTGTATTCCTACTGTACCATGTACTTGTATGAAAAAGTATTCTGTTCTCTTTGTATTGCTTCCTGGTGTTCCTGTCAGTCCGTCTGCTTTCCTATTAAAAACTGACCACTCTAGGCATAAGAGCACAGCCTGGTCAGTTCTCTAGCCATGCTGGAAACTCACCCGAACCAGATATCGTATGTACTCTCCA
The DNA here is from genome assembly GCF_062004578.1 of Staurois parvus. Taxonomy (NCBI): domain Eukaryota; kingdom Metazoa; phylum Chordata; class Amphibia; order Anura; family Ranidae; genus Staurois; species Staurois parvus. Next base: position 3,144,703 of record NW_028317991.1, on the reverse strand, counting down.
GCACCTCAGGATATGCACAGCCAAAAGGGAAGCCAAGGGTACCAGGACAGCGAAAACCAAAGGAAATGCTTCAGGGGTGCAGCCCTCCTCAGACGGGGAAGTCAGCCACTGGATAGAGAGAAAACAGGTGGCGCACACACCTAGTGCATTATCCAAGGTTTATTGTAAAGAGTAAAAAATAATAAAAACATACTCACAATTGAAGCATGTATCTAAAAAGCATAGAAAAATGACGATGGCCACAATGGCAGGCAAGGTGTCCTCACTGTCAGTGCGGTCAAATGGCTGCCGCGTTTCGGGGACAAATCCCTTTCCTCAGAGCTGATGACCAGCCTCTGATGCAGATTTGTAATGGATGAAAAGTGGGAGCCTTGCTGGTCTCTTTCTTCATGCTGGAAACTCAGTCTGCTCTTCTCCAATGATAAGACTTGTGCTGACAACTCTCCTCCCCATGCACAGTAACTCAAAAAAACATTCATTGTGGGAATCTGGGTGGCAAATGGGGGGATACAGTGAGGTGAATAACCATTTCTTGACGATTGCTTAACATTCTTCTACAATAAAGAACGATTTGTGCACTAACTTTTTTTTTTGTTCTCTGGGAATTGAAAAGGAACTTTCATTCCCTTGAGTTTCAGCCCCAGTTTCCCTCAGCTGCTGCTATCTTTTCTTAGTCTGGTGCATGGTAAAGGGCTCTGCCTGACCTCCAAATCCTGCGGCACATCCCTGGGGAAGGAGGGTTCAAGCATATGTAGACATGACGAGTGTTGGAATTTCCATACTAGTCACAACACCATACTGGGGTCCACATTACATGTGGGCCCTATTCTATTACAGTCTGCTTAGGAACGCCCACTCCCCCAGACTGACATCTACCCATCAAGACATTTTGATATTTATATAGCTCTCACTCCAAAGGAGCCCCGTGGGTTTTTTTTCCAGTAGTTGCACCTGCAGCCAGACACACAGTCACTCCTTTGGCTCAATGCACAGTCTAGGGCAGTGGTGGTGAACCTATGGCACGTGTGCTGCAGTGCCCTCTCTGACAGCATGCGAGCCAAGTCGCCCCAGCAGCCGAGCATCAGATCACATCGCACATAGGGGCCATGTGTATGCTGGGAAAGGAGTAGCCGCGGCAGGCGATGATGTCATGAGTCGCGAATCATTAGCCGCAACTCGTCCGAGTTTTCGCATGGCCTGTCAGTGCGCTGCCAAGGATATATACAGTATATTGGACTGGCTGTGAGTTTTAATACATTTGTTTTTATTAACACAAGATTTTAGCTTGTGCTGGTGGTCTGTAGAACTTTGCTCCCTTGTGCTGGTGGTCAATAGAACTTTGCTCCCTTGTGCTGGTGGTCAGTGGAACTTTGCCCCCTTGTGCTGGTGGTGAGTGGAACTTTGCCCCCTTGTTCTGGTGGTCAGTGGAACTTTGTCCCCTTGTGCTAGTGGTGAGTGGAATCTTTCCCCCTTGTGCTGGTGGTCAGTGGAACTTTTCCCCCTTGTGCTGGTGGTCAGTGGAACTTTGCCTCCTTGTGTTGGTGGTCAGTAGAAATTTGCCTCCTTGTGCTGGTGGTCAGTGGAACTTTGCCTCCTTGTGCTGGTGGTCAGTAGAAACTTGCCTCCTTGTACTGGTGTTCAGTGGAACTTTGTCCCCTTGTGCTGGTGGTGAGTGGAACTTTGTCCCCTTGTGCTGGTGGTGAGTGGAACTTTGTCCCCTTGTGCTGGTGGTCAGTGGAACTTTGTCCCCTTGTGCTGGTGGTCAGTGGAACTTTGTCCCCTTGTGCTGGTGGTCAGTGGAACTTTTCCCCCTTGTGCTGGTGGTCACTGAAACTTTGCCCCCTTGTTTTGGTGGTCACTGGAACTTTGCCCCCTTGTGTTGGTGGTCACTGGAACTTTGCCCCCTTGTGTTGGTGGTCACTGGAACTTTGCCCCCTTGTGTTGGTGGTAAGTGGCACTTTGCCCCCTTGTGCTGGTGGTCAGTGGAAGCTCTGTTTATTGTGTTTTTATTTTAAGACAAAAGATGTTAATGTATGGGTTGTTTTTTCTAAACGAAATCCTCAGTATTCAGGTTTAATTGCAGTGTTGGCACTTTGCAATAACTAAGTGGGTTTTGGGTTGCAGATTGGGCACTTGGTCTCTAAAAGGTTCACCATCACTGGTCTAGGGGTATACTTTTCTGATGCTGTCTTGCAAAATTTAAACTTGGATAGGTTTAGGTAACTGTGGGATACTGTAGTAACTTTAAGCAGCAACTTGAGGACTCTAATCCTACTCCTAAGAATCTGAGTACAGTCTTTTGCAGCAGTAAGTGCATGGTTTGAGCTTTACCAGGACACCACGAACAATGTTCCCTTTGAGCAATGCTCACTCTAGCACAAGAGGGATGGCAACAGCACACAGTCTCAAGGATTTGACAAGCCGGTCTGTACTCTCTAATGTCCTTGGATAATTGGATTCCAATATCTTGTAGACACATCTCCTGTGATACCAGATCAGATCCCCAGACAAAAGTCAGCTCCAACGAATTTTAGCAGAATAGCCCCCCCAACTTCAATGGGCAGCAAACACATGGTCGGCCTGTCTGGAAGGGCAGCAGCTCTCAAGGCTAGGATCTTCTCTTCCAAGAAAAGACACTTCTGTTCCAAGCCTCAAGCTATTTATGATCCCCCTCAGCTACCATCTGGATACCTCTCCCCAGAGATTGGTCAGGGCTGCATAAATATTCAGCTGCTGATTTGACTCTCCCTGCCCACCATCTTCCAGAACCTTTCCAGACAGACAGAAGGGTCAACCCGGCAGCCAGTGAAACACAGAACAAATCAAAATAATTACATGCAGCTCAGCTGATCACAGTGAGCCAGTAACTAAATGAACCTAACCTAGCACCTCTCTAAGAGGGTTCTACATTTACACAATTCCTCCTAAGAGCCAACCCACTGCTTGTATCAAGACTGAGAGCTCTTGAGAGAAATACTGAGGCAGGGTGCTGTGATGTTTTCAGGAAGCTATGTACAGCACCCTGCCGGTCCCTCCCACCAGCCATGCATTGCCTAGGGAAACACAGAGACCCAGTGATGATCTCCTAAGGCTTACAATAAAGTGGTTGTAAAGGCCCAAGGTTTTTTACCTTCATGTATTCTATGCATGAAAGTAAAAAAACCTTCTGTTTGCAGCAGTGCCCCCAGCCCCCTCAATACTTACCTGAGCTCCATCGAGATCCAGCATTGTGCAAAACAGCCTCGGCTGTCCCGGGTCTCTGCCTCCTCATTGGCTGAGACAGCAAGTGGGAGCCATTGGCTCCCGCTGCTGTCAATCACAACCAGTCAGCCAATGAGGAGAGATAGGAGGCAGAGCCAAACCACGGCTCCAGGTGTGAATGGACACATGGAGCAGCTTGCTATGGGGGCACCCGACATGAGAGCCTGCGGGGGACCCGAGAAGAGGAGGATCCAGGCTGCTGTGTGCAAAACCACTACACAGAGCAGGAAAGTATAGACATGTTTGTTATTTTACAAAAAAAGAACATTTAGTATTGCTTTAAGGTAAGTGATTAAAACAGAAAGGCTTTATTTAAACATTTAATTGACATGCTGAGGAGGGTAAAAGGAGGAAACAAGGAAGGCAAAACATAAGCAGAATGAGCTTCAGCTTTAAGAACACCTACCAGGTCAGCAATGGCAGAATACATACATCTCTTGTTATAGGTTTCTCTTAATACTCTTCTATAGTATTTGCCAGCTGTCTAGCCTCCGAGTGACAGTTGGAGACATGCCATGCAGTGTTACATAGTTACATAGTTAGTCTGGCTGAAAAAAGACAAAAGTCCATCCAGTTCAACCATATATAAAAACAATAAAAATGTATAATCCTATGTCCACAGTTGATCCAGAGGAAGGCAAAAAAAACAGCAAAGCATGATCCAATTTGCTCCTGTGGGGGAAAAAATTCCTTCCTGATCCCCTGAGAGGTAATCGGATATTCCCTGGATCAACTTTCCATATAAATTTTAGTATCCAGTTATGTTCCGTGTATCTAGGAAAGAATCCAGGCCTTTTTTAAAGCAATCCACTGAGCTGGCCAGAACCAACTCTTGAGGGAGTCTATTCCAAATTTTCACAGCTCTCACTGTGAAGAAACCTTTCCGTGTTTGGAGATTAAATTTCTTTTCCTCCAGATGTAAAGCGCGCTGCCTTGTCCTCTGTGATGACCTCAGGGTGAATAACTCCACACCGAGTTCTCTAAATGAACCACTGATGTATTTATACATGGAGATAATATCCCCCCCTTATGTATTATACATGGAGATCACATCCCCCCTTATGTATTATACATGGAGATCATATCCCCCTTATGTATTATACATGGAGATCATATCCCCCCTTATGTATTATACATGGAGATCATATCCCCCCCCTTATGTATTATACATGTTGATCATATCCCCCCTTATGTATTATACATGGAGATCACATCCCCCCTTATGTATTATACATGGAGATCATATCCCCCTTATGTATTATACATGGAGATCATATCCCCCCTTATGTATTATACATGGAGATCATATCCCCCCCCTTATGTATTATACATGTTGATCATATCCCCCCTTATGTATTATACATGGAGATCATATCCCCCTTATGTATTATACATGGAGATCATATCCCCCCTTATGTATTATACATGGAGATCATATCCCCCCCCTTATGTATTATACATGTTGATCATATCCCCCCTTATGTATTATACATGGAGATCATATCCCCCTTATGTATTATACATGGAGATCATATCCCCCCTTATGTATTATACATGGAGATCATATCCCCCCTTATGTATTATACATGGAGATCATATCCCCCCTTATGTATTATACATGGAGATCATATCCCCCCTTAATCTCCTCTTCTCAAGAGAGAATAAATTCAGTTCCTCTAATCTTTCCTCATAGCTGATCTCCTCCATGCCTCTTATCAGTTTGGTTGCCCTTCTCTGTACTTTCTCCAGTTCCCCAATGTTCTTTTTGTGAATTGGTGCCCAAAACCGAACTGCATATTCCAGATGAGGTGTTACTAATGATTTGTACCGGGGGAAATTATATCTCTCTCTCTCTGGAGTCTATACCTTTTTTAATACAAGAAAGGATTTTGCTCACTTTAGAAAATGTAGCTTGGCATTGCATGCCATTATTAAGCTTGTGATCTACCAGAACCCCCAGATCCTTCTCCACCATTGATTCCCCCAGTTGTACCCCCCTAGTATGTATGATGCATGCATATTCTTAGCCCCCAAGTGCAGAACCTTACATTTATCAACATATCTTAGATTGTAAGCTCCCAGGATCAGGGTCCTCCTAACCCTCTTGTATTGAACTGTATTGTTGCTGTATTGTCTCACGTTATATTGTAAAGCGCTGATAAACTGTTGGTGCCATATAAATCCTGTATAGTAATACTAATAATTAAACCTCATTTGCCACATATTTGCCCAATTACACAGTACATTGAGGTCAGCTTGTAAGTTGGAGACATCCTGTAAGGACGTTATTCCACTGCACAGCTTGGTGTCATCTGCAAAGACTGAAATGGGATTTATAATCCCAGACCCCATATCGTTTATAAATATATGAAAAAGTAAGGGTCCCAACACTGAACCTTGGGGTACACCACTGACACCCCTAGACCATTCAGAGTATGAATCATTAGCCACTACTCTCTGAATACGATCTTTTAGCCAGTTTTCTATCCATTTACATACAGATTTTTCCAAGCCTGTAGGCTTTACACATTAGCCGTGTGTGGTTAACTGTGTCAAACGTTTTTGCAAAATCCAAGTATACCACGTCATCCGCCACCCCTCTGTCCAAGTATACCACGTCATCCGCCACCCCTCTGTCCAAGTATACCACGTCCTCCGCCACCCCTCTGTCCAAGTATACCACGTCCTCCGCCACCCCTCTGTTTAAATATACCACGTCCTCCGCCACCCCTCTGTTTAAGTATACCGCGTCCTCCGCCACCCCTCTGTCCAAGGTTTTGCTCACCTCCTCATAAAAAGAAATCAGATTTTTTTTGACAACTTCTGTATTTCATGAATCCATGCTGTCTGTGGCTTAAAATATTTTTTCCCAGCAAGAACTTATCTATGTGGTGTTTTATTAAACTCTTCAGTATCTTCCCAACTATAGATGTTAGACTAACAGGTCTATAATTACTTGGTAAAGATTTTAATCTTTGTGCTAGAGAAGAAGAAAAGGGGAGGGTGGTGGCAGTGTTTATATGGTCCCTTTGTATGTAAATGTTAGTAAATAAAGCTGTTTTTTTTTAATTGCTTGCTAGCAAAAATCCTTTTTTTTTTCCTTCACACATAATTGGGTATACAAAGTAAACAAAGCTTTATTTACTAATATATAATTTGCATATTGACATACAGATTGTAAAGTCAGCATTTACTTTGCTGGGTTAACAGCCTCTACTTTAGTGAATCACCCCATTGCATTTCTGCAGTAAGGTTGACCTTCAACAGGACAATTTTATAAAGGATTCAAAGAAAAATGTTTGTTGAAATGATAGCAAATGAACATGCTTTCTTATGAGCCTCAGTTTTAGGTTAGTTGGTTATTTTTCTGGTTGTTTGTGCTTTGCAGAAGCAGATCTCTTTTAGGCTTTCATTTGTACTGATAAAATGTGACAGTTGCTGCAGAGAATGATCTTCCAGCAATTTGGAGAATTATTCTGACAGTATTCCTTTTTATCTGTTGTCAGTGGTTGCTTTTATACCTAGACGGCTGCAACGTTGTTTTTCACATTGCATATCACTCCAATATATATCAAAGGGTATTCATCAAATATTCCCCAAATTGGTCTGTCTGTGGCCAGCGTATGCCTGTAAATGAAGGCAAACTTTTGACCTGCTGAGCCTCTGGGATTCCAAAATTGAAGGCTCACATAACGCTAGAATATATATATATATATATATATATATATATATATATATATATATATATTCAAAGACATCCCGAAAATCAAAGTGAAAAAATAAGGCAGCAGGCTAGTCCATTTTGCTGAAATTTCATTGGAGCAACTCAAAATGGTACTCAGTTTGTATGGCCCCCACGTGCTTGTATGCATGCCTGACAACATCAGGACATGCTCTTAATCAGACGACAGATGGTGTTTTGGGGTATTTCTTCCCAGATCTAGACCAGGGCATCACTGAGTTCCTGGACAGTTTGAGGTGCAACCTGGAGGTGTCGGATGGACCGAAACATGATATCCCAGAGGTGTGCTATTGGATTTAGGTCAGACGAGCGTGGAGGCCATTCAGTGGTATCAATTCCTTCATCCTCCAGGAACTGCCTGCATACTCTCGCTACATGAAGCCGGGCATTGTCGTGCACCAGGAGGAACCCAGGACCCATTGCACCAGCATAGGGTTTGACAATGGGTCCAAGGATTTCATCCTGATACCTAATGGCAGTCAGGGTGCCATTGCCTAGCCTGTAGAGGTCTGTGCGTCCCTCCATGGATATGCCTCCCTAGACCATCACTGACCCACCACCAAAACGGTCTGCTGAACAATGTTACAGGCAGCATAACGTTCTCCACGGCTTCTCCAGACCCTTTCACGTATATCACATGTGCTCAGGGTGAACCTGCTCTCATCTGTGAAAAGCATAGGGAGCCAGTGGCGGACCTGCCAATTCTGGTGTTCAATGGCAAATGCCAATTGAGCTCTATGGTTCCGGGCAGTGGGCACAGTGCCTACTAGAGGACATCGGGCCCTCAGGACACCCTCATGAAGCTTGTTTCTGTTTGTTTGGTCAGAGACATTCACACCAGTGGCCAGCTGGAGGTCATTTTGTAGGACTCTGGCAGTGCTCATCCTGTTCCTCCTTGCACAAAGGAGCAGATACCAGTCCTGCTGATGGGTTAAGGACCTTCTACGGCCCTGTCCAGCTCTCCTGGAGTAACTGCCTGTCTCCTGGAATCTCCTCCATGCTCTTGAGACTGTGCTGGGAGAGACCGCAAACTCTCTGTCAAGGGAACATAGTGATGTGCCATCCTGGAGGAATTGGACTGCCTGTGCAACCTCTGTAGGGTCCAGGTATCGCCTCATGCTACCAGTCAGGGGCATATCTACCGTGAGGCAAACAAGGCGTTTGACTAGGGCGGCGATTTTTAGGGGGACGGCACCACCCCCTGGAAGAAGGGACCTGGTGAGCAGTGGAGGACAGAGCCATGCAGGACTGCCATCAGATGGGTACCACCAGTAGTCCTGCAGGTGGCCCGGACAGCAGGAGGATCGTGGGGGGGGGGGAGAGCAGTTGCAGAAGGATGCACTGTGTATCTCTCCCTCCAGCAGCTGAAAGCTGGTTTGAGGTTTCTCCCCTTCTCCCTCCTGTCAGTTTTCTGCTGCTGGAGGAAGAGACAGAGCTGGCCAGATGGAGGGGGTGCCCTGGTGTTCCTGAGTGGCCACTCTCCTCAGAGAGGGGGGGGGAAGAGAGAGGGGATACAGAGAGGGAAGAGAGGAGATAGATAGAGAGGGAAGAGAGAGGAGAGGGAGAGGGGGAAGGGAGAGAGGGAAAAGAGAGAGGAAAGAAAAAGAGAGGGAAGAAAGAGAGGCAAAAGAGAGAGAAGATAGAGAGGGAAGAGAGAGAGGAAAGAGAGGGAGGGGGGAGAGAGGGGGAGGGAAGAGAGGGGGCGAGAGGGAGGGAAGAGAGGGGAGTAAGAGGGAGGGAGGGAAGAGAGGGAATAGAGAGAGAGAGAAGGGGGGGAAGAGAGAGATAGAAGATAGAGAGAGAGAAGCAAGAGAGAGGAGGAAGCAAGAGAGAGAGGGAAGAGAGAGAGCAAGGGCCGAGAGAGGGGGGGAGGGGGAGAGAGAGAGAGAGAGAGAGAAGATAGAGAAGATATAGAGTGGAGAGAGAGAAGAGAAAGGGAAGGGAGAGAAGAGAGAAAGAGAAAGAGGGGGAGAGAGAGAGGGGGGGGTGAAATAGAGATGGAAGAGAGGGGAGAGAGGGAAGAGAGAGAGAGAGGGGAGGGAAGAGAGGGGGAAGAAAGAGAGAGGGGAGAGGGAAGAAAGAGAGAGGGAAGAGAGAGAGGGGGAAGAGAGAGGAAAGAGAGAGAGAGAGAGGGAAAAGTGAGAGGGAAGAGAGAGAGAGGGGGAAGCGAGAGAGAGGGCAGAGAGAGGAGAGAGAGGGTGAGGGACAGGAGAGAGAGGGAAGGGAAAGAGTGAAGAGAGAGAGAAATAAAGGGAACAGAGAGAAGATAGAGAGGAGAGAGAGAGGGAAGAGAGAGAGAGGAGAGAGAGAGGGAAGAGAGAGAGAGGAGAGGAGAGAGAAATAGAGGGAAGAGATAGGGAAGAGAGAGAGAGAGAGAGAGACGAGGCAGAGGTGAAAGAGAGATGGAAGAGAGAGGGGGGAGCAGGGAGAGAGAGGGAAGAGAGAGGAGAGAGAGAGAGAAGAGAGAGACAGAAGAGAGAGGGGGGAGAGGGCGGAGAGAAAGGGGGAGGAGAGAAAGAGAGGAGAGGGAAGAGAGGGGGAAGAAAGAGAGAGGAGAGAGGGAAAAAAGAGAGAGGGAAGAGAGAGGGAAAAGTGAGAGGGAAGAGAGGAGAGGGGGGGGAAGAGAGAGAGAGAGGATAGAGAAGAGAAAGTGAAGAGAGAGGGGGAATATAGAGAGAGGAGAGAGAGTGAAGAGAGAGAGAGGGGGGAGAGGGAAGAAAGAGAGAGGGAAGATAAACAGCGAAGGGAGAGGGGGGGGTCGAGAAGAGAGGGGGAAGAGAGAGAGAAGAGAGAGAGGGGAGAGAGAGAAAGCGAGAGAAGAAAGAGAGAAAGAGAAGGAAGAGAGAGAGAAGAGAGTGGGAAGAGAGAGAGAGAAGACAAAGAGAGGGAGAAAGAGAGAGAAGGAGAGAGATATATACATACACACACTTATTGAATGCTCTCGCTCTCATTGTAGCCTAGGGCAGCACAAAATCTAAATACACCACTGACCCTATCCAAATGCAAAACTAGTGAAAAAAAAGTCAGAAAAGATGAGTAGGGAAAAAAATGTCAGTGGCTTCCACCTGTAAAATTCCTGTTTTGGGGGTCGTCTCATTATTGCCCATCTAGTTAACCTGTTGTGAATTTCAACAACCCCATGTCATAATCCCCCCTCCTCTAAACTTTACACTTGGCACAATGCAGTCAGGCAAGTACCGTTCTCCTGGTAACTGCCAAACCCAGACACGTCCATTGGATTGCCAGACAGAGAAGCGTGAATCGTCACTCCAGAGAACACGTCTCCACTGCCCTAGAGTCCAGTGGCAGTGTGCTTTACACCACTGCATCCGACGCTTTGCATTGCACTAGGTGATGTAAGGCTTGGATGCAGCTGCTCGGCCGTGGAAACCCATTCCATGAAGATCTCTATGCACTGTCGTTGTGCTAATCTGAAGGCCACATAAAGTTTGGAGGTCTTTAGGTATTGACTCTGCAGACAGTTGGTGACTTCTGCGCACTGTGCGCTTCAGTATGCGCTGACCCCGCTCTGTCATTTTATGTGGCCTACCACTTGGTGGCTGAGTTGCTGTTGTTCCCAGTTGCTTCCACTTTGTTATAATACCACTAACAGCTGACCGTGGAATATTTAGTAGCCAGGAAATGTCACGGATGGACTTATTTCACAGGTGGCCACCTATCATGGGACCACGCTTGAATTCACTGAGCTCCTGAGAGCGACCCATTCTTTCACAAATGTTTGTAGAAGCAGCCTGCATGCCTAGGGGCTTGATTTTATACACCTGTGACCATGGAGGGGATTGGAACACCTGAATCCAATGATTTGGAGGGCTGGCCCAATACTTTTGGCAATATAGTGTATATATTGCTGGAAATTAAATAGTTCATAGTTAATTTCCAGCAATGTACTATTATTATACATATGTACTATTACATATTTTTTATTATTATTATTACTATTATTATTACACAATTATTATTAATAATATTATGTTACATATGTATTATTGTTATTTCTATTATTACACATTTTGTATTATTATTACATATTTACTATTATTGTTGTTGTTATTATTATTGCACAATTATTATTTGTTATGCCATTTTTATTATAAATAATATTAGTATTTATATTATTATGAAATATTTATTGCTATTATTATTACACTATTAATATATTTATAATAATTATTATACTGGATTTACATAGCACCAACTTAATGCTCTTCGCTTTACAAAATCAACACAGTACAGTTACAATACACTTAAAAACAAATTGCTCATAACAGCTTACAATCTAAAGATCGGATAAAAGGGGCATTTGTAAAGGAAGAAAGAGGTCTCGTACCAAGAAAGAGACAGTTGTGAGCTGTGATACTGCAGATTTTATTGGTACCATACATTGGAGGAACAATTCAGGTGGCGACCAAAGTTTGACGCATGAAGGCTTTTTCTTTTCACCAATCTATAGCTCTCTCTAGTGGTTGGATTTTGTATAGTATGTTAGATGTGCAACATTGATTTCAGTTCCCATGCACTCTGCCTGAAAGTAAATGTTCGTTGATTTTGTATAGCAGTTATTTTATTATTTATAATTTATCTATTTAATAAACAGACTGTAAAAAGATACATATACCTATGTGAAAAAAGGTCACAAAAAGAACGCAATATCTTATTTATATACTTCCTACTTAACTGCTTAAGAAAAAAAAAATTTTTTTTTCAGCCAAATAAAAAGGAAGTATATCAATGCAATGTAGCATTCTCTTTTTGACTTTTGTCACATGCAGTGCATTCATAAAGTATTCAGACCCCCTTCACTTTTTAAATTATGTTATGTTGTAGCCTGATACTACAATTGGTTCAATTTATTTTTTTCTCATTAATCTACATACAATACCCCATAATGAAAAAAAAAGTGAGAACAGAATTTTAGAAATATTTCCAAATTTATGAAAAAGGAAACACTGAAATCTCACATTAGTGTAAGTATTAGGACCCTTTTCCACAACACTTGACATTTAGCTCAGATGCCTCCCATTTCTCTTGATCGTTGCTGAGATGTTTCTACACCTTGACTGGAGTCCCCCTGTGCTAAATTCAATTGATTGGACATGATTTCAAAGGCACACACCTCTCTGTAAAAGACCCCCCAGCTGACAACTCATACTGTATCAGAGAAAAAGCCATGGGGTCAAAGGAACTTCCTTTCCTAGCTCAGAGACAGGATTATTGCTAGGCACAGATCTGGGGAAGGCTGTAAAAAAGCACTGAAGGTTCCCAAAAGCACAGTGGCCTCCATAATTCTCAAATGGATGAAGTTTGGCTCAACCAGGACTCTTCCTGGCTGGTCTCCGAGCCAAACTGAGCAGTCAGGGAAGAAGAACCATAGTAAGAAAAGTGACCAAGAACTCGATGGTCACTGTGACTGAGCTCCAGAGATCCTGTGTGGAAATGGTACAAAGCTCCAGAAGGACAGCCATCACTGCAGGCCTCCACTGATCTGGGCTTTATGGCAGAAAGGCTAGACGGAAGCCTCTCCTCAGTACAAAACACATGAAAGCAAGTTCACCTGTCTTACTAAGCAGTGGGACTGTACCCTCACTGCAGGGGTTAATCACTCGTTTTTGTCTAGGGGATTGGAGAAAGGAGATATACTTACCTAATCCTCTGATCCTCCCTGCTCAAGACCCCTTAGCGGTCTTGTGCAGTGGACTGTTCCATCAAGCCAATAGACCTATCTCAGGACATGAGGACATCAGGTACAGTCCACCACTAGATCATGGGGGAGCACTGTTTGCCGCTGGAGCAGAAGATCAGGTGAGTATTAGATTTCTGGTTGCCCATGGACAAAACAGGGAGTTAACCCTTGCAGTGCTGGCACATCCCAACTGCGTGAGAATTTTTTTTTCTCCCGGAGTTGAGCGTTAATGAATACATCACATTATTTGTGAATTCAGCTTTAAGCTAAGCAACGCAGGGCTCTGATTGGAAGCACTGTTTCATAAACCAGTCTCAAATTCCGAATAGTAGTAGAACCTTTGCAGAATATGGCTGTTCATAATACAATTGCCAAAAAAAAAAAAAGATTGACTTGTTTACGGAGCCATTATTTCTCTTTTCTCCGTCTCCTGAGCTGCAGAAAGCTTTATAAATGGTAATATGTCTTGACTCTGTTTTCTTCCTGAAGGTATGTGGAGGTCACTGCTAAGCCCAGAGGAACGGAAGCCATGATGGAAATGAGAGTGGTTGCCTAGGAACCACCAACCTTCCATGGCATGTTTCTCCTGCAGCAGCCTCACCCTGATGGCTGGAGATGGAGGAGCTGCATTATTCACCTCACGTCTAGATGACATTTTTTTTTTTCTGTTAGAGAAAAAGCATGCCAGCTATGCCTGAGAAATGGCTAACATGTAGCTTTAAAGTGAACCTGTCAAGGAGACATATCTAATACTGAAAGTCGCCATTACCTGATTCCTACATTTTTGTTTTCATTTTTTGCTGGAATTCCACTTTAAGGCTGGCCATACATTATACAATTTTCTTGAGATTTTTGGTTTAGATTTACCAAAAACCATATAATAGGAGGTCATACCTAACAACACTTTCAATTGTATCCAGTTAGGCAGGCTCTTGCATTACATAGTTGAAGGTAAATCTAAAAGAAATTGGACAGAAAATTGTATAGTGTATGGTCAGCCTTAGTCCCATTGCACATGAGGCCATCTATCTGCAACGGGTTTCTCACAGCATTTTAGTGCACCCTGGTCCAAGACTGGGACAGTGGGGGGGTGCAGACCCACACAAGCTGCAGATCAGTGGCTAGCAGCCACCAGCTGCTCAGAGACAGCCACTGTTATAACACTGTGCTCCACTGTGCTCGTTCAGCCCACAATGAGCATGTGCAACTACCTTCTATTTGCTAGAAAGCAAGCAATTGCCTGTGCATGTGCAGTGCACACTTCCTACCAGCTGGATAAAGGGGGCAGAATTGGCGTAGCGTGGTAAACCCATTTATCGGCATGCATTAGGAGCAGAAGGGGCAAAATTCCTTAACCTTGCCCTGGGTGCTGAGCCACTCTGTTCCATTACCGCCCTCGTCTTCATCCCTAAATGCAAAGAGCCCTAAACAAGGGTACAGCATTCAGCCCTGTCCAGCCACAGCCTGCCATAAACTTGAAAAAAAAAAAATATAAATATATATATAATTTATTTTTATTTTTTTTACTTTTTGCTATAAAATATATCCAATAAAAAAAATCTAATTTCTTCATACATTTAGGCCAAAATGTATTCTGCTACATGTCTTTGCTAAAAATAAATATCAATAATTGTATATTAATTGGTTTACATGAAAGCTATAGCATTTAGCTGTATATATAGTGTAATTTTTATTTTTTTTATACTAGTAATGGTGGCGACCAGCGACTTTTAGCGGTACTGCGGCGGTCATTCTGACACTGGGTGGGAACTAACTGATACTCACATCCCCAGTGACACTAATGCAGTGATCAGTGCTAATAAAAAGCACTGACACTGTACTAACGACACTAGGCAGGAAGGGGTTAACATCTGGGGCAATCAAGGGGTTAACTGTGTGCTGTGTATATTTTATATTGTGTGCTGCGTGCTATTTTACTTGGGAGACATGGTGCTTTGTATCTGTCTGTTGTGCAGAGAGATACAAAACAGCATGTCCATGCTGACAGCACAGAGACTAGTGTTGTTTACACACAGGTCTCTCCCTTGTCAGCTTTGCCGACGATCACTGAGTGACCAATTGACATCCCCAGCCGCTAATAGAGCTGCAAGTAGAGCGGTGACGTGCACACGCCCCCTACCCAGAAATGCAAATCACATATATATATACGTGATTTTGCGCAGCCCTGTCGCCCTGTAGCAGTACTTCTGTCAAGTTGTTAAAGAAAACAGCACCAGAAAAAGTACAGAAAAAATGTTGGTTGATCCCGCCAGAAATCCAGTGAGATCCTAACGTCCTGTAGTGGGCTGACAACTCTAGCTCCACTGCCCTGAATCTAACGCATAAAACATTCTACAGGTGTGCTAGACCAAAAGGTGAAGGAGTCCAAACTGTTTCATCTTAAGACTCACCACTTAAATGTTCACCTTTCTAGAAAAAATAATAAATGCACATATTTTTGCAGAAAGAAAACATTGCCTGAAAAGCATTGTAATGCACGCTCAGCAGATCACATGTGCAATGTCAGGCTTCTGCATATAGTTTTGCTGCAAAAATGAAAGTACAGCATTGGATGTTAAATAGCATAATCATCAATTAATTCTCCAATCTTTTTCCAGTTCCTCCTCGATTTGTGGTGCAACCCACCGACCAAGATGGCATTTTTCGAAAAGCTGTGATACTGAATTGTTCTGCAGAGGGATATCCTTTACCTACCATTGTGTGGAAGTACTCAAAAGGTAATACCCACAACCATATCTTATGTCATAGGCAGGGCTTTCTTTCAGCAGGAACGTAGTTCCAGCACCTCCAGCACTGAATATATGTAATGGTAAGGGATGCTGGATGTGCTGGAAGGTCTATTGTTGCTGGCTGCTGGGGGATGTATTGTCACTGGAGGGGATCTATTGTTACTGGGGAGGTCTGTTGTTACTGGTTGTGGATCTATTGTTGCTGGAAGGGATCTACTATTGAAGGAGTTTGATGCTGGCTTCTGGAGGGTCTATCAATGCTGGCTGCTGGGAGATCTGTTGTTGCTGCGGAGGGTCTATTGTTGCTGGAGTGGTATTTTGATGCAGGGGTCCATTGTTCTGAGGGGAATCTATTGTTGCTGGAGGGGAGTCTATTGCTGATGGCTGCAAAGGATATATTTTACTGCTTTTTTTGTTTTTCATTAACCAATTCCATACAAATTGCTTAGCACCACAAAATGATACTTGGCTCTGTATTCTCTAAAAGGAGCAGTACTGGGAGGTAAGTAGGGGGTGGAACCAAGGAACAGTGCTTGGAGATGGAAAGAATGGGGGGGGGGGCATAGACAAGAAGTGACTCAGAAGAGGGAAGTTCCTGCACCTATTTTTTGAGAAAAATGCCCTGCTCATAGGTCACCTGTCTCATGTCTTTCCCGGAGTGAACAGGGTTAAATAAAGCAGGTGGCTAGTACCTTGCATCTATTCTGAAATCTGAGGAACATACATTGCATCTAGATGGGAAAATGGGCGTGTTGCATAGCCAACAACCATTTGTGCTGAACCATTTTGTGTTGCTAGCTTATATCCCCATGCTTATATCTTAAAGCTAGCTTGTCCTTTTCATTAGATAGTTTTCACAGCTGTTCCCCTTTGTTTGATCCAATTTATAGACTCTTTGTTTCCTCTGATCCCTATATCAAGCCAGTCCAGTTTTTTCTCTGTGCATTGGATATAAACAGTTGCCATGCCCATTCTCCTTGTAGTCCATTTGCTTCTGTTGTTGCCAAAACACATTTCTCCCATTACTTATGTATCCTGGACAGCCCCACCCATAATTTTGTTCCCATGTACAGTCTGACAAACCATCCCCACCCAGGGGCGGACTGACTATTTGGAAACTCGGGCACTGCCCGAGGGCCCGGGGTCAGTAGGGGGCCCCAGGAGATGCCCCTGGTACCTTTTTCATAGGCTTTTTTGAGGTTTTTTTTAGTTTGGGCAAGGACACAGGGGGCCCCATGATTCCCTATTGCCCGGGGGCCCCATGAGTTGTCAGTCCGCCCCTGTCCCCACCCATTGTTTTGTTCCTGTGGTCAGCCCCAATCATTGTTTTAGTCCACTGGACAGTTCCGCTTGTAGTCCCATTGGCAGTCTCACCCATTTTCTTAATCCTGTAGCCAGCCTCGCCCATTGTTTAAGCCTTTGGAGAGCCCTATTATGGTTTTAGTCCTGTGGACAGCCCCTCCCTATGTTTAAATCATGTGGACAGCTTCATCATGGTTTTAGCCATGTGGGCAGCCCCATCCACTGTTTAAGGCACATGGACAGCCCCATCATGGTTTCAGTCCTGTGGACAGCCTTACCCTATGTTTACTTCATGTGGACAACCCCATCATGGTATTAGTCCAGTAAACAGCCCCACCCATTGTTTATCACATGGACAGCCACATTATGGTTATAGCCTTGTGGACAGGCCTCCCCCCTCCATTGTTTAAGCCATATGCACAACTCCATTATGGTTTTAGTCCTGTAGACAGCCCCATCTACTGTTTAAGTCACATGGACAACCCGATCATGGCTTTAGTCCTATAGACAGTCCCCCCCCCCCTCATTATTTAAGTCATGTAGACAGTCCCAAAATGATTTTAGTCCTGTTTACATCCACGTCCATTGTTTAAGTCACGTGGACAATCCCAATCATAGGTAGAGTCTTGTGGACAACAACCCCCCCCCCCAAAATCATGTTCATGTGGTTTTCGTTCTGTGGACAGCCCCAATCATTGTTTGTCACATGGACAGCCCCATGATTAATTCATTCCTGTGGACAGCCCCATCCACTGTTGAAGGTCACATGGACAGCCCCATCAGGGTTTCAGTCCTGTGGACAGCCTTACCCTATGTTTACTTCATGTGGACAACCCCATCATGGTATTAGTCCAGTAAACAGCCCCACCCATTGTTTGTCACATGGACAGCCACATTATGGTTATAGCCTTGTGGACAGGCCTCCCCCCTCCATTGTTTAAGCCATATGCACAACTCCATTATGGTTTTAGTCCTGTGGACAGCCCCATCTACTGTTTAAGTCACATGGACAACCCGATCGTGGCTTTAGTCCTATAGACAGTCCCCCCCCCTCATTATTTAAGTCATGTAGACAGTCCCAAAATGATTTTAGTCCTGTTTGCATCCACGCCCATTGTTTAAGTCACGTGGACAATCCCAATCATAGGTAGAGTCTTGTGGACAACAACCCCCCCCCCAAAATCATGTTCATGTGGTTTTCTTCCTGTGGACAGCCCCAATCATTGTTTGTCACATGGACAGCCCCATGATTAATTCAGTCCTGTGGACAGCCCCATCCACTGTTGAAGGTCACATGGTCAGCCCCATAATGGTTTTAGTCCTGTGGACAGCCTCGCCCTATGTTTAACTCACACAGACGGCCCCATCATGTTTTTTTTTCTTGTCGGCAGCTCAACCCTATATTTAAATTACATGGACAGCCCTATCATGATATTCTTGTGGACAGCTCCATGAACAGCCACATCTTATGGTTTTAGCCTTGTGGATGGCCCCACCCATTGTTTAGGTCACGTGGACAGCCCATCATTGTTTTAGTCCTGTGCACAGCTCCCACCTTCATTGTTTAAGTAATTTTGACAGCCATCATGGTTTTAGTCTGGTGGACAGTCCCACCCATTTTTGAGTCATGTGGTCAGTCCCATCATGGTTTTAGTTCTGCAAACAGCCCCATCCATTGTTTAAGTCACATGAATACCATCATGGTATTAGCCCTGTGGACAGCACCCCCATTGTTTAATTCATATGGACAGCCTCAGTGTGGTTTAAAGCAGAGTTCCACTCACTCTGTAAAAAAAAATAAAAGTCAGCAGCTACAAAAACTGAAGCTGCTGACTTTCAAAAAACAGCCACTCACCTGTCCCACGATCCTGCGGTGCCCCTGCTGCAGCCCGTTTCACCGGCCATCCTGTACTCCAGGCGCCTGCATCTTCGGTGTGGGTACCCAGCTGTGACAGTTTGTAGCTTCACAGCCCGGTACCCACTGCGCATGTGAGAGTAGCGCTGCACTTCCT
The DNA here is from genome assembly GCF_062004578.1 of Staurois parvus. Lineage (NCBI taxonomy): Eukaryota > Metazoa > Chordata > Amphibia > Anura > Ranidae > Staurois > Staurois parvus. The sequence goes on along the minus strand of NW_028317991.1, from coordinate 3,125,935 downwards.
GAATGGCCCTGTCGTCTTCTGGGACCTGTCACGAGTCCCACAAGACTACGGGGAGGGAGGGTAGAAGGACAACGTCCGCTTTCGATCGCCTAGGCGATTGCAGCGAAAGTTGGAGCAGGTACCTGTCAATTTTGGGTACTCGCTCCCCAAAGGTGACAATCCTTAATGGGGAGCGGGGGACCAATCTTTAAAGCGGAACTTCCCCTTTTGGGTGGAACTCCGCTTTGAGTCCTGTGGACAGTCTCCCTCTCGCTGTTTAAGTAATGTGGACAGTCCCATCATGGCTTTAGTCCTGTGGACAGTGCCACCCATTGTTTAAGTCATGTGGACAGTCCCACCATGCTTTTAGTCCTGTGGACAGTCCCTCCCAGTGTTTTAGTACCGCAAACAGGCCCACCTATTGTTTTATTCCCCTGACAGCCCTACCATTTGTTTTAATCTCATGGACAGTCCCAATCATAATTTTAACCCCTTGGACAGCCCTATTTTAGTCCTATGGGAAGCCCAAGCAGGGGCAGACTGACAACTCATGGGGCCCCCGGGCAATAAGGGATCATGGGGCCCCTGTATCCTTGCCTAAACTCAAAAAAGCCTATGGAAAAGGTACCAGGGGCATCTCATGGGTTCCCCTACTGACCCCGGGCCCTCGGGCAGTGCCCGAGTTTCCAAATGGTCAGTCCGCCCCTGAGCCCAAGTAGTTATTTTATCTCCTTGACAGCCCTCTCGCAGTTGGTATCGGTAAGGTGAAATGTTTTTAAGGGACATTACTAATTCTCAAAGCATCCATAGGCAACATTGGTTGACAAAATGTCTTTCTGCTCTGGATGTAGATGACAGGTACACTTAACCATTATCATAGCGAACTGAATAGACGGGAACTAAGAGATGTTCATAAAGAACAATGACTGTAGATGTAGATGCGGCTGCATGTCTGGGTCACGAGAGCGTGTGAGTTGCTTCTGCTGTTACATTGCAATTTATTCATTCCTCCAGGAAATTGAGCGAAAAGCTTAATCACCAAACGCGCACACACTCTCTCATTACCATATTAACTGCTCAAACTGAGAAAACAGAAACACAGAGGTGAAAAGGCTACAAAACATCCACTATGGTTTACATTTTTTTTTTTATTTTAAGGAAGAAATTATTTTCAGTGGAAGACTGATGACTGGTTAAATTCACGAAATATTACTGCTAAACACTTTAACGTGCTTTCCCTGAGGCGTTAAAGCAGCTAATGTGCAGTCCAGTGTCTGACACCCCGTCCTCCCCCTCCACTACATCATACTGATTTATAACCACGCTTATTTAAATGGAAAGTGCAGTATGCACATATTAAAGCAGTTTCAAAAACCAAAAATTTTATAGATTGCAGCTTACCAATCAATAGATGTGGTGGCTGCATTAGTTTTCTTTCTTTAGGCTTTTTTGTTCTCTGTTTTCACCTAGTGATCTGACCAGTAACACACTTCCTGTATTCTTCATCCACTCTGGATGAAGGAACACAGGGGGCACATTTGGACTGCAGCATTGTCAGTCTAGGGGAGGGGAGTGTTACACAGACTAGCAGATTTAAATACACTAACACATTGAGGCTGAACTTCAGCTCACGCTTTATGATCGGTTACAGTAACTTTTTTTTTCCTTTTGGGATAAAGGTTTTTTTATGAATTAATAACAGCTGATCATTGTAAGCACCCCTGTCAGGGCTAAATGGCTTGTCTCAATCCTCCAATGGGTACACTTGCGAAACAGCTTGTTCTGTTGAAAAAAACAGACTTACTGGGTGGATCATTAGGTGAAAATAAAATAAATAAAGTCTAAAAAAGAAAACTAATGCAGCCAGCTCATCTAAGAATTGGTAAGCTGCAATATAATAAATGTTTACTTTTGGGTTTAATACTGAAATAAGTTCAATTCATAAAGATTTAAAGTACAACTCTGCTTGTGGTAAAAGTTGTCTTTTAAGACATACCCGTCCTGCATGCACCCCAATATTTACCTCTGTCCCCTTTCCATAATTACATAGAGTAGTTGGTCAGGTCCATCTATTTCAACCATAGAAAAAAATGGAAACCGTCCATATTCAAATCCCTATACCCACAGTTAATAAAAAAAAAAGATCCAGTGATCTTCACATCCCTGCTTAGTTCTCTTCATTCTACATGTGTGCCATGGCCCCATTCAGTGGCCCACTGAAGGCTGCCAAGAGTAGCACCTCCTTCCCATAGGAATACACGACGGCCATGAGGTGCATACACAGGATAGAGAGGACTGGGCAGATGCACTTTCAGAAGAAAGGATGGGTGTTTCTGGCAGGGTCACACAGTGAAGCTCACTGGTACTCTAGAGCATAAGTATGTATGTATCAGACCAGGTTGGACTGCACTGGGGGGATAGGAACATGCCGTAGAGGACAACTTGTACCAAATTGCAACTTATAGCCACCAGATCTCCTACCTTGATGCTTAAAGTAGAACTAAGAGCATTTTTTTCATTTTGGATAGAGTAAGGGAGGGCTATAACATCAGTTGATTTTTTAATTTGTGTCCCATTAGAGGGAGATTTTCTTTCACTTCCTGCCCCATAGCTAAAACAGGAAATTAGAGGAAATCCCTGCAAAGTGAGGAGATCCCTAGTAGTTGCCCCTTAATTCAGTTCTGGTGAGTACCAAAATTTGGGATTTCCTTTTTTTAATTATTATAACACAGAATTTACTGTATATAGTGTCTACAGTTTATTCAGCACTTTACAACATGAGGGCAGACAGTACAGTTACAATACAATTTAGTACAGTAGGCCCTGCTCGTTCAAGCTTACAATCTAGGAAGGAGGGTCGAGATACAAAAGGTAATAACTGTGGGGGATGAGCTGATGAAGAAAATAACTGTACAGCTATTAGGTGGGGGCATGATGGGCCTCTCTGAAGAGAAGGGTTTTCAGGGATTGCATATAATTGGACAGAGTAGGAGATAGTCAGATTGGAGTAGGGAGTTCCATAGGATGGGAGAGGCTCAGGAGAAGTTCTGGAGTCAAGCATGAGAGAAGGAGATGAGGGAGCTCATTTTTTTGAAACTAGGTTGGTGATGTAGCTGGGGGAAGTGTTGTGGATGGCTTTGTAAGTTATTGTTAGTATTCTGAATTTAATTTGTTGGGTGAACGGAAACCATTGGAGGGATTGGCGGAGAGGGGTAACAGACACTGTTGGTAAGGTGGATGAGTCTGGTAGTAGCATTCATGATGGATTTAACGAGCCTATGTAAAGGAGAGCCAATGATGAGGGAGTTCCAGAGATGGCCAGGTAGTGAATTAAGAGCTTTGTGGTGTAATTGGTTAGAAAGTGTGTATTTTGGAGATGTTGCGTTGAGGCAGCAGGCATTGGACATTGATTGGATGTGGGGTTGAAATGAGGATTTAGAGCCAAGAATTACACCTAGAACCTTGGTATACAGGATGGTTTGATAGGTTTGCCATCAATCTTGACAGAGAAGGGATGTGTGGGGGAGGAAATATTAAGAGCTCTGTTTTGGATAGACTGAGTTTTCACATTTGGTGACTAAGGTAAACAGGACAAATAGGGTGAATCTCTCTAATTCCCTACTCATCTTCAGGGTGATCTGACGTGTATCTAAAAGCATATCCTTGAACATACCACATTCCCTATAAAATGAAAGCTTTTAGGTTTGCATTATAAGATCTTGGATCTGTTAGAAGGTAAGGTATCTGATACACTTCTCTCTTCTCCTGCAGGTCCTGGAGTTCCCCAGTTTCAGCCAATCGCACTGAATGGGCGAATACAGCTACTAGGTAATGGCTCCTTATTGATAAAACACATACTGGAGGAAGATAGCGGATACTACCTCTGCAAGGTCAGCAACGATGTTGGAGCTGACGTCAGCAAGTCCATGTATCTCACGGTTAAAAGTAAGAGCAACCATGTATTACTGGCTATTCCAAAATCTTGTTTCATAAATGGTGGATATTATTGGAAAAAGTTAGAAGACTGAATTGCCTCTTGCCTGCAACAACCAATCAGATGTCTGTTTTTATCTTTCCTGAGTCGAAATCTGATTGGTTGATGTGATACAAACATCTTCCTTGCTTGTTCCATTTTCCTTTCCCCTTTTGCTTTTCCCTTTTCACATCCCTTCTCTATCACTTTAATTTCAATTGAGGGATCAATTTACTGTAATGCCTGCCTCCCACATTTTACATTAGTATGCATGTGACTGTAATGAATGTTTATCTTTTTACTGTATGGAATTTAAAAGCTCATATACAGATATTTATACATCAGGCTCAAGCTACTGTAGATTTCCAATAACTGGGAAGTCTTGGCTTGCTGTCTACATAAGCTGTCTTTTATCACCTCCTGTGTAAGTCGGTGTTCAGAGTCTGCACATGCAGGTCAGGATCTATCAACGATCTTGGCACCGTTAAAGTGTTTGTAGCACTACCCCCTTGGGGGTTGCTGTTGATTTGGGTCCCCCTATAATCCTGGGCAGGGGATCTGGCTCCTGTTCCTTTCGTATGAACAGTCACTAGTAGAGGGCTAATGTCAGGGATCACCGCGACGCACGAGTCTGCACATGCGTAGGTGTCTGACAAGACATGCAAACAGGCGGGCACTAGGACCCAGGCGCGCCTGTCACCTATGATGGCGCTGGCAGGCACTAGGACCCAGGCGCACCTGTCAGCGCCGGGCGGGCTATTTAAACCAGCCCTGCACAGACACAAGTTGCCGTTTGGTCTTATTGTCCTGTTCCTGTATTCTGATCCTGTGAAGCTTCCCGTTGCGGACCTCTGCATTTGATCCTGACCCTGCTAATTGTCTCCTGCTTGACCCCTGGCTTGACCCGACCATTCTTCTGCCTGATCCTCTGTACCACGCTGCCCGTTAGTTGCTGAACCCGGCTCGTGACCCTGACCATTCTCTGCCTGCTCCTCTGGTACCTTGCTGACCTGGCCTGCTTGACTACTCCTTACGCTACCCTGACGATCCATCCATCCCGCACGGATCTGTCCCTGTTACCAGGCCTGCCAGCCTCTTCACGTCAGGCTCTATTTCCGACACACCCCTGACGGTGCTCTCTATCACTGCCGGACGTACTCGGGGGTCGCGACCTGGTCTCAGTCTGCTCCAAGTCCATCCCCACCATCAGGGGCCCTGGTGAATAAGCAGATTGGGACTTAGACCCCGCGCCCTGAGGAACCCCGCGCTGTGGGTTGCTAGAGACTCTGCCAGGCGGTGCTTGACAGCTGATCTGGTTTCCCACCAGAGTGCTCCTTCCCCTATTAGCCCAGGGGGTGCAGGTGTACTCACTCCGATTCTCTCCTGTACCACTTGCAGGTTGGCTGCTGCTACCAGGCCTATTAGCTGAGCTGCTCCTTTTCTGCCATACAGGTGGTCCTTACTCAGGGGGCCAATGAGCTCCAAGTGTTCCGCCTTTTCAGCTCCAGGCTTGCAGGCAGCCCCATCCCATCAAGCCTCCTGGCAGTCTTCCTCCTCCAGCCTCACATCCTCCTCTCTCCTTCTTCCACCCGACTCCACACTCTTGCCACTGAGCAGGCGCCAATACATTTAACCTCCCTGGCGGTTTTCCCGAGTGTAGCTCGGGGTAAAATTTCTATACCACAAGCGGTAAACCCGAGCTACACTCGGGCTTACCATGCGGCGCTGCTCTGGGGGTCCCTGCAGCACTTACCTTGTCCTTCGTTCCCACGATGTGTCCCCTGCAGTGTCCCCGGCCATCTCCTCCGGCCGATGCCGGCATCCGGCTTCTGTGTTCCGGTCCCCGTGACGTCGGGACGTACGGGCGCCGGCGGCGGGAAATTTAAAAAATGTCATTTTTTTTTTTTTCAATTTTAAATAGTAAAACATTGCTGTTTCATCCCATTTCACATACATATTGTCCCTAGTGCTTTGTCCTGTGCCCTGCCTGCATTTTGTCTGTTCTTTCTGCCTGGAAGCTTAGAAAAGTCCATGGCGTCCAAAAAGCGTCCCTTTACGTCAAAAGCGGTTTTAGACCGGCTAGAGAACAGCGATAGTAAATCAGAACCACTTACAGAATTGAGTGATAATGATTTGTGGGGAAATTTTCCTAAAAATTACAGCCTACAATAAAAAACTATTTCCATGCAAAAAAATGGTACCGCTTTCAGCACAAAAAATCGGAAGGAATCATACCGCCAAGGAGGTTAAGGGAGTCCCAGCCCCTTGCCAAGCCTTCTGTTGGGGATCGACTGAGGTCCCTTGAGAGTGCAGCCAGCCACTCCTCAGATCCACCCACTACCTCCAAGGCCTTCCTCCAAAAGCCTCAGTGCAGGGGGAAATTCCAGAGGAGCTTGCCTGCACAGTCTCTCAGCCCTGACCACAATTTGTCCCCTCTGGCTATTTCACCTAAGCTGCTGCTCTTGTCTAACCATTAGGATCAACTCCCCTTAGCTAAACTAGGAGGGTGTTACATGTTACTAAACCCACAACAGTAAAATCCCCACTTATTATCAAGATACATTAGAGTCTGCTGGGGTCTCTGCTAAAGGCTTTATAACATGGCAGTTTCAAGGCTGTGTAGACCCTTTTTATTCATCTTGACTTGCTCAAGCTGGTTGTGTTCTAGTGTGGGGATGTTAAATCTGTGTTCATTCAGTCTGTGACTTTTAAAATTTGTTCTTTGCAGGAGCACAAACTATCTACTTAAATCTTATGTCCCATTCACATCTAGCATCAGCAGTGTTGCGATTTTCAATGTATTGTTTTTATGTGCTTTTAGAGCGGCACCATTCATTTGAATGGGCTGCTCTCTGCTCCAAAAACACACCAAAGTAGATCCTGCACCTTTTTTTGGAGCCACTTTTTTGGGAAGCATGCTTTTGAGTGTTTTGTGCATGTTCTTTTGCATGAAAAAATGCCTGTGTCTTTTGCGCCTTTCGGGTGCCATTAACAATAATGGCACACAAATGCATATTGCGCAGGTTGCCGCGATTTTATCGTGTTCCAAAATCGTGTGATTCTGATGGCTATTCTAGAATGACTAGATGTGAACAGTCTAAAAGTTTTGTCACAAACTTGCGATTTTAAAGAAATAGGATGCAGAATGCAACTCAACTTCCCCCCCCCTTATTTTTACCCAGTTGTTTTGGTTTGTCTTTTAAGGTTCTTTTTCACAAAAGCAAGGAAGCATACAAACCTCTGTAATGTATTAATAGTTACTAACAAAAATGCTGCACATACAAATGTAGGAAAAACAATTAATGGCATAAAAAGGATCACAAAATCTGCATGCAATATACACATGTACAAGCTATCTATGCTTCCCAGCAAAATTTACATGAATAATGTATGCAAGAGGGATACATTAAAAGTTGCTTAACTTGGGTTGTAGATTTGGTGTCATCCCCAGGTAATGTTTCTATTTTCCATCTTTCTTTACAATGGAGTCATCTTCCAGGATCTCTTCCAGACCGCTTCTTGCTTCTTGGAAGTCCTGCAAACCTACTACTTCCTTTGTGTCCTCCACATGGCTGTTTCAAGCCCTTTGTTCCCTTCCCCTACTTCCTGCCAACAACACTTCCTTTAGCATGAACCAGTCCAACAAGTTCATTCGTTTATAAACAGGAGAAGCCTAGTTCCTGAAAACAATACTATTTGTAACTAAAATGTGGTATTTCATATATTTGAAAATCACTGAAATAGCTATAGCAACATACCAGTGTAGCTCCCACCTGATCCCCAGAGTCAGGGTCAACTAGCATTTTCCCAGGGCTGAGTGGTTGAAAGTAGGGGGATGTGTAACAATTCAGTGCCAGTCACTTTAAGAACTTGTTAAAGGATTTTATTCTTCACAGCAAGTCATGGGAGAGAAGGGGGTAGGAAACTCAGAATGCCCTTATTGACTTGCAGGCTCACAATCTCTATTCAAATACCTCCATACAAGCAAAAAGGGGCTGAAACCTGCAGCCTGTAACTTCTTCAGAAGCAATAGTATCTCCAGTAGCAACACCCTCTGTAGTGATCCTCCTGATGCTTTCCCAGCCTCTCTGTGAGTTCCCCTTCCTAGGATATTCAGCAGCAGAGTCACGTTTGGTACTTCATTGCAAGCATCACTTCTCCTTCCAAATCCTTGTCCTTATAGAGGTCCCCTGAGCCCAGGGCCTTAAGCAGCAGGCCTATACTGGTCAGGCAGGCTTCTCCTGCTTCCAGGCATCTGCACCCAGACCTCCTCAATTGCTCAACATGGTGAGCAACGTGCGGCGGCCTGGGGGGGAGGAAGAGCACTCATGAAATCCACCCCATATATTTATGCTGTCCCCCAGGATCCAACATGACAATATACGTCCTACTAGTTGGCTAAAAGAAACAAATATTCACAATTCAATATTACTGTGGCATCTCACACTACTGACAGAGGCAGCAGTGATTCCTACTGACAACAAAGAGAAACAACAGCTACATTGAGTTTAGGGGAAAGCCACATGAGCAAATAGACTAACTTTAGATCACTTCTGTTTAGGACAGGGTGGCTACACCAGTTTGGGGAGCTTACAACTTAATGTCTCTAACTCACATTCAGACAGGAGCACAGTACCCTACCAGCATGTCTTTGGAGTGTGGGAGGAAACCAGAATACCTGGAGAAATCCCACAAAGGCACAGGAAGAACATTCAAACTTTAGGCAAGTAGTGCCATGAAAAGTGGAAATAAGTGAGCGCTAAAATAACATAATGCAATAGCTGCTATGCACCAAAGGCACCGTATAAGACCTTCAAGTAAGGCTAAGGCTCGTAGTCAGGTAAGCTGAACCCCTATGTCTACGAGCCTTAGCTCGAAACGCGTCAGTTGAGCTACAGCAGGTTGACGCTATACCGCCGGCACCACGAGGAGTCCCGGCGGCCATCTTGACTTGGTCAGTATTATCTCATTCCTTTCTTATACCCACTTGCCTGATTCTTGGAATAAACACCCTTGACATACTACACTATTGGCCTCCTCTGTTCTTTGAGCCCCTGCGGGAGCTCACTGCAATTGCAGAGCGCTCATCCTTGAGTATGAACCCGGAGTATGGATCATGAGGCAGTGAAGGATACATGACCAGATCTGACCAGACCTATGTGAGGGCATCTGATGTTTCTTTGATATACAAATGCGCATATAGATTGCGTATCTGGTGAGTGCGCAATCTTTACTATATTTTCTCACCTCATCCACGGTTCCAGTCTTTGGACGCCTCAAGACTATCTGGGATCTTACTCACATTGTCACTTTTGGACTTATTTTATTCAATTGGTCACATATCTCGCACGATATAAACCACTTTTTTTTAGTGGCATACGTATTTGCACAATGTCACTTTATTAATCATTTATGTATGAATTTACTGTTTTTATTTATGTATCATCCTTGGGAATTTTATTAGCGCTGCACCCCCTCATTTTATTACTAAGTAGTGCCATGGTTGGGATTCACACCGGCGATCCTAGTGTTGCTTCTTTCAAAGTAAAAGTTAAACCCAAGGGCAGGCACAACAAGATTATTCAGAAACACGTCTTCTGTTTCATCTCCGAATTACACTTTATCACCCAGGCCTGACTTTGCGGCTAAGCTTTGCTAACCGCCATTCCACTGTCCAATAAGACTGCTTCAGCCTGGTGTTCGTGCCAACCAAGAATTTTTCTTCATTTTTCCAAACTCTACTTGAAGAATAAGAGGAGTGACCTGGTTGCTGTGACAATCCTGTCCAGTTTTTAATAAATCATTTACAGAGTTATTTTTTGTCATCTCCTGACTATTCATTTTTGGTTGGGAATTTTTTAGTTTTTGTTTTTTTCTTTAGCTCTGCACAGTGCTCAGCTGAAGCCTGGAGCATTCCAGCACAGCAGCTCCCTCTGGTAGCCATTAATTGATCCTGCATAATGAGAAGAGCCAGCACTGCAAGGTCACCCCTCCTGTCTATCCCAGCAAGCCGCCAGCAGGAGGGGATTGCCAGGCGTTACTGCTGGCAGTATTCAAAAGAAAAAAAAAATGACAATGATAGTATAAAAAACATTTTCATAGGGTACCATTGTCGCAAAGATTACAAGGACACATTCCTTTTCCATTCTGCATATGTATGCATAACATGATAACAGGAATTCTATTTTAAAGAGCACCTGTTGTTTTGGAGAAGACAATGCATTGAGAAAATGGGGGCATTAGGGAACTTGGACACTGCCTTTGTTCCTGGGTTTTTGGGGGTTCCGGTGTGTTTTGAAGAGTGAACCTGTTACTTTTCCCATTCAGTGTGAAGTACAGGCGTACCTTGGTTTACGAACACCTTGGTTAACGTAATTTTCAGTTTACGAATGAAAATCCATTGAAAATAAAGCCTCGGTTTACAATGTTTTTTCACATTACGAAGCAAGTTTCCCCAGGATGCATTGCGCCTGGGAGGTTTATAGCGCTGGCCCCGTGCCTTTAAAGTGCACTTTATAAAGAGTTTTGAACAGAAGACTTTTTTTTTTTATTTTTTTCTGACCTCCGGAACGGATTAATTGGTTTTCACTGCATTTACAATTTTTTTCACAATACGAAGCAAGTTTCCCCAGGATGAATTGCGCCTGGGAGATTTATAGTGTTGGCCCCGTGCATGCTGGAGTCTGTGGGTAGCATGTGGCGTCAAGTGTGGATGTGTTGGAGCGGTTTTTGCATCAAGTTTTGGAACCATTCTGGAAATTTTTAATGTCCCTGTACAGTATTTATAACTTTAAAGTGCACTTGATAAAGAGTTTTGAACAGATAAAAGACTTTTTTTATTACTTTTTTCTGACCTCCGGAATGGATTCATTGGTTTTCAATGCATTCCTATAGGAAACCGCGTTTCGGTTTACGAATTTTCGTAATGCAAAACGCATTAAATTTGTAAACCGAGGTACGCCTGTAGTAGGTTCTATTAGGGACCATCTCCTCTACTGCTGATACTGGGCTTCCCCACTCCATTCACCTGGCAAAGCCCTAACTAAGATGCTCTTAGGGCAGCCCAGTGGCTAAATGGTTAGCACTTCCACCCCACAGTACTAGAGTCATTGGTTCAAATCCCATACACGGCACCACTTGCCTGGAGTTTGCATGTTCTCCCTGTGACTGCATGGGTTTCCTCCAGCCACTCTGGTTTCCTTCCACACTCCAAAAGACATGCTGGTAGGTTAATTGGCTCCTGTCTAAACTGGCCCTAGTATGTGTATGAATGTAAGTTAGGGACCTTAGATTGTACGCTCCTTGAGGGTTAGGGACTGATGTGAATGTTAATATATATGTAAAGCGCTGCATAAATTGACAGCGCTATATAAGTACCTGAAATAATAAAAAAAAATAATAATAATATAGCTGGATATTTCATAGGGATCTGGTTGAGGTTGGGGGGTGGGGGATTGCCTAGAAGACAAGTATCTAAAACTGAGAAGGGGAGGCTGTCCAATAAGTCTGTTGCTTTAAGGCTTCATGCACAATGGACATTTGCCCAGCATTTCTGAATGCCTTTCTCCTGGCAGGAGAAAAGCAGCGTGAAAGTGTTACTAAACCCAGGACCCTGCATTATATCCAATCTTCCACAGAACATGGACATGCAATTATTTTAGTCAGGGCTTTTTGTCAACGGGAAAACAGTTCCCTACACCTCCAGCATTGGGTGTATGTAATGGTAAGGGGTGCTGGGATGTGCTGGAAGGTCTATTGATGCTGGCTGCTGGGGGTTGTCACTGGTGGGGTGTGGTGGTCTATTGTTGCTGGGGAGGTCTATTGTTGCTGGTGAGGGATCTATTGTTGCTGGTGGGTCAATTATTGCTGTAAAGGGTATACTGTTGAGGGGGGGGGTCTTTGCTGCTGTCCAGTCTATTGATGCTGGCTGCTGGGAAATCTATTGTTGTTGATGGGGTTTATTGTTGATGGAGTGATATTTTGTTGTGGGGGTTCATTGTTGCTGGTGGATCTATTGGTTCTGGGAGGTCTGTTGCTGCTGGCTGTGGGGGATCTGTTTTACTTCTTTTCTTGTTATTAACAAATTACTTAGCACCACAAAATTATATGTGGCTCTGTACTCTCTAAAAGGAGTGGTACTGGAAGGTGGGTAGGGGTGGAATCAAGGGATGGTACTTAGAGGTGGGGGTGGAGACAAGAAGTGACTCAGAAGAGGGGAATTCCTGCACCTATTCTCTGAGGAAATAAAAGCCCCGATTTTGGTAAATATAAACTGCTAAATAACCTCTCTTATCAGCAGTATATAGCAGTCTTGTGTCTTCTATCAGTGTCCGGCCGAGCACTGATTAATCTTGTAGGAGGGGTTTCCATTCTCCTCTGACTGTCCTATGAGGCTGTATGGCCCCTGACCCTCTGTCTGGACACTGCTGATTGACCCTGTGCTAAGCACATGCATACTCCCCGGAGAAAAAAAAACCTCTAGCAATACATAACAAACAAAGCATGTGCAGACTTGCCACTGCTGCTCTAACTATGCAGATGGATTATGGGACAGCAAATGAAGGGGAGGATCAGAGAAAACAGGATCAAACAGCCTTTTTACACAATGTGGAGGATTAACCCCTTAGGTTCCACAGTGAGTATAACAAGCATTACTGCATATATGGACTGATTTTACTGTTGTGGATTTAGTAACACTTTAAAAACATGCCCAAGCGTTTCGGCATTCCTTCATTTCATTGGCCAGAATATTAATTTATTAATTTATATTAACTTATTCCGTCCATTTAATTAATTGCTCAAGTTCGAAACGCATTTAGCGTCTAGTCATATTTAGATGCGTTTACACGCATTTAGGCGCATCAGGCCTAATGTTCATCTCCTGAACGCGATTTTGGTGCATTCACATTTCTGCCCCTAAATACTCCTGCCTCTAAACACCTGTAAGTGCCTCTGAGCGCATGGACACAAAGGCTAACATAGAGGGATGTTTAGAGTCAGAAAAAAAAAATCAAACCTCTGTCAAACATTTATTTTTTAGCTGCAGTGTGCATGAGGCCTAAAGATGAGTTTCCAGCACCAAAATCTCCAGTGCTGTCCAGCACTGCGCTACTTTAACCGGCAATTGCACGGCCATGCAACACTGTACACGAATGAACATTTTTTTAAATCATTTTTTGACACAAATAGAGTATTTGATCATCTCTCATTTTTTTTTATTTTTTGCGATATAAACAGAAAAAGAACATTTTTAAAAAAACCCTATATTTTCTACATTCTGTTATAAAACATATCCAATAAAAATAAATCAAATGTCTTCATATATTTAGGCCAAATTGTATTCTGCAGCATGTCTTTGGTTGGGATAACAGTAAGTGTATAATAATAACTTTGTGCAAAAGTTATCGCGTCTACAAACTATGGTGTGTGTATATACTGGAACTTACTCGGCTATAGACGCTATACTGTAATGGCGGTGATCAGCAACTTATAGTGTGATTGCTGATTAGTGTATAGAGCCCTGTGTGTTTGGAAGCACATTACTCTGTGCTGTGATTGGACAAAGCCAGTCAGCAGATCTCAGTCATAAATCATCGACCGGGACCTACTTACAAAATCTCGCTGTGGTTGGTCAGCAGCAGGGGCATGCATGCAAACCCTGAAGTGCCCCACCGACATACAGGTATGTGATTTGGTGGGGCTGTGCTGCTTGTCCACAATATACCCATATGGAAGAAAAATATATTTGAAATATATTTTAAAAATATTCTTCCCAAATATATTGACATATATTTGAAATACTAAAATGTTGGCCACATGCAATATATTTAAAAAAATAATAATAATAATTAAAAAAAAAATATATATATATATATATACTGTATGCTGAAATGCATTTTTATTACAAAATGTATGAAAAATGTTTTTAAAAATCCATTTCTATATACTGTATGTCTTTAAAAATACAAATATACATTTTTGGAATGCATTTACAAATATATGTAAAAATATATGTTAAAATTACTTTTTTTAAGTTAATAAAATCGGAAGAATATATTTTAATATATTTAATATGGCCAAAATTGTAGCATTTCAAATATATGTCAATATATTTGGGAAAAAATATTTTTAAAATATATGTCAAATATATTTTTCTTACATGCGGGTAACTACTGCGGGTGGGTGACAAATAGCTGCTGCGGGTGGGTGACAAGTAGTTAAAGATATTCCCCACCAGCCAAAAAGGATATAAATGCATTCTATGTACACCAAATGCCTTTTCAAACCCCCCCTATTACTTTATAATAGCAGCACCACAGGCTCCCTGCAGAAAACTACATGAGGGGGCGGAGACAAGACCAGTCACCCTGCACAAGGAGAGAGAGTAGCAGGGAGTGGTCTTTATTACAGGAAGCTGCTGCACAGATATAAAGTTTCAGACTGGATTACTGCACAGATCTGGAAGATATAGGCAAAGTACACCGAGATTCACGGGCCTCTTATATTTTATATACAGTGTGCTTATCCTGCAGTTCAGTTTTAAGCCATTGGAAAAGATGCAGGGTAACTATCATTGGGCTCATGAGCAGGGGCGGACTGACCACTCATGGGGCCCCTGGGCAATAGGGGATCATGGAGCCCCTGTGTCCTTACCCAAACTCAAAAAAGCCTATGAAAAAGGTACCAGGGGCATCTCATGGGGCCCCCTACTGACCCCGGGGCCCTCAGGCAGTGCCCGAGTTTCCAAATGGTCAGTCCGCCCCTGCTCATGAGTAAGAGGAAGCTTGTCCTGATTTAGGAGTGTCTGTCTCTTTTCCTGTTATTTCCCCATTGCTGTGATATGTTTATTTGCAAAAAGCTCCAAGTTCCCAATTTTACCCAAGGTTCACACTGATGCAGATTTCAGTGCATTTCCTGTTTTCAGAAACGCACTAGTCTATTTAACATGATTTCTTATAGATCTAGTTCACATCTGTGCATTTTGAGCCGTTGGCTCCATTAAAATGGTTTCCTATGGATTTAGTTCACATTGGTGCCTTTTTTGGAAAGGGTCAGGGACTTTTTTTCCACAGCAGATTGCCTTTTATTTTATTGTAAAATACACATCAATGGACCCACACCAAAAAGTGTTGGCTTTTTTTTTTTCACTAATAGAAAAGTACGACTGTTCTGTTCATTTAGTGCAACTTTGATGTAACTTTACACTCTCTAGCACTCAAGTAGCATCAAGGTAGTGCAGGAACCTTTATGTGACCAAAGTTGAATGTTAGGGATAAGGGCTAGAGTTAGGGATGAATATTAGATGAGAGTTAGGGTTAGCGGGCATTGCTAACCCTAATGATTACAGCTAACCCTAACTCTAACCCTAACCCTAACATTCGACTTTGGTCACATAAAGGTTCCTGCACTACTTTGATGCCACTTTGATGCTGCTTGAGGTCCACAGAATGTAAAGTCGCATAAAAGTTGCACTACATGAACAGAACTGTCATACTCTTTTATTAGCAAAAAAAGACACAAAACGCTGCAAAAACTGAAAATGTATCGCAAAATGCCCCAGGAAAACACATCAATTGAAACCTGCATAGATGTGAACCTAGCCTTAAAGTGTTAATAAACCCACAACAGTGCAATCAGTCTGTGTACACAGAAAAGCATGCTTGTTATACTCACTGTGGAACCTAAGGAGTTCATCCTCTGCATTGTGTAAAAACGCCAGTTGATCATAACTTCTATGATACTCCCCTTCTTCCAGTGTCCCCCTCTTATATCTGATAAGACATATCGTGTGGAGTCACGCTGCACATGCTCAGTTTGGTGTATATTGCTAGAGATGTTTGTTTTTTTTTCTCTTGGGAGAGTGCATGTGATCAGCACAGGGCCAATCAGAACTGTCCAGACAGAGGGTTAGAGGTTCTGCATCCTCCTAGAGCAAACTGAAAACTCCTCCTACAAGCTTTAACCAGTGCTCTGCTGAACACTGATAGAAGTCAGAAGACTGCTATATACTGCTGATGAGAAAAGGTATTTAGCAGTTTTATAGTTACTAAAATAATTGCACTTCCATGTTGTGTGTACTGTGGGAGACCAGATATAGTGAATGCAGGGTCCTGGGAGACCAGATATAGTGAATGCAGGGTCCTGGGAGACTAGATATAGTGAATGCAGAGTCCGGGGAGACCAGATATAGTGAATGCAGGGTCCTGGGAGACCAGATATAGTGAATGCAGAGTCCGGGGAGACCAGATATAATGTATGCAGGGTCCGGGGAGACCAGATATAGTGAATGCAGGGTCCGGGGAGACCAGATATAATGAATGCAGGGTCCAGGGAGACCGGATATAGTGGATGCAGGGTCCGGGGAGACCGGAGTGGATGCAGGGTCCGGGGTGACCGGATATAGTGAATTCAGGGTCCGGGGAGACCGGATATAGTGAATCCAGGGTCCGGGGAGACCGGATATCGTGAATGCAGGGTCCTGGGAAACCGGATATAGTAAATGCAGGGTCCGGGGAGACCGAATATAGTGAATGCAGGGTCCGGGGAGACCGGATATGGTGAATGCAGGGTCCGGGGAGACCGGATATGGTGAATGCAGGGTCCGGGGAGACCAGATATAGTGAATGCAGGATCTGGGGAGACCAGATATAGTGAATGCAGGGTCCGGGGAGACCAGATATAGTGAATGCAAGGTCCGGGGAGACCGAATATAGTGAATGCAGGGTCCGGGGAGACCGGATATGGTGAATGCAGGGTCCGGGGAGACCGGATATAGTGAATGCAGGGTCCGGGGAGACCGGATATAGTGAATGTAGGGCCTGTGGAGACCGGATATCGTGAATGCAGGGTCCTGGGAAACTGGATATAGTAAATGCAGGGTCCGGGGAGACCGGATATAGTGAATGCAGGGTCCGGGGAGACCGGATATAGTGAATGCAGGGTCCGAGGAGACCAGATATAGTGAATGCAGGGTCCGGGGAGACCGGATATAGTGAATGCAGGGTCCGAGGAGACCAGATATAGTGAATGCAGGGTCTGAGGAGACCAGATATAGGGAATTCAGGGTCCGGGGAGACCGGATATAGTGAATTCAGGGTCCGAGGAGACCAGATATAGTGAATGCAGGGTCCGAGGAGACCAGATATAGTGAATGCAGGGTCCGGGGAGAGCAGATATAGTGAATGCAGGGTCCGAGGAGACCAGATATAGTGAATGCAGCGTCCGGGGAGACCAGATATAGTGAATGCAGGGTCCGGGGTTTAGTAACATTTTAATGTGTAAGATACATATGAGAATGGTGGATGTCTTCAACGGCTAGAAGTCCATATAGGCTTTATAAATCACAGTCACCTGTAATGTTCATAGGAACCTGTCATTTGGGAGCTGATATTACTAATGCTGTCAGTTGATTGAAGAGACCAAGTGAAATTTGACAATTGTGGACTTTCAAATGCCTGATCTCACACACCTTTCTACCATCTTCTGAATGTGCAGTGTATGGGGTCAAAAAGTTAACAAATGGCAGCTGTTAGACTTCAAATTAAAATGAAAAGCATGATCTTCAAGGGTATATGAACAGCAACAGAAAATGTTCCCAATTGAGGTGCGTCAAGCAGAAATGTACTGTGGCTTCTTATCCTTGTGCCAAAACCTGGAGTGGAGCCTTTAGCCCGGGTTCACATTTGTGCAGTGCGGCATATCGCATGTGATTCACACAGGAACTGCACCGCATTCCTGTGCAAATCACATACGAATTCTATGCGGTGCGATTTGAGCCATACATTATGTATGGCTCAAATCGCACTGGATATGCACCAAAAAAGTGCAGGACCCTTTTTTTGATCCGTACTAGAATCGGATCACACCTATGCGATCCGATTCTGCACATTGCATCGTGTTTTGTGGACCTATTTAGTGGTGCTGTTGACTTAACATACACACCCGCAGGGGTTCGCATGAACGGGGTGCGATTGTGATGCGGTGCGGAATTCTCACAGAAACCGCTGTGAATTCCACACCACAAAAGTGTGAACCCAGGCTTAATCTCCAGTCTGGTAGACACATATATCTCATCCATGATGAACACTTGGGTCCTTCCTGGCAGTTTTGCATGGCAGTTAGACATGATGATAATAATCTGCAGCCCCATTCACTGTTATTATGCCAGTTGAAATACTCTATATGGCCAAACCTTTGTTGATACATGACCATCACATCTACAGTATCTTGGCTTGCTGAGCATCCCATTCCAAAACCTATGATATAAAGTTGGCCTTTCCATTGAGACTACAACAGTCTCCACTTTTTTTGGGAAGGATTCCCACAAGATTTGGAGTGGTTCTTTTGGCTGGAATTGTGACTATACATGTGTGATTCGTTCCGTTACTAATTGAAATTTGTGATATTTAGAGATTTGGATGTATCCAAATTTCTGAATTACAATATTAACAAAGTTCAATGAATCCAAAATAAATGATAAAGAATCAAATCATTTGAATATGAAAATGAATTTGAATTAGAAATTGAAACATTATGCAATAAATACAGTAAGGTATAAACGTGCAATGAGATGATTCCTATTTAGGCTGCTTTATAGAAATGAATAGAACACAAAACAGTAGAATAAAACAGAATAGAATGGAATACAAAAGAATAAAACAAAATGGAAGAGAATAGAAAACAATAGCATTAAATAAAACAGAATAGAAAATAAAAGAATAGAATAGAAAAGAATAGAGGAAAGTGGAAAAATAATAGAATAGAAAATAAAAGAATACAAAAAATGTATAGAATAGAAAAAAATACAACGAATATAGCCGTCTTCTGAAATAGGAAATTTGAATTGATTTGAAAATAACGAATATACGAAATGAATATATGAAATTAGTTCCGAAAACAAATCATTTCAACATAACAAATATGATGAAACAAAATTATTACCTTAACAAATGAATCTGAGATGAAGCAATTTTTCCCCGTTAGGCACACCTCTATTTATGACCAATATACATAAGAAGGTATTGGGACCTTCAAGCCAAAATGGGTTATATGCTTTCCCAAAGTTCTGGGCAGGTATTCTCAAAATAAATCACAAATTTGAAAAAAAGAAAAAGAAAAAATGTGGTACAGGACACCACCTGAGGCTAATAAAGGCTTCAAGAGGTGGGCTGTACCACATTTTTGCTTTTGCTTTTTTTGAAGCTTACAGTTACCTAAAATGAAACAAAACAAAAAATAATTCTCTGCAAGGCAATAGCATAATGTACTGGTATGCACTGCATACCATTCCCCACTGTATTTCCACTGTCTGTCTGTATTGGTTTTATCTTGGTTCAATAAAGTGGACTGTTTGGAGTGCAGAAAATTGGATGTCCTTTGTTCTTGTCACCGCTGTAAGGCTAGGTTACACCTATGCAGGTTGCGTTTGAGCCGTTTCTACATTGTGTTTTGCATTTTTGCACTTGTGTTTTTACATGTTTTTGCCACGTTTTTGATGCATTTGTGTGGTTTTTTTTTTTTTATTTTTTAAAAATTTTCTTGTTGCTAGGCAGATTTAAAATGCACAATAAACACAGCAAAAATTCAATACATGCTGTTCTGCAGCATTTCCATTGAAGTCTATAGAACCAAAAATGCAACGTGTTGCAAAAAATGCACTGGGTGAAAATGTACAGCTCTGAACATGTTCCATAGGAAATCATGTTAAATGGACTGTGCTGTGTTTCTGCAAAACGCTGCAGAAACTCTTAGGTGTGAACCTTAGGTAAAGGCTTCCATCTTCACCCGGTCTTCCTTCTGGGTTTGCGAGTTCCGGCCATCTAACTGGCTGAGCCGTGATGACATCATTCCCGCGCATGGGCCAGCTAAAAAAAAACCCCAAATATTTCCTAAAGGGTGCATGTTTTTGGAGATATTCATTTTACCTATTATTAGCTTACCTGTAGGTAAAAATGAACAAAGTGGGTTTACTACCACTTTAACTGTACCCTTCACTGGAAATTAACTGTACCCTCCACTGCAAATTAACTGTACCCTTCACTGGAAATTAACTGTACCCTCCACTGCAAATTAACTGTACCCTTCACTGGAAATTAACTGTACCCTTCACTGGAAATTAACTGTACCCTTCATTGCAAATTAACTGTACCCTTCACTGGAAATTAACTGTACCCTTCACTGGAAATTAACTGTACTCTTCACTGCAAATTAACTGTACCCTTCACTGGAAATTAACTGTAACCTTCACTGGAAATTAACTGTACCCTTCACTGCAAATTAACTGTACCCTTCACTGCAAATTAACTGTACCCTTCACTGCAAATTAACTGTACCCTTCATTGCAAATTAACTGTACCCTTCACTGCAAATTAACTTTACCCTTCACTGGAAATTAACTGTACCCTTCATTGCAAATTAACTGTACCCTTCACTGGAAATTAACTTTACCCTTCACTGCAAATTAACTGTACCCTTCACTGCAAATTAACTGTACCCTTCACTGCAAATCACTGTACCCTTCATTGCAAATTAACTGTACCCTTCACTGCAAATTAACTTTACCCTTCACTGCAAATTAACTGTACCCTTCACTGCAAATTAACTGTACCCTTCACTGCAAATTACCTGTACCTGTCACTGTAAATTAACTGTACCCTTCACTGTAAATTCGTGATCTCAATCATTTGGAGGGTTGTCCACATACGTTGGGTCATAAGGCATAATTCTGGAAAAAAACAGTACAGTTCTAGATATTATTTGATCTCCTCACCTCAATGTACAGGCCTGTTATATCAATGTATCCTGTAATCTCTGCTGTGTGCAATATTCCACATTACATATTCAGGAGCCTTGTGCTCCCTCTGCCTTTTAATATGCACAATACTATTATTTTTTTTTTATTCCTCGTCCTTGTGCAAATATGAAGGGGAAAATCTGCATTCTCTCCAATGACAAGGCTTTCTTGTATTAAACTAGCAGATGTATTCCTTCATGGATACAGAGGAGCTCAGACTGATATCTGAGCGAGGTCATACATCTTTCATATTAAATATTTAACAAAGTTTAGCTAAACTGACTGTACTTCATGGCAAGCTGTTTTTACTTAACACTACAAAGACTCTTTGAAGTGGAGAGGCTGTGAAATACCTTAATCTTCTGGCTGAAAGACAGACGGGAGATACTTATTTGGAACGCTTGTAGAGTAAGCTGTTAAACCCTTATCGAGATGAATCATGTTTTATATCTCACTGCACCAATGAAATCGCTCTATATGGCTATAAAAATTTCCAGGGGAACTTTGCTGATGAGCTGATGTTTTTGTAAGAAATTTTTGTAGTGAGAAATTTTGGCAACAGGAAGCCATAAACTGTCTAGGTACTGCGGGGTACAGAGATGGGTTGCTAGGCAACTGATCGCTTGTACCGCAGTGTGCGGTGGAATGACAAAAGTCATCATTTTGTGAAGTAGCCAATGAGATTGGTTGGTCAGCACAAAGTATTTGGGCAAGGCCTACCTTCGCCCGTACAAGCAGGGGCGTATTTACCACAAGGCATTTGCCTAGGGTGGCATTATTCAGAGGGGCAGCTCCGCCACCCAGAAGAAGGGACAGCAGAAGGAACACACACGGCATGGGGAGCAGGTGGGATCCAAGAGAGGCTGCGGGCTGCTTGAAGGTTTATGCAGAGCCTGACTCTCGTTCCCAGGGATGTCCGGAGCTGCGAAGGTGAGTGTCTTTCTCTCTAGTGCCGGGGTGAGGTAGGGGGGTGGTTTGCCGGTTTATGGGGGAGGTGGTAGTGGAAGCCTCTTTGGGGGGGGCAGAGGTGTTGTTGGTCAATGTCAGGCTCTCTCTGCAGGGAAGGGGGGGTTTTTGTGTTGCCTAGGGCAGCACAAAACCTAAATACGCCACTGTGTACAAGTGTGGGGTAGATTTGGCTTGTGTGTGCGCTCATCAATGCCCAGGACCAGGTAAGGCTGGCTGATGTTAAACCCGGATGTATTCAGTGGTATTCCGCTTCAATTAATTCATTTTGGTGGCAAAAGTCCCTTAAAATTTCTAGCACTCACAGCTTCTCCCTGGCTTGAATGTAAATCTTGGGTTATTCTTCCTCCAGCTGTTGGAACAAGGCCTCTGGGGCATACAGGAACGTATAGCTGTAGCGTATTTGTTGAAACAACACTACAGCCACGACAACCTAGTGAACTTATTCTGTGGTAGATATAGGTAGTCTGTCGAGCCCAAGATCATGGGGCTGCTCGGTACAGGCAAGCTTTAGAAAGAAGAGCTTTCCACACACCTGACAGTGTGCCCAGGGGGAAAACGATGAGGAGCTTCTCCAGTGTTGCAGACATACAACCCAGAGGAAACCTTGCTGTCCAGTGTGGCAGTGCACCAATCCAGATGCAGGTCGATAAGATGGTGCTTCCACAGCAGAATTAATTTGCCATGATGTAGAGATAGGCAGCAATACCACGTGGAGTATGGCGGGGCTTCTGGGTTCCACTGTTATATATGCCCCTTATCTGAGTCTCAGCCAGTCTGACAACAGTGCCTGGAACAGGATCCAATCTGGAATCTGTTATGGTAGTCACAAGCCATGTTGCTGGGCAAGCCTGGATAAATTCTAATTAGCTTTTGCTATGGTCTCTTTAGAGGTGGTCTTCAGGTGCATGGGGTGGGCCTATCCTTCCTACTAGTCAATGTCTGGGACCAGGCAGGGCCGTGATCATGTGACATCAACATTATGGCGGTAAACCAAATTAAAGATGAGCCGTATACTGTGTGCAGATGTTAAATGTACAGAGCCTCTCTGTGAAACATGCTGTCTGGTGTCACTACACACCTTTTCTGTGAACTCCCAGTGACAGATTGGGATCCCTCCGAGCACCTGCATGTTCTCTGCTAACTCCTTACACACTCCCATACCATAGGGCTAGGCCACGGGTCTCCATAATGTGGGTTCAGCCCTGAACTCAGGGAACTGGCCGCTGGGGAGGGAGTCAGCACACCGGCCACCTTGCTACCAGAGGACCTTGCTCCCACGGCAGGCACCACGTTTCATAAATGGCTACTGAGTACTTTGCACTAGTTACCGGTTATCCATAGCAACTTCATTCCTCCTGCAACTAGTTTAGCTGAGTTAACCTTTAGTATTCTCCTTTCTTCATACCACATATGTGCTTTACAGGCCCTGGTCTTCTGATACACCAAAATCTGCCATGAACCCCTTTGAATAGCTTCAGGCCATGCTCAAATCATTTAAAAACTTTCCTGAAGATGCTTTAAAGAGTTCACAATAAATGCAAGCAAACAATTTAACTCTAACTGTCTAACTGTAGCTGCCCAGGCATACCTGTCACAAATGTGAGTCCATTTGTGGCATTCCTCATAGAATGGTAGGTGTCTGGCTTTCTGGTGTTCCAATGTCTTTGTGACCCCAGTCCATTGCAGAAGATGTAGATCAGAGTGTGAGTGGACTTTCCACAGGCCTAACCTGCCCCTTCTTATAACACACCGGGTATGGGAGGCAGGAATTAAAAAGTCCAGGAAAGGGGACCGGAAGCATTAATCCCTTCCCCACCCGGGCAGAATAACAAAGTGACTTAAAACAAAATTCTGCTTGTGGGCAACCTGCCTATAAGTAGGTTGAGCAGTTGGATCTATGCATCAGGATGTACAAGCTTGTTGGGTCCTATGCTAAGCTTTGGGTGATTGCATGAGGTCCCAGGTCGAAGAACTCTGGATGAATGTTCAGAAGTAGAGTTAATCCTAGATTTTAGAAGACCTTACATTTGGACTAAATTTTACAGTTAAAGATGGGCCAAATCTGAATCCGAATTTAAGCTTTGTGTTTGGTGGGTTAGATTTCTAAAATAGTTTTCTAAAGGACTTCTGGGAGAAAGCCTTATCTCTGCTATTGCTTTTGATTGAGCGCCCTTAACTTAAGAGCCAGTACCACCAGGGGTCCCACCCTTCTTAGTCTCCGTCTTAGTATCCCTGGTATAGGATTAAAATGTAAGTGGTTCAGGCTGTTTATTTGGCCCTTTCATCTTGTCAGGCTGGGCTGCCAGGAGCTTCCCAAACCTTTCTGCTGCTTCATTTGCTGCTCTGTAACACATTTCTGAACCTTGGTTGAGATTTCCATTGACTTCAGTAGGATTTCCTATTTGGTAATTCAACATTTTGTATGTTTGCTACTTTTTTTTTAAAGTTTAACCAAACACCCAACTTATTGAACTTTAGAGGTTCTCTCATTTCTTTTCATAGGTCAGGTTGACCCACCATATAAGAGTGGTATGGGGAGTGGCTCACTTCTTTGGTATGTTCTTTCATTTAAGATGCTTCCTAATAACTTTTTGCATAAGGGGTGGTATAGCCAGAGACTGCGTTAATCTTGTCATTTTGGTTACTATAGTTGTGAGAATACCCTTTTTACAATGCTGCTCTGAAAATCAGAGTGGCTGATGTGTTATAGAGTGAAAATTCTACCTGTGTTTTACCTGCAGTTAGTACATTTGGTGTTTTGGACAGGATAGAGGACCCATGGCATGCCCAGTAGTTCTTTGGCCACCTTTCCTGCCCTGCTAGACATGGCACCAATAGTAGTTCTGGCTGGGGCCTGAACCAGAATTTTATAGTTTTATTCTTCTATGATATTGTGATTCATGTCTAACGTGCTGCACCGCTGTCTAACAGTTTTCATTCACAACAGAGTTTTTTGGTGCACAGCATTTTAAAATAATGTCAAGGTTCACTGTAAAGCAAGGTCCTAACTTTAGTATATGAGGGCCACCATGTTGACGCATATATAGCAATGGATACATTAAAACTGAACTCCAGCTTTATTACTATGATTACTGTGCATGCCACCTCATCAATTTAATTTACAGTTTACATTTTTGCTTAGCACTGGGAGCACAGTTTTCACTATACTTCCAGCTCCCCAACGCTGGACCTCAGCTTCTCTAGCTGCAGCTTCAGAGTCGCATACAGCTGCTGTGCCCGCCCCCCCCCCCTTCCCTCCTCCTGCCCAATCACAGAGTGCTATCACAAAACAGAAGGACCCTGCTGTGTGTGAGCAGACGGTGAATCTCTTGTCCGAGTGCCAGGAGTGTAGTGATAGCTGTATTCCCGGTGCTCAGCAGAGATGTCAGTTGTAAATAGGAGATATGGCATGCACCTCCTTGGACTTAAAGGATAAGTTCACCTTTAGGAACATGTTACATGTTCCACTCATTTTTAGGCTCCTGCAACCAAAAATAATAAATGCGCATTTTTTCACCTGGAAAAAAATGTGCATTATTATTTTCGGTCAAAAGGTTAACTTATCCTTTAACTCATAGTACAAGAGCAGAGTTTACAAAGTAGCTTAATTTCGGGAATTCAGCTGTAAAGTGGTTGTAAACCTCAGACATGAAATATGAACAAAGCATATCCCCCTATAGTGTATCGCTATAGTCTGTCTCAATCCAGAGCACTAAGCATCATTTGTATGCTGTTACACAGTTAATATTTATGTTAATGTACATGAGAATCCATATAGTTTATTCTTTGTACCATTTCCTATGGATGTTTCTATAGTTAGTTATATGCTGCCACCAGTGGCCTTATTTGGTAATGCACTTGTTTTTCATGTTACCTCTGTGAGATCTATGACACAATTCCTTTGCATATGAAGCTCCTCCCTTCTTCTTGAGTTCAGCACTTCCTGTGTCATGGATGCAGTTAACAGTCCACGTGTAACAGGGACACATGTATTCTGCATAGTACGCTACAGAAAGTATCATCTTTTGACCGCATAATACTGGAAACCATTCATTCTGCTGTATCCTGTTTCACATGTACAGAATAAAGCAACTTCTGGATGAACACAGTATTGGTGAGTTCAAGCTATCTGATAAGGATTGTCCACAGTGATTATATCTGCTTATACAGGCTAGGCATAGAGGTCTCACAAGGGATAAATTGCTATCACAACAATCTGAGTCAGAATAATTTGTTTGGTGCTTCCTTCCTCTGTTATCTGTATGAGTTACTTCTGACAAGTTTTCCTGATGCCACAATATAAAAAAAGTGACAAGGGATGGACTTTCAGCACACAGCCTGTGAATGACCGCCTCAGCTCTGTTTCCGTGTGCTGTGGGAAGGGGGGTGGGGGTGTCCCTTCCCTCCAATCAGCTCTCACTAAGCTCTACCCTGAGTGTAACTTCAGCTCCCCATCCCCTGATTTCTGAAAGCCCAGAGAAGCTGTATAAATTCTGCACTTTGAAGGGCTGTAGAAAAAGAGAAGGCTAGAGATAAACAGGTACAACCTATGTAGGAGTATATGTTCCATCTTTATGTATCACCTGAGGCCAGTCGCTTCACTGGGTGTATTGGAGGGTTTACAACCACTTAAGGGGCAGGCCAGCCTTGGGGTTTCTTGTTTCCTCCTTCCCCCCCTTCATCAACATGCTAATGAAAGTATTAAACAAAACCTTTCCATTACTTACCTAAAGTTAGACTCAGTGACATCATCACTGGGTCTCTGTGATACTCTATGAAATGCAGGCAAATAATGTCTTTTGGGAGGGACCAGCAGGGGGATGTCAGGGCCCAATTTCCCAATAGGCACTGTAGGCATTTGCCTACAGACACCTGTCTGGGGGGAGAGAGAGAGATGTCATTGTGAAGTGAACACACAGGCACAGACGTACACTGATCATCCATTCATCCTCCATTCATCAAGTCTGCAGAGAATTTTCAGAAAAGGTACAGTCAGTAAAAGAGACACACAGCACAGTGTGTGTGCCTTGCCCCAATGCAATGCCCTGGTTTTTGCCCATTATGAATTAGGCCCCTTTCACACTAGCATTCCTCAGTGCAAGGAGACCTCTGCGGACCCTGATGTAAAGGGGAACTCTGATGCAGGGGCAGACTGACCATTTGGAAACTCAGGCACTGCCCGAGGGCCCGGGGTCAGTAGGGGGCCCCATGAGATGCCCCTGGTACCTTTTTCATAGGCTTTTTTGAGTTTGGGCAAGGAAACAGGGGCCCCATGATCCCCTTTTCCCGGGGGCCCCATGAGTTGTCAGTCCGCCCCTGCTCTGATGTAAGAGGGAACACTGTGGCCCCTGATGTAAAGGGGAACTCTGATGTAAGAGGGAACACTGTGGACCTTGATGTAAAAGGGAATGCTGCTGATTGTGATGTAAGGTGGGGGGCTTTGTTGACCAGAGACCACTTTACATCAGAGTTCCCCTTTACATCATGGTCCGCAGTTTCCCCCTTACATCAGAGTTTCCCTTTACATCAGAGTCCACAGAGGTCCCCCTTGCACTGTAAGAGGGAACCCTGGAGATTCTGATGTAAAAGAGAAGTCTGAGGACTCTAATGTAAGAGGAATTCTGAGGACTCTTGTATAAGGGGGTGCTCTGGTGACCAGAGACCCATTACATCAGAGTTACGCAGCGTTCCCCTTTACACATATAAAATTATTTATATAAAAATATTTTATCAAGAAAAAAAAAGTTGTTTATTTTTTTTTGAGGGGGGCTTCACAATTCTCTGCCTAAAGGCTCCTGAGATGTAAATCTGGCCCTGGGTGCTGTACATGGCTTCCTGGATTCAGAAAGATATGGTAATGCCCATGCTGAGCATCCATAACTGAAATTTGGTAAATGAAAGGGTCGGGCTAGGGCAGGGGCCGACTAACAACTCATGGGGCCCCCGGGCAATAGGGGATCATGGGGCCCCTGTGTCCTCACCCACACTCAAACCACACCCAAAAAAGTCTATGAAAGGTACCAACGGCATCTCATGGGGCCCCCTACTGACCCCAGGCCCTCGGGCAGTGCCCGAGTTCCCAAATAGTCAGTCTGCCCCTAGGCCAGGGACAATCAGGCTGGGGATGCCTTCCAGCCAGAAAATGAGGCAGGCTTTATCTGACTTGCTACAGCTTCTATTGCACGCTATGAGAAGCTCACAGTGTGCAGTGAAATCAGAGTAAGCATTTTCAATCCAGGAGAAGAACCTGTGCAACTGTGCAAGACTGAAGGGAAGGCTGGAGTTCAGCTTTAAAATAAGTACAGAAATTAGCTTCAGTAGGGGATGAATTGTAAATGACATTTCCATAAAAAGATAATTAAAAAAAAAAAAAAGCAAAATAGCAACTTTGACCTTTCTAAAGGTCGGGCCCTTATTGTTACGGTTTGATCATTGAAAATAGAGCAAGTCATTTTTACACAGCAATTTTATGGCAAGTAATTGCATCTAATGAATGTAAGCCTTGGTATAATGAGCGGGAGTTTAGCTATAACAGATTACAGACATCTGTGGGCTTCTTTTTTTTCATATTATAATAAACAATTATCTCTGGGTAAAGCGTATCCTCTGTGCTGGAGAGCTGTACAAGTTGCCAGATTCCCAGACTGAAAGGTCCATGAAATATTGGTTAATATATGAGCCATATGTCCGCCCGGCCTGGACCAACCTGCACTATCTGCCAAATGAATGTTTGAAACGCTCTGCCAGATTTTTTAATGACTACAACAGGGCTATTCACACTGAAATATCGTGATTTAGATTGCTGCTGGAAACGATATTTTTTATCTACAAATATATGTTGCGCTCCTAAATACTTCTCAATAAATAATAATTAAATTATTACCATTAAATTAATTCAAATTATGATACAAATAACTAATAAAAGTGTACACATACCAAAAAATATTTAAATAGATAATTTCAACTAATCAATCTCCTCCAAATAAATATCAAAATAATTCCACATGAAATACTCCTCTAAAAAAATATTTTACCAAGTGCTCATAAAGCATCTATTAATGACATGATGTACTTACTAATACCCTCAATTTCATTTATATTCATAATATCCTCATTTATTTTTTATCTCATTTAAATATACTACTCAAAGCAAAAAAAAAAAAAATTGCTTAGGGGCCTGTTGCTAAAAGTTCATATGGTAGGGTGGGGCAAGATGCACCTTCTTCTGGCTGACAAATCCTTTCAAGAGAATTTGTTGCTTTGCCCTTAGTCTTGTTTTAATTTGTGATTGGGGGAGGTAAAACTAGGTGGTTGAGCAACAGGTTAACCAGTTGCCCTCCAGAGGATTTACCACCAGGGGCGGACTGACCATTTGGAAACTCGGGCACTGCTCGAGGGCCCGGGGCCCCATGAGATGCCCCTGGTACCTTTTTTCATAGGCTTTTTTGAGTTTGGGCAAGGACACAGTGGCCCCATGATCCCCTATTGCCCAGGGGCCCCATGAGTTGTCAGTCCGCCCCTGTTTACCACCCTTCCTGACCAGGGCTTTTTTTATCTATATGGCGCTGCGTTACTTTAACTGACAGTTGTGCAGTCATGCAACGCTGCACCCAAATTCAATTTACTTTCTTTTTTCCCCACAAATAGAGCTCTCTTTTGGTGGTAGTTGATCATCTGTGTGTTTTTTATTTTTTGTGCTATAAACAAAAAAAGGCCAACAATTTTGAAAAAAAAATTCTATATTTTTTACTTTTTGCTATTTAACATGTCCAGTAAAAAAATGTAAAAAATAAAATTTCATCATAAATTTAGGCCAAAATATATTCTGCTACATGGCATTGCTAAAAAAAATCCTAATATGTGTAAATTGATTGATTGACGTAAAAGTTATAATGTTTACAAACGGTATATATACTGTAATTGTTTATTTTTTACTAGTAATGGCGGCAATCAGCGACTTATAGTGGGACTGCAACAGACATTCTAACACTGGGGGGAACTGACCTGGTGTCACTGACATCCCCAGTGACACCAATACAGTGATCAGTGCTAATAAAAACACTGACACTGTACTAAAGGCACTGGGCAGGAAGGGTTTAACATGTGGGGTGATCAAAGGGTTACCTGTGTGCTGTTTTACTATGGGGCGGGCGGGAGGGGGGGGGGTACTTCACTGTAAGCACACGGCTTTGTATGGCTGTGCTATGCAGAGCCATACAAAGCCGTGTGCAGGAGCTGACAGGAGAGAGATCTGTATTGTTTACATACAGCTCTGTCCCCCCGTCGGAAATCCTCAGTGAATCACCGGCCGGGACTCGATGATTGACAGCCAAGGCCGCGAATGGTGGCGCTGATAGGGAGTGTACACTCCCCCTACCCGGAACTTCAAAATCACGTATATATACGTGTTTTTGTGCACCTGTGCCGCCCTGTAGCAGCAGTTAAAGCAGGTGGTGAGGACGTGATACAACGCCTTCTCAGGACCAGTGCCAGCAAAGAGCAGCTTAGGCAGTCGTCTTATGTTGCCAGCATGAGGGGGTGGTAAAATTCCTTTCCCACCAGCAGGCAAACTACAGCTTCCATGCTTCTCCCTCTCTTCTACTGGCCGCAGTGTAGAAGTTTTAGTTTGCTTGCTGTTTAGTGGTGTGCACCCAGCTTTGTGGGGTAGGTCAGGCCAGGGGGTGCTGGTGGAGGAGGTCAGGTCTGGCTGACACACACACACACACACACACACACCACCCCCCCCCCATAAAAAGTTGCAGTAGTTCGTTACCTTCACTCACAGAGCCGGGTACTGCACTCTAGGGGGAGGCAGAGAGCACAGCACACACTCCTTCCTTTGCTTTCACTTTGCTGAACTATGGAGCAGTCTGACGGCTCCCAGTGCAAGTGACAGATCCGGCTCTGAGTTCTGAGCCTGCTCAGCAAGACAGCCCTGGGGACACAGTCGCCCCCACCATAATTTCCACTCGCCAACGCAAGCTGGCGAGTGGAAATTTCAAGGCCTGTACTATAGGGTACGTATAGTAAACCTAATGTGTGTGTGTGTTGGGAGAGGGTCGTATCTGGGGGTGTGATCAAAGGTGAGGAATCTTGGGGGGGCAGATTGGAGGGATCTGGGGGGTGTGATCAGGGTGGGATTATCTGGGGGGGTGATTAGAGTAGGAGGATATCTAGGGGTGTGATCAGAGTGTGGGAAGGGGGATACCTGCGGGTATGATCAGGGTGGGGTTATCTGGGGAGGTGTGATTAGAGTGGGGTATCTGGGGGGGGGGGGGATGCGATCAGAAAGGCATGCACTGGGGTACATATATGGTGTGGTTTGGTGGTAGGTGGTATATACTATAGGGTATGTATATTTGGATGGAGGGTATCCTCTGGGCTTTATATTGGGACGGAGAGTATCAACGGCTGGTGCCAGCATAAGGCTGCTTAGGAAGCCGCCTTAAGGCACCACGATGGGCGGAGGGGCGGTAAAATCTGAATCCCCAGCCACTTGCTTTTTTAAAATACTTTTCTTCCATTTCCTAACGCTGTTCCTACTGGGCTCAGCATGGAAGTTTAAGCTAGCCTCACCTGCCAGCTGCTCACAGATAGTGAGGGGACGCAGGGAATGCATAACCCCGCTCCCTCATTATACACTGCCTTTTAGTGGCAGTTCAGATTATTTCAGTTTTCAGTACTGTGTGATGTCCTTCACACTGCGCCCCATCACATTATGGGTGCAGCAACATGAAGGAGGTACCAGCACGGCTGTAGACAGTGCTGGAAAATAGTGGGAGGACATTCGGGTTAGTGGGGGGCAGCAAATGCACCTTCGCCTGCTTAGGCACTGCCCTGTACCTCCTCACTTCCAAATACCAGATGCTCTTTGAAGAGCGATCCTAATTCAGATGTGTGAAAGAGCCCCTGATGTCATCCCATTAGGGTTTAGCTGTGCTAGAATATTGGTTGTATCTATGAAAAATTTTCTATCAGTACCTGTATCAGATAAGCAATGGATACATTTAATCTGGTAATTATTCAGGGTTCAGCCAGGTGCAGTGAAGTGTGCCGTAGTCATCGGATTTCATTGTCTGTCGCCCTGTGAACACATGTGACCACTTAATGAGTTAGTAAATCACACATGACAAGTAGTCTGCAGCTGCTTCTGGCGGACTCTGAATGAGACCCATACAACATAACTACAGTTGTGACCAAAATTATTCAACCCCCAATGCTGTAAAGGGGTTTAGGGACTATAGTGTACATTTGGAATTGTATTCAGAATCAAATCCTACAAGGACGTTGTAACTACCCAAATGCAACTAAAATGACATCAATTGTTTATGTAATACAGTAGTAAATGGTTCTTATGTGGTTTCTTCATTGCCACAATTATTCAACCCCTTAAAGACTACCACTCTGAAGAACAGAGGTTCATACAGGTGCTTTCCATCAGGTATTGAAAACACCTGTGGATGTCACCGAGCAGCAATCAAGCATAATAAGCACCAATTAGGCAGCTTTAAAATGACTGTGATACTCAGCTCCTTCTAGACATTTACTGGTGTGGTTACAAACATGGTGAAGGCAAGAGAATGGTCCAGGAAGACAAGAGAAGAGGTGATTTCTCTTCACAGGAAGGGCAATGGCTATAAGAAGATTGCAAAGATGTTAAACATACCAAGAGACACCTTAGGAAGCATCATTCGCAAATTCAAGGCAAAGGGCACTGTTGAAACGCTACCTGGTCGTGGCAGAAAGAAGATGCTGACTTCGACTGCTGTGCGCTACCTGAAGCGTAGAGTGGAGAGAAGTCCCCGTGTGACTGCTGAGGAACTGAGAAAAGATTTGTCAGATGTGGGTACAGAAGTTTCAGCCCAGACAATAAGACGCACACTGCGTAATGAAGGCCTCCGTGCCAGAACTCCCAGGCGTACCCCCTTGCTGTCTCCAAAGAATAAGAAGAGTCGACTGCAGTATGCCAAAAGCCATGTGGACAAACCACAAAAGTTGTGGGATAGTGTTCTGTGGACTGATGAAACAAAATTAGAACTGTTTGGGCCCATGGATCAACGCTATGTTTGGAGGAGGAAGAACAAGGCCTATGATGAAAAGAACACCTTGCCTACTGTGAAGCATGGTGGAGGGTCAATCATGCTTTGGGGCTGTTTTGCTTCTGCAGGTACAGGGAAGCTTCAGCGTGTGCAAGGTACCATGAATTCTCTTCAGTACCAGGAGATATTGGATGGAAACGTGATGCAGTCCGTCACACACCTGAGGCTTGGGAGACGTTGGACCTTTCAACAGGACAATGATCCCAAGCATACCTCCAAGTCCACTAGAGCATGGTTGCAGAGGAAAGGCTGGAACATTTTGGAGTGGCCATCGCAGTCACCAGACTTAAATCCGATTGAGAACCTCTGGTGGGACTTAAAGAAAGCAGTTGCAGTGCGCAAGCCTAAGAATGTGACTGAACTGGAGGCCTTTGCCCATGAAGAATGGGCGAAGATACCCGTAGATCGCTGCAAGACACTTGTGTCAAGCTATGCTTCACGTTTAAAAGCTGTTATAACTGTAAAAGGATGCTGTACTAAGTACTAAGATTGAATGTCACTTGGGGGTTGAATAAAACTGATAATGCTGTGAGCACAGAAAAGACATTTGTGGTTATTTCATTATAACTGTTATGTTATATTTGTCTGACCTACAAGTGCCTCTTTAATGTAAATGTAAGCAAGATGACTGAATGATCAAAAGCAATGTCAAACTGGCCAAAACACTCAATTTCAGTGGGGGTTGAATAATTTTGGTCACAACTGTATATTCTGTATATAAACTGGTTACTAACATTTATAGGTAAAGTTAATCCAGGTCAAGCAACAAAAAAGAAAAAAGAAAAATTCGAAACTCTAACCTGCCAGCCAGCAAACAAACAAACAAACAAACAAACAAACAAACAAACAAACAAACAAATTAACCTGTCTAGCAGTATGCGTTAAAAACAGGGGTTTAGTTAGCACACATTTACAAATACATGACTGAGGGACATGTAGAATATTGAGGCTAATACTTACCAGCCAACTAATAAAACAACCACCCCTCAACCTTCCCCCACCTGAAATAACCACATGACTCTCCTTCTTTGATGTCAAAACAGCCATAGCAGCCCATTTATTTAACATAACTATTACATAACAATGCAGCAAGTACAATCAATGTATTAACTGACATTAATGATCTCAACCGGGTCCAAGGTCTTCGAAGGCACTGCTAATCGCTACTACACCACCTTGGGGACAATTCTACAGCTACGTAGTCCCAGATAGAGCCCATTAACTACAACCTTACCAACGTAACCTTATAATTGGGAAGGGACAACCATACCTACTATGGGCCCAACCCATAATCCTCAAAAATATCACGCCAGCACTGCCTTCAAAGACCCATCGACCCCTGCCAGCTGCCATGACAAAAAACTCAAGACTAGGACCCCAAGACACAAAATGCAAATAAAAGAAAAAAAAATGAACCCAAAAAACAAAACACCAAGACAAAACACAAAGGACAGAACCAGGAACTTGAAACAACAAAACAACAAACCAATGAAACAGGTCCTGGGAGGGAGGGCGGGAGAAACCTCACCCATTCTGGCACAAGCTCTGAGTGACCCCCGACAATCCAACCCCTCTCCTCATCCTGGAAAGACCTCCCTCTTCAAAAACTTCAATCAGGTGAGCCATCACCCCTACCAAATGAATATACTCCCACCCTATTAGAATCTCCACCTCGTCTGCAAGCCCCAGTCATGTTGACCCTCCCCTTAGCTTTGCTCAGTTCCAGGCCATGGACTTGCATAAGCTACAGAGCCTGGTCACGGCACCCCAGTATTCTATAGTCCTCACCCTCCAATTTTAACATACCCCATAGTAGAGGCACATGTATTTAATGGATAGACCAAGGGCAGGTCGACTTGAGAGAGCCCACCCCTCCTTAATGGTACAGGTTCGCACTGGACACCCAGCATGTAGCACAATGGCAGCTAAGGTGTCCAGTGCACCCCCTTGACCAACAATTCAACAGTACAAAAAATGGCCACTGCCCCAGTCTATAACTTCCTTCACAGCAAGGAGCACATGGAAGGCCGATGCATGTCAAACAATAAAAAAGAAAAGTTCCCAGCTCTAAGTTGCCTTGCCAGTTGAAATTTTTCTTTTTTGTTGTTTGACATGGGTCCCCTTTCCATGTGCTCCTTTCTTTTATTAACAGGTCCCGACCAATGTTTTATGGCTGAAACCTGCTGATCGGCTGTGTCCAATTACCGCAAAGGGTCTTGTGTTTACAAACACAGAGGACTCTGTACACACAGCACCAATCTGGCTGAGCAAGGAGAAGAAAGCAGCCAGATCTCTTAAAAAACACACCACATAGTACACACAGTACACTTGTTAGGCACACAGTTAACCCTTTACTTGTCTCTTGATGTTAATCCCTTCCCAGCCAGGGTCATTAGTACAGTGACAATGTACAGTATTATATCTGATCGCTGTATGACATCATTATTGATGTCAATGTCAGTTAGTGTACCTCCCAGCAAGAGTCTGCACTAGATTGCCCGCTACACTATCACAGTCTCACTATAAGTCCCTGATCACCGTCATACTATATATAAAAAAAATAGAAATTCCAGTATATATACCATAGTTTGTAGACGCTGAAAAACTTTCACACAAACCAATTAATATATACTTAATGTGATTTTTTTTTTTTTTTTACCAAAGACATGTAGCTGAATATGCTGTGTCCAACCGCATCAGGGGTCAGCAGGGGGCACGTGCGTGCGCCCCCCAAACTTGAAAGCAAGCTTGCAGTGTTTATTTATGTTGCTGAGCCTGCAACTGCTGCCCATCAACTGGGTGGCAAGTGGTTAACAAAGGCAACCTACCATTTACAAAATCGACTGACCAGCAAACCTCAATCAATTTAATAAATTGAATGAAATTTAATACAGTGAAAGAATTATTGTGATTTTATAGACATCAATCAAAAACAGGAAACAAGTCAACTAACCATAGAAAGTAATTTAATTTTTAGCTGCTATTGATTCAAATTGTTAGCCCAGTGGTCAAAAATAGTGGGTTTTTCATTCAACAGAAAATTTAAGGAGAGATTAACGTGAGATTTCCAAGTGTAAGGCTAATTTAAAAGTATTTTAACCCCTCAATGCTGGCCTTTTAAGGGGTTTCTGATGCTGGGAAGCGGGGCAGGGTTTATGATCATGTGACCATCATGATTGGCTGTCACGGCAGTCACGTGATCAGAAAGCTACTTGCGATTGGGAGCTTTCCGTTAGGCACCAATAACTGTGTTGGGAGTGTGCACGGTGCCCGCTCTCGGCACAGATCTGTTTTCTTTGGGTAGGTATATACAGTCAGGTCCATAAATATTGGGACATTGACACAATTCTAACATTTTTGGCTCTATACACCACCAAAATGGATTTGAAATGAAACAAACAAGATGTGCTTTAACTGCAGACTGTCAGCTTTAATTTGAGGGTATGTACATCCAAATCAGATGAACGGTGTAGGAATTACAACAGTTTGCATATGTGCCTCCCACTTCTTAAGGGACCAAAAGTAATGGGACAGAATAA
The DNA here is from genome assembly GCF_062004578.1 of Staurois parvus. Taxonomy (NCBI): domain Eukaryota; kingdom Metazoa; phylum Chordata; class Amphibia; order Anura; family Ranidae; genus Staurois; species Staurois parvus. Next base: position 3,089,584 of record NW_028317991.1, on the reverse strand, counting down.
TAATCATAAATCAAACTTTCACTTTTTAATAATTGGTTGCAAATCCTTTGCAGTCAATTACAGCCTGAAGTCTGGAACGCATAGACATCACCAGATGCTGGGTTTCATCCCTGGTGATGCTCTGCCAGGCCTCTACTGCAACTGTCTTCAGTTCCTACTTGTTCTTGGGGCATTTTCCCTTCAGTTTTGTCTTCAGCAAGTGAAATGCATGCTCAATCGGATTCAGGTCAGGTGATTGACTTGGCCATTGCATAACATTCCACTTCTTTCCCTTAAAAAACTCTTTGGTTGCTTTTGCAGTATGCTTTGGGTCATTGTCCATCTGCACTGTGAAGCAGCGTCCAATGAGTTCTGAAGCATTTGGCTGAATATGAGAAGATAATATTCCCCGAAACACTTCAGAATTCATCCTGCTGCTTTTGTCAGCAGTCACATCATCAATAAATACAAGAGAACCAGTTCCATTGGCAGCCATACATGCCCACGCCATGACACTACCACCTCCATGCTTCACTGATGAGGTGGTATGCTTAGGACCATGAGCAGTTCCTTTCCTTCTCCATACTTTTCTCTTCCTATCACTCTGGTACAAGTTGATCTTGGTCTCATCTGTCCATAGGATGTTGTTCCAGAACTGTGAAGGCTTTTTTAGATGTCGTTTGGCAAACTCTAATCTGGCCTTCCTGTTTTTGAGGCTCACCAATGGTTTCCATCTTGTGGTGAACCCTCTGTATTCACTCTGGTGAAGCCTTCTCTTGATTGTTGACTTTGACACACATACACCTACCTCCTGGAGAGTGTTCTTGATCTGGCCAACTGTTGTGAAGGGTGTTTTCTTCACCAGGGAAAGAATTCTTCAGTCATCCACCACAGTTGTTTTCCGTGGTCTTCCGGGTCTTTTGGTGTTGCTGAGCTCATTGGGGCGTTCCTTCTTTTTAAGAATGTTCCAAACAGTTGTTTTGGCCACGCCTAATGTTTTTGCTATCTCTCTGATGGGTTTGTTTTGTTTTTTCAGCCTAGAGATGGCTTGCTTCACTGATAGTGACAGCTCTTTGGATCTCATCTTGAGAGTTGACAGTAACAGATTCCAAATACAAATAGCACACTTGAAATGAACTCTGGACCTTTTATCTGCTCATTGTAATTGGGATAATGAGAGAATAACACACACCTGGCCATGGAACAGCTGAGAAGCCAATTGTCCCATTACTTTTGGTCCCTTAAAAAGTGGGAGGCACATATGCAAACTGTTGCAATTCCTACACCGTTCACCTGATTTGGATGTAAATACCCTCAAATTAAAGCTGACAGTCTGCATTTAAAGCACATCTTGTTTGTTTCATTTCAAATCCATTGTGGTGGTGTATATAGCCAAAAATGTTAGAATTGTGTTGATGTCCCAATATTTATGGACCTGACTGTATATGCGGCCTCTCAGCATCAAGGCCCACCCACCGAGAGGCAGCATATATGCACACTCTTGACACCAACATATTCATGAAAAAGTAGAATTTTATCAATGAATGAATCCCAGGTATGGCAATTTTTACATAGTTCCATTGATCCAGCTTGGATCAATGTAAAGTGCACCATGTAGGTGCCATACCTGTGGGATTCCCATGGAAGCTGGAAAGCACTGTAGTAGACACCACGCCAGTGATCTCCACTAGTAGGTTCTGGGTCCTGTGGTGAGTGACTGCCCTGCTGCTTAGTTGATGGAGAAGTTGTAATTTTTCCATCATTATTTATGGCTCACTAATAAGAAAAGAATGTAGATGGAGGATGATTACATCTAACTGACCAAATACTACAGGAATGTCCTTACTACAAATTGGCCAAGCCCCCTCATGAATGTAATACTACTATCCAGGGGTTACAATTGGTCATTACTACTAATTATTCCTGTATAAACCAAAGGCAATACTGGAATAAGTTAGTCTATCACCAGGGCTTCTACATGCACATGGCTGGTTTGATCATCTGCCAAGCCATTAGAATATGGGCGGGACTCCTTGGCAAAAGGCATCTGTATCTAAGTTTCTTGGATGGATTAGAACACCTGTCATTTTTTATTGTTGTTTGTCCCCTCCCCCCCCATTAAGGAGATTCACCCTCTATGTTTTTCCTTTTTACCATTATTATTGAAAGTGAAAGTAAAAGAAAAACTAAAATTTTGGTTTGTACTCAGAAAAGTAATACAGGGGAAATCTTCCAATGGGAACACTAGTTCTGGTGACCTGGGAGTCCCCAAGGAATTCCTTTAATGTACAGGGATTTCCTCTCACTTCCTGTTTGGCTATTGGGCAGGAAGTGAAAGAAAATCTCTGCAATGGGACACAGATGGCGAAAAAAAAATCTGACAGGGGTTATAACCCTCCCTTACTCTATCCAAAATGAAAAAAAAAGTTTTGCCTATAGTTCTACTTTAACCACTTGACGACCAGCCTATAGTCAAATGATGGCTACAGCGTGGTCGTCCAGTTCTGGGAGGGCGTCATATGACGTCCTACCAGAACCACGCCTCCCGCATGCACCCTGGGGCGCGCACCTGTGATTGCTGTGTCTGTCTTACATAGCTGAACACAGATCACGGTAAAGGGCCAATCACATAGGCCCTTTACCATGTGATTAGCAATGTCCAATGACACAGCTGATCACAATTTAAACACAGTTGCCAGTTGTCAGCTGTCGGCTGCACATTCCTCATGCTACCACAGTGTGAGGAAAGTACAGCCAATAACTGGCAAGTGTAAAAGGGGACATCAGTGCAGCCCCAAGGGGAAATCTATCTTACTATTATGGAGTTAAGTATCTGACACCCTGAGCAGATTTGTGTCTGTACCTGCCCCTTCCATGGTAAAATTCCAAATTACAGCAGAGGTTACATGGAGCCAAATACAGTTTAAAGGGCACCTGAGCTCTGGAAGTTGTGCCCAAAAAAAGGACAAAGAACTAGTCACTTTTAAGTCAGCCATAGATGGTTCAGATCCCGGCCAGTCCCTGTTGGACCAGCCACGATTCTCACCATCTATTTGATCCATGTATGGACAGACTGATTGAACCCAAGTCGATCCATTGGTAAACCCAGCATCTCAGATTTCTAGCATGCAGGTGTTGCCAGCACCGACAAATTCAACTGCACCCCCCCCCCCCAAACCCACTTCGGAAGAACACAGCGGCTATGCAGGAAGGATTCAGTGTTGATGGGGAAATCGGCTGCAGGAAAGAAAATCGCATCATCTATGGCCTGCCTTATTGCCTGTGGTCTCCCTGCAGCCAATCTTTCCCCATTAAGACTTTGGGGAGGTATTTACTTCATCATATAAGAGCCTCCAGCAAAGAGGACAACATGCAGGATAGTAGTGACATCACCAGATCTCACGAGACTGCAGTGTGAGATCATCCAAGTCACTGCTGCCCCTGACTGCTAGATATACAGATTTGAGATTGTGCGCATTGACACACTCACATTTAATTAGGCCAGATTCACACTTCCCAAGCTCCTGACCTAATTTCAGGTGTCAAGTTTCACCATGCACATTTTGGTGTGTTTTTTGTACATTTCTCATGTGAAAAAACGTATGTCTGTTAGTCAAGTTTGGGGTGCCATTAACAATAATTATTGGCACCACAAACATGACGTGCGTTTGCACCGTGTTTTTGAAAGCGTAAGCGAAACACGAAGGTGTGAATGCAGTGCTAGAAAAAATTCCAGACAAAAAGGTACATTTTTCAGGATACTGCTTAGACACAGTCAACTCATTATACACTGCTCAACAAAAATTAAAAAGGAACACTGTTTAATCAGAGTACTCCTGGGATATTGATCTGGTCAGGGCCAGAGAAGGTCAGAAGTAGCAGAGGGGGTTGTTAATCAGTTTCTGCTGCTTTGGTGTTAATTAAATTAACAACAGGTGCACTAGATGGGCAACAATGAGATGACCCTCAAAACAGGAATGGTTTTACAGGTGGAGGCCACTAACATTTTTTTCCCTACTCATCTTTTCTGACTGTTTTTCACTAGTTTTGCATTTAGCTCGGGTCAGTGTCACTACTTGTAGCATGAGGCTATACCTGGACCCTACAGTGGTTGCACATGCAGTCCAACTCCTCCAGGATGGCACATCAATGCGTGTCATTGCCAGAAGGTTTGCTGTGTCTCCCAGCAGTCTCAAGAGCATGGAGGAGATTCCAGGTGACAAGCAGTTATTCTAGGAAAGCTGGGCAGGGCTGTAGAAGGTCCTTAACCCATCAGCAGGACTGGTATCTGCTCCTTTGTGCAAGGAGGACCAGGATGAGCACTGCCAGAGCCCTACAAAATGACCTCCAGCAGGCCACTGGTGTGAATGTCTCTGACCAAACAATCAGAAACAGACTTCATGAGGGTGGCCTAAGGCCCCGATGTCCTCTAGTGGGCCCTGTGCTCACTGCCTGGCACCATAGAGCTTGATTTTCATTTGCCATTGAACACCAGAATTGGCAGGTCTGCCACTTGCTCCATGTGTTTTCACAGATGAGAGCAGGTTCACCCTGAGCACATGTGACAGAATTAAATGGTCTGGAGAAGCCGTGGAGAAGGTTATGCTGCCTGTAACATCGTTCAGCATGACCGTTTTGGTGGTGGGTCAGTGATGGTCTGGGGAGGCATATCCATGGAGGGACGCACAGACCTCTACAGGCTAGACAATGGCACCCTGACTGCCATTTGGTATCGGGATGAAATCCTTGGACCCATCCTCGGACCCTACACTGGTGCAGTGGGTCCTGGGTTCCTCCTGGTGCACAACAATGCCCGGCCTCATGTGGTGAGAGTATACAGGCAGTTCCTGGAGGATGAAGGAATTGATACCATTGAATGACCTCAACGCTCACCTGATCTAAATCCAATAGAACACCTCTGAGATATCATGTTTCGGTCCATCCAACACCACCAGGTTGCACCTCAGTCTGTCCAGGAGCTCAGTGATGCCCTGATCCAGATCTGGGAGGAAATACCCCAGGTCACCATCCCCATACAAGCACTCGGGGGCCATAGAAACTACTGAGTACCATTTTGAGTTGCTGCAATAAAATTTCAGCAAAATGGACTAGCCTGCTGCATCATTTATTCACTTTGATTGTCCAGGAGCTCAGTGATGCCTTGGTCCAGATCTCGGAGAAAGTACCCCAGGACACTATCTGTCATCTCATTAGGAGCATGCCCCGACATTGTCAGGTATGCATACAAGCATGTGGGGGCCATACAAACTTCTGAGTACCATTTTGAGTTGCTGCAATGAAATTTCTGAAAAATCGACTAGCCTGCTGCATCATTTTTTCACTTTGATTTTCGGGGTGTCTTTGAATTCAGTCCTCTGTAGGTTGATCATTTTCGTATCCATCAAACGATGGAGCATCCTTACGTTCCTTACACATTACCCCGTCCATATCAGTATAGATATCCAGCATGATATTTTTCCCCGTTGAGATCTGATGTGTTTTCAAAGTGTTCCTTTAATTTTTTTTTGAGCAGTGTATATACAGCATCATTATCAGTTGCAAGAATGGGGATTCTCTTGCATATGACCAATATAACATAGTCTTCCTGTTGTGTGTCTGAGTGACACATTATCTTCTCAGAAGTAAAGATTTCATTATTTTTGCATTCTTTAGTCGTGCTTGTTGACATTTTGTCACATCCCAGGATCTCCATTTGTGACAAGTGAAAAGGTCATGCTAGCAACCATTAACATTTCCATGAAGCTGTTCTAATTAATTTGCTTTAAAATAGATGAGTTCTGTGGAGCTGAAGAGGCAGGAAAACGATTCTCTGATTCAAGAAGACTCCACTGTCCTATCACGTACAATTCTGTCCTGCATATTGCTTCCTAGTCAATATATGATTCTACACTATCTGCAAAAGGCTCAATTCCCAAAGATTCCTTTTACACAGGAGGCCAGGGTGATGGATGGTAAAACATTCAGTTGATCTGTGTTTTTATTACCCCTCAACCACCCACTCACAGGCAGAAATGGTGCCACTTGGATGAAGTCATTGTGGTGTGGCAATTTTAATGCGACATGCAGAGTTTGAGAGGCGGCACTGTCTGCAAACTCTGCCATGTAAGTGAAAGGTAGACGTGCGCTTTAGTTTGCTATGATTTCTTTTTTGAATGAAGATTTAATTTATAGTAATTCTGATGTATACAAATCTCCGAATGGAAACAAATTTGAAAAAAATTATAACTAATTTACCAAATGCATTTATTTCATTTGGATGACGTCATATGATGCGATAGTAGTTCGGACCCACAGGGAAATTAATACAATTTTTGAATTTGTTTGATAATTCAGATTCAGATAATGAATGGATCTAAATTGCATTCCATTCGTTAATTTGGATGCACATGATGCCAGTTGATATTTTCCATTCGGCTCATGGCATTTCTCCTGGTGGGTTGGATTAGTGTCTGAAAATATAGAATCTGTCCGATACGATAATATATAGCAATCTTCCGGAAAAACTACAAAATTTTTCAAATCTACCCAGACCAAAGAATATATGAAACGAATGCCGAAAATGAATCAGTTCAAATAACAAATATTATAAAACTAAATTCTACAATGACTGAATGCATCCGAAACCAAAAGAAAATTTTCAAAGTGCACATCTAGTGAAGGTACCATTCTGCAACTGCAAGCCAAACACTTGGTTCCGTCCTGCAAAATCGCTGTTCAGCAGTGTTAAAAAATTAAACAAAAAAAAAGACAGGTATTTGGAGGTGATTGTATAGCCTCCTAAACACCTGCATCTGAAGGGAGCCAAAGATGGATTATTTTATCTTCATTTCTTATTTTTCAACATAGTGGAGGGAGTTCAGTAAATCATTTTACAACACTTTCTGGTGGTAATTTTCCTTTAGAACTACCTGTGCCGAATTCAGGCAAACATTACTGCCAGTTTCTGTAACATTGCTGACACTGGTTACAAATTCAGGTAACTAACTACTGCAACTTTAAGATCCTGTCCGATGGCAGTGAAAGGTTCTGAAAGAATTACCACCGGTTTGCAGACTAAAAACTAGTAGTAAATAAGACCAGCTCAGTACTCACTGTGAGGCATTTCTGTGCTGGGAAGATGTCATGCATGTGACAGCTCTATCCAGGGCTGCTGTTAGAAACCACAAGGCCCCATACAGCCAACCTGACAGGGCCCCCCGCTAAAAAAAAAAAAAGCATAGTTTACTATGCTTCAGTTATGAATGAACACAATGAATGATCAGTACCAATCATTCATTGTGTTAATTCAGGAAAGAAAGGGGCTGGTAACTGTGACATATTTACTGGACCCTTCCCCCACTCTCCAACTTAAAAGATCCTATTGTGTGCTGGCAGCTACCAGCGGCAAGGAGCGAAGGGAAGCTGGCAGCACTGAGAGGGTGGGAGCACACTGGGCAGCAGGAGGAAACGTATGGTGCACAGGGAGGATGATAGGTGAGGCGGAGGGGTGCAATTACTAGACTTGATCCCCTGCAGGACTCTTTTTGGTTAGGTTCTGCCATGTACTCGAATGAACCCGCTTGCGGGTTGCATTCCACATTGCTGCCCTTCTAGGTGTGATGTAATTTCTGGTCCTGCACAGTCCATGTACTCCATGGTGGCTCTGGGACTTCCGGTTTCGTTTCTGGCATTCTACATAGCCCCTGACAGTGGTATCTGCTTCCTGGCTCCTGAAAACACACTGAGGGTCAACATTAAACCACACTGGGTCAATTACATGCTCTTATCCATATGTATCTTGTGAATTTCCATCTTTTTATTTTTAATAAAGTCTTTTCCTATATAGTTTATGCACTTATTTTGTGCCCTCTGCTGTTTCCTACTTTAGTCCATGCTGGATGTAACTATGCAAAAATATCCATACCTGGAATTCCTCTTTAATCCTTTATAAATATAAATCTCTGCATTTAATACCAAAAAATTGGAAGGCATTGAAAAATGTAAAAGTCAGTTCAAATTTACTGAGCAGGAACTTTATATTATGTATTCACCAAAACGTGAGAAGTATCATTTTAATTGACTCCTTTTTTTTTTTGCAGTTCCTGCAAGGATAATGTCCTACCCCAATACAACACTGGCTACTCAAGGTCAGAAGAAAGAAATGAATTGCACAGCACATGGTGAAAAGCCCATTATCGTGCGTTGGGAAAAAGAAGATCGCATGATAAATGTACCAGAAATGTCTCGATATTCGGTGTCCACAAAGGAGGTGGGAGATGAGGTCCTCTCCGTGCTTCAGGTACAGTGAAGTTTGGAGATAACACATTTCGGCAATAATATTATGTCCACCTCCTACTCACTGTCCATCCCTGCCTGGGCCACCTTGTTCACACTCCATCCTTCTTCATGCCACCTTAAACTGCATCCTTCCCTGGATCACCTCACTCCTCTGGTCACAAACCTCTCCCCACCCTCCTCAGTCTCCAGTTGTACTACATCCACCCTCTGCTCACATTATTCCTTCCTAGGCCACCTCTTTCCACCTCCTACTCCATACTTTCCCAGGCCACCTTACACCACAACCTTCCATGGACCATCTCACCTCCTGCTCACACTCCATACTTCCCCAGGCCAACCTTCCTTGGACCATCTCAGGTGGTCCCTGCTCACACCCATCTCTCTCCACCCACCACAATCCCCATTCACACCACATCAACCCCCTGAGCACACTACATTCCTCACTGGCCATCATATCGCATCCCTCCCCGGCTATTTTGCATCTTGCTTATGGTCCATACCTGTGTCCCTGCCCCCATTCACAGTGATCCCTCTCAAACCACCTCACCCCTTGCTTGCAGGGCATCCCTCCCCAACCAGCTCACTCACCTCTTGCCTACATCTATCGTCAGCCACCTCCTCTTCTCCCTGTCCTCACATCACATCCTTTTCTGGCCAGCATTCTCTTACATTCCCCCACCCGCTCACACTGCATTACCCTTGCCATCCCTACGCATTTCACATTGCCTCCTTTCCTGGCCAGCTCACCTCCATTCATAGTGCATCCCTCCCTGCAGCACATCCATACTGGCAGCAGCACATCCATACATAGACACTCTCCCTCTACTCACAGCACATCTCTTGCTAGCCACTCCACTCCAACCCCACCCCACCCAAACTATATACCTCCTCACCTCTTGCTTCTGTTTCATCCCTTCTGACAACTTACAATGACTTCCTTAGTAACCTGCAATTGTAAATATGGTCTTTTTTCTTTTTCTTTTCTTGCCATTTCATTGAATTGTCCTTTATTCCTGTCTTCTAGTCAGATTACATTGTGGGCTTCTTTTTATTTATTTTTCATTTTTAACAGTATTATTTGCTTCAGAAAGAATTAAATTACCTTTTGCTAGCTGCACGCTAGAGAGTCAGACCCCTGGCCAGCACAGGGCATGGCACTCAGGAAGTGTTAGTCTAGGTTCACACCTATGCGTTTCCGCTGTGTTTTGCGGAAAAGCACAGTAGTCCATTTAAAATGATTTCCTACGGGACAAGTTCACATCTCTGCGTTTTCACCCAGTGCATTTTTTGGAAAGGGTCAGCCTACGTTCACACTCATGCGGTGCGGAATTCGACACCCCGAAATCAGTTCGCAAAACGCGGTGCAGTGTGCAGAATCGCATGGGTCCTGCACTTTTTTGGTGCAAATGCGGTACGATTTGAGCCATACAAAATGTATGGCTGAAATTACACATGTAATTTGTGCAGGAATGCGGTGCTGTTCCTGTGCAAATCACATGCAATGTGTTGAACCGCTTCACTGTGAATCCAGGCTCAGGGACTTTTTGAAACACAAAATGTTCTATTTTTGGTTCTATAGACTTCAATTGAGATGCTGCAGAAAAGCAGGTAGTGTAGTTTTTATGCGTTTTGCGATTTATTCTGCTCAGTAACAAGTTAAAAAAAAAATCAAAACGCATCATAAACCCTTAAAAAATGCATGTACAAAACGCACCACAAAACACACTACAGAAACAGATCAAACGCAAACTGCATAGGTGTGAACCTAGCCTTAGTATTCTGACTCAGATTGTTGTGATAGCAATTTATCCCTTGTGAGACCTCTCTGCCTAGCCTGTATAAGCAGATATAATCACTGTGGACAATCCTTATCAGATAGCTTGAACTCACCAATACTGTGTTCTTCCAGAAGTTGCTTTATTCTGTACATGTGACAACAGGATACAGCAGAATGAATGGTTTCCAGTATTATGCGGTCAAAAGATGATACTTTCTGTAGCGTACTATGTAGAATACATGTGTCCCTGTTACATGTGGTCTGTTAGCTGCCTCCGTGACACAGGAAGTGCTGAACTCAAGAAGAAGGGAGGAGCTTCATATACAAAGGAATTGTGTCATAGATCTCAGGGAAGCAACATGAAAAACAAATGCATTACCAAATAAGACCACTGGATGGCAGCATTACTAATTATAGAAATGTCCATAGGAAATGGTACAAAGAATAAACTATATAAATTCTCATGTACATTAACAAAAATATTAACTGTGTAACAGCATACTTAGTGCTCTTGACTGTAGCACTAGGTAGGTGCCATGGCAGATAACTTGAGACCCGGGTCAGAAGCAGTCCAACTCTCTAGCATGATTCTAGCATAGGCGATTTTAACCCTTCTTGCAGCAAACAGTATTACAAATGTAAAAAGAAGCTTACTGTTACTGTTTATTTAGCCTTAGTGCATTACAATAATAATATATGAAGCTTCAATTGTGTTTTTAATTTCATATATTTGAAAAGACATTCTCACTGGGCAAAAGCTTTTCCATTATGTAAGGGGTACACTTTCAATAGTACAAATAAACAATAAATAAAGGGCAAAGTATTCCAAGGAAACCAAGTTAGCTAAGGAGAAATCACAGAAAAATGAACCCCCTTCTGGCTAGTCCCATCTGATTGAAACTTTGGACTGAGCCTTCCAGTAAGGCATTAACCACTTATATGATTCATGCAGCTCTCTCTGTAAATGTCATCTTATTATACAGTATTTATAAAGCGCCAATAGTTTGCTCAGCGCTGTACATTACAAAGGGGGACAGAACATGTGACAGAACAATACCAATACAATGCAAAACATGAGGGGATTGAGGGCCCTGCTCTTTGGAGCTTACAATCTAGGAGGGAGGGGATGGTGGCACAGGAGGAGATAGCTGTGGGGGATGGAGTGGTAGGAAGAGTGGAGGAGGTTGGCAAGTTAGCAGGGGGTGGGGTAGGCTTCCCGGAAGAGATGGGTTTTCAGGGTGCGCCTAAAGGAGAGGAGAGTAGGTGATAATCTGATGGGTTGGGGCAGGGAGTTCCAGAGGATGGGTGACATCCTGGAGAAGTCCTGGAGGTGGACATGGGAGGAAGAGACCAGGGAACTAGAGAGAAGGAGGTCTTGTGAGGAGCGGAGTGTGCGTGTTGGGCGGTACTTGGATATTAGGTCGGTGATGTAGTTCGGGGCAGTATGGTGGACAGGTTTGTACGTCAGTGTTAGGATTTTGAATTTGATCCGTTGCGCAATCGGAAGTCAGTGGAGGGATTGGCAGAGGGGGGTGGCAGAGATGGAGCAGTTGGAAAGGTGAATTAGTCTGGCAGCCGTATTCAGGATCAACTGAAGCGGGGAGAGCCTGTGGCGAGGCAGGCCAGTGAGGAGGGAGTTGCAGTAGTCGAGTCGTGATATGATGAGGGAGTGGATGAGCTGTTTAGTGGTTTCTGGGGTTAGGAACGTGCGGATTTTGGCGATGTTGCGGAGGTGGAGTCTGCATGAGCTTGTTAAAGATTGGACTTGGGGCTGGAAGGATAGGTTGGAGTCCAGAATGACACCAAGTACTCTGGCCTGAGCCTTATATAACCACTTATATGATTCATGCAGCTCTCTCTGTAAATGTCATCTTGAGCTATTGAGCTCTGTGAATAGACTTTTTACAATACCCTGCGAGATGTGGTATTGGGGGTGGGGGATCACAGAAGTATGTGGTTTACCCTACTAACCTTTTCTCAGATTAAAGTAGATCTATACGCAAAACTTTGTTTTCATTTTGGATAGGGTAAGGGAGGATTATAACCCGTCAGATTTATTTTTTGCCCTCTGCAGAGATTTCCTTTCACTACCTGTCCCAGAGTCAAACAGGAAGTGAGCAGAAATCCCTGCACATTAAGGGACTTCCTTTGAGACCCCCAGGTCACCAGAACCAGTGTGGCCACTGGTAGATTACTTTTCTGGGGACAATCCAAAGATTTAGATTTTTTTTTGTTTTCACTTTCAGTGATAATGTTAAATAGGACAAATAGGGTGGATGAATCAACCTAACAGGGACAAAGACAGCAATAAAAACCTGACAGGTGTTTTAATCCCTCTCCACTCTATCCAAAACGAAAAAAAAAAATTCCCTTTAGTTATATTTTAAATAGTTCATACGTAAATGTTTTAGCTGTGTGTTTTGCACACTTGCTGGTGTTCCAATGGAGCTTTAAATTATCTGTGGATTTCCATTATAATAACAGAACTGTCCTTCTCACTGTTCACTACAGATTAATCCAACTGTCCGTGAGGATTCCGGCTTCTTCTCCTGTCATGCCATCAATTCTTTTGGAGAAGATCGAGGAATCATTCAGCTCACAGTGCAAGGTACATTATACATGCTAACGATGGGGGGAACTGAAAGCGGAGGGGCCAGTCCTAGCTAGGATAGTAGCTTTCCTGTCACTTCATTGATGAGTTCAAGTGCTATAACCTATAAAGTGTATATACCTCCTAAGGAGAACTCTGGTCCAAATGAGTCTAATGGTAGAGATGTTTAGATATCTAAATATATATATTTTCTTGCAATTGAGATCTATTTTAAGAATTTTGCTGATTTCCTAAACATAGGTAGAAGAACCGCAATAACAAATTCATAGTGCAACCAGTTTATTAAAAAAAATTGTTGCCCAAAGATTACTAAAAACAATGAAAATGTGCACTCCCATAGCGTTGTGCCAGGGACCAGAACTGAGTATGTCCAGTAATGTGACAGGCCGCGAACCGCCACTCTTCTGAAATAGCATGCGCTCTACTGATGGGAAATGGCATCACCAGAAATGATGTCCTCCAAACCCCTCTCTATGTATTTCATCCTCAGAAAGGTGTCTTCAGGGTGGTTATTCTATCCCCTTATCTGACCTTATGAAACGTAACAGAGGTTGTTGTGGCGAGCTTTGGTCCTGGCAGTGGTGCCATGGGGCGGAGTTCTAAGGTCAAACAAGCTCTTACTGACCCATTAAAATGTAGAGCAGCCTTTCGCAACTTTTTCAACACAGAGGAACTCTTGAAACACCTTTTTGGTCTCAAGGAACCCCTACAAAAAATGTATATATCTACAACTCTACAACACTCATTGGAGTGCTTTAATTACGGCCTGGAGACGTGTTATAATTGCAATTATGTCATAATTACTTTATTTAACACTGCTCACTATTCTTGATTACATATATGGGTTAAGCACAGGTTTTCATTAAGATCATTGGAAGTCATTTGGAAGAGTGCTATGTCTGTGCCTTCCCAATTTACCTGTTAATTATGAGGAGATGAGGAGAGTCTCTGTGCTTTATTATTTCACAGGTATGTGACTTACCCAAAGCAGAGTCCCACCCAAAACTGGAAGTTCCGCTTTTCTGCCCCCCCCTGCTGCCACATTTGGCACCTTTTGGGTGGAGCGAGTACCTGGTTTTGACAGGTACCCGCTCCCACTTCCAGCACAGTTTGCTGTGACTAACTGAGCTGGAAGTTGGGCCCCCACACAGCCCTCTGGGACACATCCAAGGTCACAAAGGACTGCAGCCCATTCAGAAAGCACAGGGCGCTTCGCTCATGCACAGTAGGAATCTGATGGTGAAGCCACAAGGCTTCACTGCCGGTTTCGCTTAGTAAAGATGGTGGTGCCAGCACCCAACAGCCGATTGAAGAATCGTCCCGGGGTGAGGACACCGCTGGATCCCTGTACAGGTTATTTCCCCTAATATTAAAAGTCAGCAGATACAGTATTTGTAGCTGCTGAGATTTAATTTTTTTTTGGTGAGGTTGGGTTGGGGCTGGAACTCCGCTTCAAGCCCTTGCCTACCAGACCAATGCTGACATTTCTCTCCTACATGTAAAAATCAACTTATTTTGCTAGAAATTTACTTGAAACCCACAAACTTCATATATATTTTTGCAGAGGCTGTAGGGAAAAATGATTGGTGTTGTAATTTTTTATGTCAGGCAGTATTTGTGCAGAGAGGCCCCAGTTCTCTCGTCTGGCCTCCAAACACCAAAGCAGAAGATCAAACCAAGATCAGTTTCATCTGCTGTTTCAGAAACCAGTAACTGCTTGTAAACAAACAGAAACAGGATGCCACAAAATGCTTGTCGCTTCTGGTTTCTGATCTCACACAGTGAGAGGAACAACATTAGTTCCTCCCACTGTGTCCAGGGGAGCTATTGCCACCAGTCGCATCTTTATCAGGCTTGGACGGGAGAGCCCATTAAAGGCAATGTCCCCCCCCCCCCCCCCCCCGCCTCCTGTAAAAGTAATCTAGTGGCTGCAAAATATGATACTGGGATCATGGTTGTAGCCCCAACCATGATCCTGGTATAACTGCTTCAATACCAGGATGTATATATGTACGTACAACGGTGTTGAAGTGGTTAAGAAGCAAGGGATGCCACATACAGGAAATGTGTTTTTTCTATTTGTTTACCTGAAAATGTTCTAAATTATGCTTTGGTGTCCTTTTATATGCACATAGCACCTAGCTTTTCTTTGGCATGTGTCTGGTCTCCAAGAGGCCATGCATGCCTGCAGTTCATCTAATATGTTTGCATTGTCAATTCTCTTTCTGTTTATCAGAACCTCCAGTACCTCCAAAAGTCCAAATCCGGGAAGTGTCAGCTCGGACTATCAGCCTGGTCTGGACAATGGATTTTGATGGCAACAGCCCAATCACAGGCTACGATATTGAATGCAAGAACAAATCAGGTATAGTCATAAAACCATAAAAGCAAAGGTTAATTTTTCGGTAGTGAGCCAGAACTGATCTGCCCGAATATAAACAAGAGATTAACACTGGAAATCCCAATATAAATTGTTGTTCTGTAAATTCAAGCATCCAAAGCAGTGGTTGTCAACTTATGAGCTAAAGGGGGCCTCAAATGTGACCCCTAACATCACCAAAGGGCCACACATAATGTCCAATATTTGTAATGCTTCAGAGGACTACCAGAAACTGCAGATCTAATAGAGAAAATGAGAGTCAGAGAGTGTGGACATGCTAACTTTTGGCTGGGGGTGGTTGCAGAAGACAGTACAAAACTGGGAACATGTTACATAAAGCTAGTAGAGATCAATGCTATTATCCTAATCAATGTTCCCACTACGGACTGGTGTGGTCCAAGGGCCACACATCATATACCAAAGGGCTGTACTAAACACTGAAGAGCTCCCACTGACCAGTATTGTAGGAAATCTTCTTGTGTAATTTGGTCCAGGATACTAAATGATGAAGAATATATATATATATATATATATATATATATATATATATATATATATATATATAGTGGGGAATATAATTATTTGATCCCCTGCAGAGTTTGTAAGTTTGCCCACTTACAAAGAAATGAAGGGTCTATAATTTTGGTCATAGGTGTTTTTTAAATGATAGAGCCAGAATATCAAGAAAAAGTCCAGAAAAAACACATAATACAAATGGTATAAATTGAGTTGAAGTTCAGTGAGTAAAATAATTATTTGATCCCCAAGCAAAACATGACTTAGTACTTGGTGGAGTAACCCTTGTTGACAAGCACAGAGGTAAGACGTTTCTTGTAGCTGGTTACCAGGTTTACACACATCTCAGGAGCAACTTTGGTCTACTCTACTTTACAGGTCTTCTCTAAATCCTTAAGGTTTCTTGGCTGTTGCTTGGCAACTCAAAGTTTCAGCTCCCTCCATAAATATTCTATAGGATTAAGGTCTGGAGGCTGGCTAGGCCACTCCATGACCTTAAAGTGCTTCTTCTTGAGCCATACCTTTGTTGCATTATGGCGGTATGTTTTGGGTCTGTGAAGATGGGTCATGGATGGGTCTTCCAGCATGACAGTGTTCTGGTTGAGGAAAGAAGGTTCTCATCCAAGATTTTACAATACATGGCCCTGTCCACTGGCCCCTCAAAGTCAGCCTGTACCTTTAGCAGAGAAACAGCCTCAAAGCATAATGTTTCCACCTCCATGCTTGACTATAGGGATGGTGTTCTTAGGGTCATAGTCAGCATTTTTCTTCCTCCAAACACGGTGAGTCGAGTTAATGCCAAAGAGCTCAATTTTGTCTCATTTGAGCACAGTACTTTCTCCCAATCCTTCTCTGAATCATTTAGATGTTCACTGGCAAACTTCAGAGGAGCCTGTACATGTGCTTTCTTGAGGAGATGGACCTTGCAGGCGCTGCAGGATTTTAAAAATTATAGACCCTTAATTTTTTTGTAAGCAGGCAAACTTACAAAATCTGCAGGGGATCACATAATTATTTTCCCCACTGTGTATGTGTGTGTGTATATATACACACACATACACACTATATACAAATAGATAAAAATATATATAGACATGTATGTTTTGTTTTGTTACGATTAGTTTTTTTGCATGAAAATTTCATTTTCATATACATCTGAATCTATCAACAAACCAGAAAAAAAAGTTATAACAAAATTGTGTTACAGCTCTGCTTACTTTAACTGACAACTGCGCGGTCATGCAATGCTGCATCAAAATGAAATTTACATCCTTTTTTTCCCCCACAAATTGAGCTTCAGTGGTATTTGATCGCCTGTGCATTTTTTATTTTTTGTGCCGACAATTTTAGAAAAAAAAAGTATTTTGGACTTTTTGCTATAAAACGTCCAATAAAAAAATTTAAAAATCTAATTTCATCATAAATGTAGGCCAAAATGTATTCTGCGACATGTCTTTGCTACAAAAAAATCCCAATACGTGTAAATTAATTTGTTTACATGAAAGGTATAGTGTCTACAAATGGCGATATATATACTGGAATTTTTTTTTTATATATTAATAATGGCGGCGATCAGCGACTTATGGCGGCAATCAGCGACTTATGGCGGGACTGCGGTGGATATTCTGACACTGGGGGGAACTGACTTGGGGTCACTGACATCCCCAGTGACACCAATATAGTGATCAGTGCAAAAAAAAAACACTGACACTGTACTAATGGCATTGGGGAGGAAGGGGTTAACATTTGGAGGCAATCAAAGGGTTAACTGTGTGAGGGGAGTGTTTCACTAGGGGGCGGGGATGTGTGCTTCACACTGATCCAGAAAGCTACGCTCAGTGATCCGGACCAGTGTGATGAAACTGACAGAGAGGAGAGCTGCAGTGTAAACACTGCAGCCGTGCTCCCTGTCAGTGTTTGCCGGTAATCGCTGGGCTCACTGGCCGGGACCCAGCTATTGACACTCACGGCCGCGATCGGCGGCGCGGGTAGGGTGGTCGCGCGCCTTGCACACGCTCCCTACCCGAAATGCAAAATCACATATATATACATGATTTTGCACAGCGGTGATGCCCTGCTGCAGTAAATGTACTGTGGCTGGTCGGCAACTGGTTAACGAATACATTCAGATAACATCACATGATATGATAGTAGTTTGGGGAAAGAAATTAAATTTTTAAATTTGTTCAATAATTTAGATTCATATAATGAATGGATCCGAATTTTGTTCCATTCAGTAATTCCCATGTACATGGTGCCAGTCAATATTGTCCAGTCAGTTCATGCAATTTCTCTTGGTGGGTTGGACTAGTGTCTGAAAATATTGAATGCTTCTGGTTCGAATCGTTTCTACAATTGCTGTTTTAATGCTTTTAGGCAATCACTTATGACCTGAATACTAGTGACTGGTTCTCTTTGGATAGAATATATGGTATCTTGTGTCTGTTGTGAAGGCATGCAGGGTATTGAGCTGCATGACTCAGTATTGAAATTCTATATATGTTAGTGACCTGTAGTGTCAGCCTCTTTGATTAACCTCTGTTCTTCTTGTACGCAATTCTCAATTTGTTGCTATAGGAACGCAAGCGGTCATTGTATGGATTTTTGTTGTGGTTTGTCTGATTTTGTTTTATTCAGTTGGTTTTCTCAAGCTTTTACGTGCTATCAATTTTCTATTATGTATTTTAGGATTCTCATTGCAACAAATTGAGGTTAACCGGTTCACAGGGGCCCTTTAAGTAGGCTTAAATTGTCAGAGAGGTGGTGCAACGTTTTTATCATGTGACCGTTGTGATTCGTTTTCACAGCGATCACATGATCAGGTACCGTTACCTAGAGTTTAATTCCCGGAATGGAATTTATTCCTTTCTATTCTATTCTTTTATTTTTTGTCCTGTTCTTTTATTCACTATTCTATTCTGTTTTATTCTATTCTATTCCATTCTATTCTATTTTGTTCAGTTCAGTTCTTTTATTTTATATTCTGTTCAGCTCTTCTTTTCAGAGCAGTGAGAAAAACCTTTTTTATTTTACAGCATGCATAGTCTGGTTGTTGCAAATGTTTTATGGAAATGTGAACGCACTGTCCTTTTTCTGTGCTGGATTACCAAATAGCAAATTAATGCATTTGCCTAATGCAAGCCCTAAGAGGAGAAAACTCAGAATGAACAGGGTGCATGTTACCTGCTGATATTCTAGCTCACACGGTATAACCTGTCCTCTGTCTGACCAATTTATCTTTAAAGTGTTTTCCTGCAGCCTCTGCAGGAGCTGCCAGTTGTTCCTTCCTCTTTAATCCTATAGACTTCTTGCTCATTCTTTTGCTATTATAACATACATTTAAAGTGGTTCTAAACCCTAAATGTTTTTTGCCTTAGGGAATTTTCTGCATTGGGGTAAAAAAAAATCCCACTGCATGCCCCCCGCACCCCCCCATCCCTAAACACATACCTGACTCCTATCACCACTCCAGTGCTGTCCCAGCTACAGCACTGCTCCTTTCTCTTCCTGATCTCACAGAAAGAAGGGCAGCAGGAGCCATTGGTTCCTGTTACTGTCAATCAAACTACTGTGAGGAGGGAGTAAGGGCGTGACTTATCAGCACTGTGTATGTCTATGGACACACAAAGCCTGGCTCGGGAATGTGCCTGCATGGGTGCCCCCTTAGCACACAGCTTGCTGAGAGGACACCCGAAGAAAGGAGGATTGGATAGTGCTGGTGGAGAAAAGGCACTGCTCTGTGCTATATTGTTGCACAGACCAGTTAAGTAGAACATATTTTTCTATTTTAGCACAAAAAAAAAAAAAAAAAAAAATATATATATATATATATTAATTTATTTTGTTATAATAATGTATATTTGTTCTCTCTAACCAGACTCGTGGGATTCAGTTCAGAGAACCAAAGATGTCTCTCCTCAGCTAAACCAAGCCACCATCATTGACCTGCATCCCTCTTCCACCTACAACATCCGCATGTATGCAAAAAACCACATTGGCAAGAGCGCAGCCAGCAAAGAGCTCACCATCACCACCGAGGAAGCAGGTAGAGTCTGATCAACTCTGTCCATTGCCACAAGTTTACGATTTGGTAGGATTGGAGGGATGCTGAAAGGGGATGACTAAAAATAGAGAAACCATGTAATATAGTGCATTTAAACACATCAGAACCACTTATTGCATTTGGGAATTAAATAAGAACCTAAGAATAAATGTCCGTAAATTATATCATTTAACTTCGCTCATATACCTTCTTTAGCCTTTTATCTTGTGGCCATGTGCTGTAGCCCATGTACCCCCACACATCACTGTCCACCACTGGAGGGAATTTGTTTCAGCATGTGACAAAGCTCTGGAGCTGAGCGTTATATGAAAGAACACATCCCAGTCATCCCTCCTTCCTGCTACCCACTGGTTGATGCAGACTTTAGCTGTGTAATCTATTGATTAGTTGCTTGATGATACTCTACCAAATCTGCTTCTGGAACAGATTGCACAGCTAATTTCAGTACCGCCAATATTCAGTGGCTAGCAGAGAGGAATATACACATCCAAGGGGATGCTGGGTATGTGTTCTTTCCTATAATTTTTGGGCTCAGAGCCAAGCACAGATTCCTTCCAGGAGAAAACTGGAGCATGCTCAGTGAAAATGGCAAGATCGACTGGATTAGTTGCCACTCTGAATAGGGGCTGTTTTGGTGGCAAAAGGGGGTCTACTAAATATTGGGTGAGGGGTCATAAAGTTATGGCTGATCAGTGTGTATATGTATTATAATCCCCAACTTTAGAGCTTGAGAGTGAGGAACACTTAAGGGAGAGTGTGACTGCGGTGTACGTACAGAAATGAGTGGAAATGGTTAAAAAAGGAAGGTTTGGTTAAATTATGATGGTCAGGACAGGACAATCTTCCTCAGCACCAGTGGCATTGCTTGGATTGCAAGAAAAACTGAAGCGCCTTTGGGCACCCCATGGAGAATAGTAACATGGTGGCGGACACTGGGTGTGGCCAAACTATTATTTAGGGTAAATGAGATGGTATGGAATAGGGATTTCATAGTGTAGAGTACAGAATAAGGTGGTGTGGAATAGGGAATGCACAGTGCAGTGTATAGAATGAGGGGATGGGGAATAGGGAACACACAGTGCAGAGTATGGAATGAGGGGATGGGGAATAGGGAACGCACAGTGCAGAGTATGGAATGAGAGGATGGGGAATAGGGAACGCACAGTGCAGAGTATGGAATGAGGGGATGGGGAATAGGGAGCGCACAGAGCAGAGTATGGAATGAGAGGATGTAGAATAGGGAACGCACAGAGCAGAGTATGGAATGAGGGGATGGGGAATAGGGAGCGCACAGCACAGAGTATGGAATGAGGGGATGGGGATTAGGGAACGCACAGTGCAGAGTATGGAATGAGGGGATGGGGATTAGGGAACGCACAGTGCAGAGTATGGAATGAGGGGATGTGAAATAGGGAACGCACAGTGCAGAGTATGGAATGAGGGGATGGGGATTAGGGAACGCACAGTGCAGAGTATGGAATGAGGGGATGGGGAATAGGGAACGCACAGTGCAGAGTATGGAATGAGGGGATGGAGAATAGGGAACGCACAGAGCAGAGTATGGAATTAGAGGATGTGGAATAGGGAACGCAAAGCGCAGTGTATGGAATGAGGGGATGTGGAATAGGGAACGCACAGAGCAGAGTATGGAATGAGGGGATGGGGAATAGGGAACGCACAGCGCAGAGTATGGAATGAGAGGATGTGGAATAGGGAAGGCACAGAGCAGAGTATGGAATGAGGGGATGGGGAATAGGGAACGCACAGCGCAGAGTATGGAATGAGAGGATGGGGAATAGGGAACGCACAGTGCAGAGTATGGAATGAGGGGATGTGGAATAGGGAACGCACAGCGCAGTGTATGGAATGAGGGGATGTGAAATAGGGAACGCACAGTGCAGAGTATGGAATGAGGGGATGGGGAATAGGGAACGCACAGTGCAGAGTATGGAATGAGGGGATAGGGAATAGGGAACGCACAGTGCAGAGTATGGAATGAGGCGATGTGGAATAGGGAATACACAGCGCAGAGTATGGAATGAGGGGATTTTGAATAGGGAACGTACAGTGCAGTGTATGGAATGAGGGAATGCGGAATAGGGAACACACAGTGCAGAGTATGAAATGAGGCGATGTGCAATAGGGAATACACAGCGCAGAGTATGAAATGAGGGGATGGGGAATAGGGAACGCACAGTGCAGAGTATGGAATGAGGCAGGGGTGGACTGACCATTTGGAAACTCGGGCACTGCCCGAGGGCCCAGGGTCAGTAGGGCGCCCCATGAGATGCCCCTGGTACCTTTTTCATAGGCTTTTTTGAGTTTGGGCAAGGACACAGGGGCCCCATGAGTTGTCAGTCCGCCCCTGGAATGAGGTGATGTGGAATAGGGAACACACAGCGCAGAGTATGTAATGAGGGGATGTGGAATAGGAAATACACAGCGCAGAGTATGTAATGAGGGGATGGGGAATAGGGAACGCGCAGCGCAGAGTATGGAATGAGGGGATGTGGAATAGGAAATACACAGCACAGAGTATGGAATGAGGGGATGGGGAATAGGGAACGCACAGTGCAGAGTATGCAATGAGGGGATGGGGAATAGGGAGCGCACAGCGCAGAGTATGGAATGAGGCGATGTGGAATAGGGAACACACAGTGCAGAGTATGAAATGAGGTGATGTGGAATAGGGAACGCACAGTGCAGAGTATGGAATGGGGAATAGGGAACGCACAGCGCAGAGTATGGAATGAGGCCCCTGGTACCTTTTTCATAGGCTTTTTTGAGTTTGGGCAAGGACACAGGGGCCCCATGATCTCCTATTGCCCAGGGGTCCCATGAGTTGTCAGTCCGCCCCTGGAGTGATAACTCACAGCATTATTGTCACTACACGTAATAGCTCCCAGC
Organism: Staurois parvus; assembly: GCF_062004578.1. Classification (NCBI taxonomy): domain Eukaryota; kingdom Metazoa; phylum Chordata; class Amphibia; order Anura; family Ranidae; genus Staurois; species Staurois parvus. Next base: position 3,067,053 of record NW_028317991.1, on the reverse strand, counting down.
ATTGCTGTCCATATACACAATAACTCCCAGCATTGATGTAAGTGAATACATCAATAACCCCCAGCACTGGTGTCAGTGGATGCCATAATAACCCCCAGCATTGGTGTCAGTGAAGGCCATAATAGCATCCAGCATGGGTGTCACTGCTCACAATTACTCCCAGCATTGATGCCAGTGGACTCAATATTAACCCCAAGTACGGGTGTCAGTGGGCACAATAATAACTCCCAGAACAGATGTTAGTATTATTAACCCCTTCCCCCACATTAGTGGTCAGTGACATTGAAATTTAACCCCTGCTATGACCACCAATGTGAGAGGACGGGATTAACTTTTCACTTTTCGGCTCATAGAGCAAGCAGCAATAGCCAGCGAAGAGGAGGTTCTTCCTCAGGGTTGTCCTGCACCAGAGTGCCTGAAACTGCTGGAGGAGGTAGGGGGAGGACATTCAGTCCTGCAGCCAGAGGGAGGATTTTCGTGTACTGTGCTCTGCTTTGAATAACAGAAGTGATGGCAGTGTCAATCTTACCATTCAGGTAGCTGGAGAGCAGAGCGTTCATTGGCTCTCAGTGCCCCCGCTCCACATAGCACCCCTGCGCCCAGGGCACGTGTCCCTTCTGCCCACCACTTGTCCCGGCCCTGCTTGCAGGGGTGCTCTCTCTTTTCTTTGCAGGGCTTGCAGCTGAGGCCAGGCTGAAGGTGGTCACACAATCAACTTCACCAACCACCTCCAGCTGTCAGGGAAAAGTTGATGAGCGGATTTTGAATTTATGAGCATGGGGACAGTGCGGCACAGTCTGTGCAGGAGCCAGCTACACAATCAACAATGCCAAACCACCTCCAGTTGCTAGGGAGAAACATATGAGTGGTGCTTGGCTTTCAGGGCATGGAGCACAGCCTGAGCAAGGCAGAGGCTCGGAGGGGACAATCTTCCCCACCCAGTGCCAAGCTGCATAATACAGCTGTAGAGTTAAGTGCCCGAATGAGTGTTCTGGCACTGGGCTCTAGGTTACAGGGTTACGCCATGACTTCCTAGAAATCTTTGGATGGTCCTGTAGAGGTGTGTATTTATAACGTTAGGACTACCCACCTAATACTGAGTGGATCCCTCTTTTGCCACCAAAACAGCCCTGACCCATTGAGGCTTGGATTCCACTAGACCTCTGAAGGTATGGTGTGGTGTTTGGCACTGCCATCAGGCAATATCATTTCCATGAAGGAGTGTACTTTGTCACCAACAATGTCTATGTAGGTGGTACATGTCAAGTAACATCCACATGAATGGCAGGACCCAAGGTTTCCCAGCAGGACATTGCCCAAAGCATCACACTGCCTGTGCCATCTTGCCTTCTTCCCATACTGCATCCTGGCACTATCTCTTCCCTAGGAAAGTGACGCACACCCACCCATCCATCTTCATGATGTAAAGAAAATGTGATTCATCAGACCAGGCCACCTTCTTCCATTGTTCTGTGGTCTAGTTCTGAAGCTCATGTGCACTTTCGGCTGTGGACACGTGTGAGCATGGGCACCCTGACCGGCCTGCAGCTACACAACCCCCATACCCAACAAACTGCGATGCTCTGCACGTTCTGACACCTTTCTATCAGAACCAGCATGAACATTTTCAGCAATTTGAGCTTTAGTAGCTCTTCTATTGGATCTAACTACACAGACCAGCCTTCACTCCTCACGTGCATCAGTGAGCTTTGGCAACCCATGACCCTGTTGCCAGTTTGCTGATTTTCCTTCCTTGGACCACTCTTGGTCGGTCCTGACCACTGCAGGTGAGGAACATCCCAAATCCCCGACCCAGTCGTCTAGTGCGTCTAGCCATTACAATTTGGCTCTTGTAAAAGTCGCTCAAATCCTTACACTTACATTTTTTTCTGCTTTTAATAAATCGGCTTCAAGGACAACATGTTCACTTGCTGCCTAATATATCCCACCCACACAAATAACTATTTGCTTTTAAAAGAGCTGTACATTTATGGTAAAATCAGCATAAAATATGCAATATTTTGTCTCTATACTAACGTTATTAACTAATATCTAGCTCAACCAAAAACAAAACAAATAAGTGTCAGAATTTGATATGAGAGAAGTGATGAGTGGGTGAAAGGACAATTTCCTTTCCAGCAAACTTCAGATTTGATTCTATATTATCCAGCTGCTGGGTGTCTATCCGTGCTGTGTACAACACTGCCACCATCTGTACTCAACTGATATTACGGATTGCTTTTAGGCAAGTACTGTAACACTCATGCAGGCCATAGATGGGTAGAAAATCGGCTGATTTTTCTTTAAAAAAACTAAAAATCGGTTGTTCAAGCGGCCGACGTTACCAGCAACGGTAAAAAAAATCGGCCGATTTTCATCCCGTCTACAGCCTGCAAAAAGTGTCCCTGCAGAGAGCTCCGCTATTTCTTTGACAGTTTCTTGACATTTATAGCGGTTGCAACAATGTATTTGTATCCATTTAGGATACAGATGTTTTTATTCGGAAACAAATAGATACATACATTGTTGCAACCGCAATAAATGTCAAGAAACTGTCAAAGAAATAGCGGAGCTCTCTGCAGGGACATTTTTTGCCGGACTGGAATTCCTCTTCTTCTTCATCCTCTTCTTTTTCTTCCTCTTCTTCATCCTCTTCTTCTACCTTTTCTTCATCCTCTTCCTCATCCTCTTCCTCTTCTTCATCCTCTTCTTCTTCCTCTTCTTCTTCATCCTCTTCTTCTTCATCATCCTCTTCTTCTTCCTCTTCTTCATCCTCTTCTTTTTCTTCTTCTTCTTCATCCTCTTCTTTTTCTTCTTCTTCTTCATCCTCTTCTTTTTCTTCTTCTTCTTCATCCTCTTCTTTTTCTTCTTCTTCTTCATCCTCTTCTTCTTCCTCTTCGTCTTCATCCTCCTCTTCTTCATCCTCTTCTTCTTCTTCATCCTCTTCTTCTTCCTATTCTTCTTCTTCCTCTTCCTCTTCTTCTTCATCCTCTTCTTGTTGTTCTTCTTCTTCATCCTCTTCTTGTTCTTCTTCTTCAAGGAACTGTCAAAGAAATAGCGGAGCTCTCTGCAGGGACATTTTTTGCCAGACTGGAATTCCTCTTCTTCTTCATCCTCTTCTTCTTCTTCCTCTTTTTCATCCTCTTCTTCATCCTCTTCTTCTACTTCATCCTCTTCTTCATCCTCTTCTTCTTCTTCTTCCTCCTCTTCTTCTTCTTCCTCTTCTTCATCTTCTTCTTCTTCTTCCTCCTCTTTTTCTGCTTCCTCTTCTTCTTCTTCCTCTTCTTCTTCATCCTCTTCTTGTTCTTCTTCATCCTCTTCTACTTCTTCTTAATCCTCTTCTTCTTTTTCTTCTTCTTTTTGTCTTCCTCTTGCAGGTCACAGCTCATGCGCAGATTTTTTTATTGGTAAAAAGATCGGCCGATTTGCCTATCATTGCCGCCAAAATCGGCCGATTGGCAAAATCAGCCGATTTTTTTTCAACTTTACCGATAAAAAAAATCTGCCAAAATACCGAAAAACGGCCGAACAATTAGCCCACTAACGATCCGAAAATTGGCCGATTTTATTTTCGGCCGAAAAATAATTTTCGACCCATCTATGGCCTGCATCAGATGACAAATGAGGCATATTGGATCAGTGATGGTGTCAGTCTGAACAAGGCTTCATGCTCATGTATTATGTAAAGTGGGCAGAAACACCCAAAAGAGGGAGTTCCCATGGAACATTTAAAACACACACAATTATTTTGTTTTATTTTACTTAAAACATACAAATTGCATGTAAAACACACAAATCTACTTAACACTCGTTTTTTTAACATATATTTTATTAGTCCTACTTAACACACATAACTGCACAAAGATGCAGCATGTCCTATTTTTTTTAAATATACACTAGGCTGCAGTACATATATGTGAACTAGCCACATAGAAATAATTGGGATTTCTGTAAAAAAAAAGTATTTTTATTCAGAAGAATGTGTGTCTTACTGCAGGAAACAAGCAAGTGTGGAGAGACCTACGTGGTGTATTAGTCTGTATACATTCTTTGCTAACAGGGTTTGGTGCCTTCTAGTGGTCAGAGCATGGGATTTGATCAAAGAGTATATAGTATATAGATCAAATATAGTACCAGTCTCCTTCCTACATTATGGAAGTTCCTGTGCTTGCCATAGTCTATATCAGAAAATGCCAAACTGAGCTCACAGGCACGATTCCTCCCACTGACACCAGTGATGAGGCACCATTCTTTCTACTGACACCAACCCCAGGGGAGACAGGCCAACAACAATCCCTCTCTGCAAAAGAATGTCCCACCTGTTACAGGTACACACTTAGTGACAGGCTGCTAGTGAAACCTTTGTTACCCTTGGTAACAACTTGTGTCTTCATAACCCAGTGTGTCTCAACTGATCTGAACTGTAGGCTTAGTGCAGAATGTGCCAGTTACTTGCAATACACCTCTTTAACAACTGTAGACCAGGCAGATGGCTAAGTGTAAAGGCTTTACTGAAAAAACATAATAGAGTTCAGGGTACAATACAGTTCTTTCTCTACATCCCTAGTCTCTATCTCAGACTTGTGTGCTGCCCTGGCATACCTGCATAGGTCCGTTCATGGTATATCCATGTTTGGCAGAATCCAGCAAACAATGTCTATAGGGTAGACCAGCAGCCCGGCTACATGATAGATGGCTACCCAGTGTGTCTCAACTGACCTGAACTGCAGGCTAAGTGCAGAATGTGCCAGTTACTTGCATTACACTTCTTTAATAACTTTAGACCAGGCAGAGAGTAAAGTTTAAAGGCTTTACTTAAAAAAACACAACAGAGTTCAGGGTACAATACAGTTCTTTCCCTACATCCCTAGTCTCTATCTCAGACTTGTGTGCTGCCCCGGCATACCTGCATAGGTCCATTCATGGTATATCCATGTTTGGCAGAGTTCAGCAAACAATGTCTTTAGGGCGGACTAGCAGTCCCCCTACATGATAGATGGCTACAGTCGGTCAGTGACTTCAAACCCCGACCTCAGTAGTGACATCCAGCTTACGGGCCAGGAACTCTGGAATTCCGATATGAATACCCCACGGCTACTGCTGCTCCCCAGGCTCTTGTATCTGGTCCACTCTCCCTTTTTATATGTACAGAATTAGTGGGTCGAATCCAAGAAAACCCACCAAAGAAAACTCAGGAAATAACATTACCTCTAACCCTCCCATTTGGGGCAGCACCTATCAAGGCTGTAAGCAACCTGCTTACTCACAAGCCTCTTAACCCTTCAAAAATACCCAAAATGGGATCCAACACAATTGTACTTCCACTAATTGCAATAGAAGTACTAACACTGACTTGGGTAACATGGAAGAGACAGTGAGGGTCTAGCTATGACTGAATTAACTAGCACTAAACAGGAGCAGAAGACAGAGGGAGGCACCTAATCACATAAATAAACAAGTTGTAATGACCCTGAACTGCCACTAGATGTTGGCATACTTCAGAACAATAATAATTTGATGCAACTCAATACAACAACAGAAAAAAATACAAAAAGGTGGGAGAGGACACATTTGACTGACTATTGCAAAGTCTAAGTCTTAAATGATCACACCCTGTAAATGATGGGGGTTGGTGATGCTTCCTTTAACCTGGCTGCCCAGTTATGTAATCATGATGAATCCAGCCCTGGGTGTGACAGGGGTTTGTGTTATCTTTAACATTTTTCACTTCTTCTTTTATTAGCTCCTGACGGTGAACCTCAGGATGTCCATCTTGATCCCATCTCCTCGCAGAGTATCAGGGTTACCTGGAAGGTATGTGAAGACACAATATTTATTTGATCTGAAATATTTTGATAGTATGTAGGAGAATTACAAAAGGACATATATAGAAACATATTCTTTGTATAAATATATATACAGTAGATACACATGTTTACAATCAGGTCTCCCTGAAAGAACAACCCTAACCTACTGATAATCACTTGGGGTCACCCCCTCCCCCACCCCCTTGCTCTGTTGACGCTTTTGGGTCGAAATGTGCAATGTTGTTTTTACATATTGAAATTTGGACATTATCAGTATTCAGAAATTCGGATGTATCCAAATTTCCGAATCACAATAGTAGCGAATTTCAATGAATCCGAAATAAATTATAACGAAACAAAATAACGTAATGGAATAACAAATTATCCGAATTTGAATTAGGAAATGAATTTGAATATAAAATGGAAATATATTGCAATAAATACAGTAAGGTATAAAAGTGAAATAGGATGATGATCCCTACTTGGGCTGCTTTCACCATGCTCCATTGCAAAAAAGTGGCAAAAACGCATATGCCTTGCACAGCAAGTTTGGAAGCACAGAGTGGACTTTTTTGATGGTTTCATATAATTAGTTTAATATTTATATATGATTCTCAGCACTTTTTAAACACTATTTAAAGCACTTTTTTTTAGCATTCTTTGCACTATCGATACGACTAGTGTGGCATTTTTCTTTAAAAATAAGATTGTTTTATTTTGGCATTAATGTGTACTTTATGATATTTATTATAATATCATTATATCACTAATATTTAAAATTTATTGGTATATTAAATATTTAATTTTATATCATCATAAATTCACTGTGGAGCTCGACACATATTTTTTATTTTTATTAATATTTAATTTGCACAGTTTTATGAGTATGTGTTTCAGTGTTGATGCACCACTATTATAGTAATTTATTTATTTAGTTTTATATATAAAATACCACATTTTAGCTCACAAAGCACTTTATCACATACGCATACGCCTTTTTGCTGCTGTGTTTTTAAGAATTTTGAATTTAACTAACAGAATAGAAAAGAATGGAATATAAAATAAAAGAATAGAATAAAACAGAATAGAATAGAATAGAAAACAATAGAATAGAACAGATTAGCACTGAATAGAACAGAATAAAACAATAGAACAGAATAGAATTGAAGGGAACAGGGCAGAACAGAATAAAACAATAGAATAGAATAAAACAATGGAACAGAATAAGAATAGAATAAAACAATAGAATAGATTAGAATTGAATAAAACCATAGAATAGATTAGAATAGAATAAAACGGAATAGAATTTAAAGGAATAGAATAGAACAGAATACATTAGAATAGAAAAGAACAGAATAGAGTTGATTAGAATAGAAAACAGAATAGAATAGAACAGAACAAAACAGGACAGACTAGATTAGAATAGAATAAAATAGAATAGATTAGAATAGGACAAATATAGCTGTCTTCCAAAATCTGAATCTTTTCAGATCGATTTGAAAATAACTACCAAATCCGAATATATAAAACAGTTTCTGAAAATGAATCAATCTAACATTACAAATATGACTAAATTAAATGATTAAAGTGTTACTAAACCCAGGACCCTGCATTCACTATATCTGGTCTCCTAGGACCCTGCATTCACTATATCCGGTCTCCCCGGACCCTGCATTCACTATATCTGGTCTCCCCGGACCCTGCATTCACTATATCTGGTCTCCCCGGACCCTGCATTCACTATATCTGGTCTCCCCGGACCCTGCATTCACTGTATCTAGTCTCCCCGAACCCTGCATTCACTATATCTGGTCTCCCCAGACCTTGCATTCACTATATCTGGTCTCCCCAGACCCTGCATTCACTATATCTGGTCTCCCCGGACCCTGCCTTCACTATATCTGGTCTCCCCGGACCCTGCATTCACTATATCTGGTCTCCCCGGACCCTGCATTCACTATATCTGGTCTCGCCGGACCCTGCATTCACTATATCTGGTCTCCCAGGACCCTGCATCCACTATATCTGGTCTCCCCGGACCCTGCATTCACTATATCCGCTCTCCCCGGACCCTGCATTAACTATATCTGGTCTCCCACAGTACACACAACATGGAAATGCAATTATATTAGTAAATATAAACTGCTAAATATCTTTTCTCATCAGCAGTTAGAGCAGTCTTCTATCAGTGTCCAGCAGAGCACTGGTCAAACCTTGTAGGAGTTTTCTTTCTGCTCTAAGAGGATGCATGACCCCTGACCTCTGTCTGGACAGTGCTGATTGGCGCTGTGCTGATCACATGCACTCTCCCAAGAAAAAAAAAAAAACTCTAGCAATACACACTAAACTGAGCATGTGCAGAATGGCTACGGTTCACTCTGTCTTATCAGGAGATAAGCTGTGTACATTTGAATAAGGGGAGGAGCAGAGATATCAGGATCACACAGCCTTTTTACACAATGCAGAGGATTAACCCCTTAGGTTCCACAGTGAGTATAACAAGCATGCTTTACTGCATATACAGACTGATTTCACTGGTGTGGGTTTAGTAACACTTTAACCAACAAATACAAAACAAATATTTCTGTCATACACATCTCTACTGTTGGGTAATGTCCAGTCCTTTTGGGTATGGGGCAGCATGTGCCCTCCTTCCAAGGTTTCAGTGTTGGGCCTGAGCAGTCAATGATTGGGCTTGAACCTTGTCATGTGAAGGTGAGAAGGAAGTCATTGACCCTTTCTGCTCTCCAACGTTATCTGGCACAGAGCTTACACAGGTTTTCGATTGCCGACTCCAGAGTGGTTGGGGACGGTGGGGGGTGGTGAGTTTAACAGAGTGGGCTGTTCTTTCAAGGGAACCTCTCACTTTGCCTTTAATGTGTGACTTGATAATGATGACATCTAAACAATCCAAACTGTTCCACTTTATAAGACCCATTTTTTTTCTTTTATCCTTTTAATTTTTTTTGCACAGGCCCCCAAAAAGGACACTCAGAATGGGATTATCCGTGGCTATCAGATTGGCTATCGGGAGTACAGTACCGGGGGAAATTACCAGTTTAATATCATCACTGTGGATGCCACAGGGGACAGTGAGGTCTACACTCTGGACAACCTGAAGAAGTACACTCGCTACTGTGTGGTAGTGCAGGCTTCTAACCGGGCCGGCACAGGGCCATCGTCTGAAGAAAAGGCCATCCTCACACAGGAGGACAGTACGTATGCATTATAAGGAGGACTGTAATCAGCGGTGTAACTATGATGGAATAGCAAAACCATTAGGGGCCCCAGCTTTTTTACTTTTCATCCATGAAGCAATCCCTCTAATTATGCAGAATCTTTTATCTTCGTAGTAATTTTCTAGTGATTCCCAAAGTATGTTATACATTTAAATGTACTTTTCAGAGCTATTGGTTCTTGTATAAATCAGTGTGTAGGCAGAGAGCACTAGGCCCCATAGCAATTGCATGGTTTCATAGGCATGCACACAGGGTGTGCTAGGTGTGCCTAGGCACACCCTAATCACCTATTAGTTGCCAACATTCCTAGATGACATGCACATTATAGAGATAACTCTCCTCCCCCTACCATCTTCCTCAGCTGTTTCAGGTGCTCCCGCCTCTCATCCAAGGGGGGTCCTTGCACACCCTAATGCAATAGGCTGCACACTCCAATGCATGGTTTGCTATGGTTGTTTTAGATCCTTAACTCTAATGTGGTCCACCTAGAAGAAATATTTTTTCTAAATTCATTAAGAATGTTATTTAACCACTTGAGCTCTGGCAGGTTTTACCCCCCTCATGACCAGGCCATTTTTTGCTGTTCAGCACTATGCTACTTTAACTGGCAATTGCGCAGTCATGCAACACTGTACACAAATGAAATTTATATCATTTTGTTCCATACAAATAGAGCTTTCTTTTGGTGGTATTTGATCATCACTAGGTTTTTATTTTTTTATTATATAAATTAAAAATGACCAAAAATGTCACAAGGGCATTATTGAATTGTGGTCAAAGCTGCACAGCTTATTTTCAACTACAGATGTCCCCAGGGGCGGCTTTTTAAGGTAAACTGCTGCATGCGTTAAGTGATATTTTAAATTAGACATATTAAACCAAAGGTGCCCAGGGGTTAATCCTTGACAGCACAGAGTGACCATTCTTTGGGGACGTAGTGGAGAAAAGCATTGTTTGGGAAACAAGGTCAACTGAAAAAGGGTCATTATGAGACTATTGGATTATGCGTGTAAGGGGGAGACCCCAGGAATTTGCCCATTTAGAGGCATCTTGGGAGTAGTATAACCTATCTCATTTCGCATTCAACAGTTAATTTGGGTGACATTACATGTCCAGGCCAGAAGCCACAATGCACATACAGCATCACATCCTTGTAGATGGACCTCGTCTTTTTATTTCCTCAGCTGGGGATATGGTCTGTTCCTACCTGTCCTGACACATGACCAGGGGCGGACTGACAACTCATGGGGCCCCCGGGCAATAGGGGATCATGGGGCCCCTGTGTCCTTGCCCAAACTAAAAAAAGCCTATGAAAAAGGTACCAGGGGCATCTCATGGGGCCCCCTACTGACCCCGGGCCCTCGGGCAGTGCCCGAGTTTCCAAATGGTCAGTCCGCCCCTGGATGTCCCTTATCTGTATAGGGAGTTTTTTAGTAAAGTTTCAAGAATTGGAAACCCGCTCTCAGTTTCAAGAATTGGAAACTCTGCTGTCCCATGCACTTGTATTAAAAGTATCCTATTCTCTTTGTATTGCTTCTTTTGTGTGAAATCCCTGGTGTTCCTGCCAATCCCTCTGCTTTCCTAAAAAAAACTGACCACACTAGGCATGAGAACACCGTGTGGTGAGTTCTCTAGCTGTGCTGGGAACTCAGCCTGCCCTCCTCCAATGATCAGACTTGTCCTGACACTCCCCTCCCCCCCCTGCACAGCTATTCACTGGGAAGACCAGGGTACTGCTGTTTTCTCCTCCCTTTGCAGCTGAAAACAGAAGGAATGTGATTACTTATAAAAAAGGGGAAAAAGTAATTTCAATTTTTTTTTATATCTATACACAAATTTTTTACCTTTCATTTCTATTTTAAAGATCTCAATACCAGGCACTTTCACCCTCTTTCCTGCCCGGGCCAATTTTCACCTTTCTGCATTCACTTTGAATGACAATTGTGCGGTCATGCAACACTGTACCCATATGAAATTTTAGGCATTTTTTCCCACAACTATCTCATTTCTTGAGGGCCAGTTTACTGCCTTTTAGACTTTAAGGGGGCCAGACGGTGGCCAGTGGGAGTAGAAAATAATATCAGTACACCAGGACAGCACAGATATCCCCTAAATGACCCATTTTCGGAAAGTAGACAGTCTGAGGTATTTAGTAAGAGGTATGGCGAGTTTTTTGAAGTTGTCATTTTTTTGTCATACATTTGTGGAAAATGAAGAAATTAAAACAAAAAAATGTCACTGTATTGCATTGTCACCAGTGCAGTACAGCATCATCATAAAACCGGTGTGGTGGTGATCAGGGAAACTGAATGGTGACAGTATTAACCACTTGCCAACCGCACTATAGCCGAATGATGGCTAGAGCGCGGTTGTCCAGTTCTAGGAGGGCATCATATGACGTCCTCCCAGAATGCGCCCTCCTGCGCACCCCCGGACACAGCCGATCACGTGATGTGGTAAAAGGCCAATCGCAGTGGCCTTTTACCACGTGATCAGCTAAATGAAGTTGCTGATTATCGGCTGCACTTTCCTTACGCTGTCACAGCAATTGTCAGCTGTCACAGCAATTGTCAGAGGAGGGATCAGCACTGATCATCAGGGCACTGATCATCAGTGCCCTGATGATCAGTGCCCAGCAGTGCCACCCAGTAGTGCTGCTCACAAGTGCCCAGCAGTGCCACCCACCTGTGCCCAACAGTGCCTAGTAGTGACACACATCTGTGCTCAGCAGTGCCATCCACCAGTGTCCAGCAATGCCACCCATCAGTGCCCAGCAGTGCTGGCCATCATTGCTGCATATCAGTGCCCATCATTGCTGCATATCAGTGCCGCCTATCAGTGCCCATCATTGTTGCATATCAGTGCAGCATCATCAGTGCCACCTCATCAGTTCTGCCTATCAGTGCTGCCTATCCGTGCCACCTCATCAGTGCTGCCTACCAGTGCCCATCAGTGCTGCCTATCAGTGCCCATCAGTGCAGCCTATCAGTGCAGCCTCATCAACACACATCAGTGAAGAAGAAAAATGAAAAAACTTTTTTTACATATTTTTTGCTCTTTTTTTTTGTTTATAGTGCAAAAATAAAACACCCAGCAGCAATTAAATACCACCAAAAGAAAGCTTTATTTGTGTGAGAAAAACTATAAACATTTCATATGAGTACAATGGTGCATGACTGCGCAATTGTCATTCAAATTGCAACAGCGCCGAAAGCTGAAAATTGGCCTGGACAGGAAGGGGGTACAAGTGCCTGGTAGGCAATTTGTTTTTTTAATAATAATAATAATAATAATAATATTTTTTTTGTTTTACATTTTTTTAATTTTTACTACTTTTTTTTGTTTTTAAGCCTGTGAGCAATATAATGTTACCATAGTAACTTTGTACTACTCTGAGAAAATGATCCATATTTGTTTTTTTTTTTTTACACATTATGATTGCTTATACTAGTGAATTTCAGCAATGGGGCACTATTCCTCCGAATAACACCAAAGATGGGGCACAATTCCTCCCACTGATACAAATGATGGGGCACTATTCCTCCCACTGACACCAATGATGGGGCACTATTCCTCCCACTGACACCAATGATGGGGCACTATTCCTCCCACTGATACCAATGATGAGGCACTATTCCTCCCACTAATACCAATGATGGGGCACTATTCCTCCCACTGATACCAATGATGAGGCACTATTCCTCCCACTGACACCAATGATGGGGCACTATTCCTCCCACTGACACCAATGATGGGGCACTATTCCTCCCACTGACACCAATGATGGGGCACTATTCCTCCCACTGACACCAATGATGGGGCACTATTCCTCCCACTGACACCAATGATGGTGCACTATTCCTCCCGCTGACACCAATGATGGGGCATGATTTCTCACACTGACGCCTCTGATGAGGCAGGATTTGTCCCACTTAATACCAATGATGGGGCACTATTTCTTCCACTGACACCAATGAATAGTAATTAATCTTCCTACGGACACCATCAATGAGGTAGCATTCCTCACCACTGATATAATTTTCTACTCCCACTGGCCACCATCTGCACCCCCCCCCCAGCAATGTTAAAGGGTCCCTTCACACCAGGAATCGTACAGGAACGTGCTGCGCATTCCTGTGCGATTCACATGCAATGCAGTGTGGTGCGATTTGAACCCATTCATTTTGAATGGGCTGAAGCGCACCGCACCAAAATAGTACATGCACTACTTTAAAAAAAAAAAAACGCACTGCATTTGGATCACATGGTACTTCTGTAACATGCGATCCAGTGCAGGCAAGGAATTGCATTTGCGACTTGCATTGGGGTGTCATTAACTTAGAATTGACACCCACTACAGTGCATTTTGAACACAGTGCTCGTTTTCCGCACTGCCTTCTGGTGTGAATGAGCACAAATTATAGTGCACAAGTTAGTGTATAAGAAAAACATTGTTTTTATTTTCTTTAAATGCAAAAGATTTAAAATGTTCTCTAGGGCATACAACATTGAAATGACAAGTGGGTAGGATGACATTTGATGTTGGCCTGTTTTTTAAAAACTGAAGGAAAGAAGGTTCTTCATAATGTTCTTGTCCTTACTGACCAATGACCTTTCATCCTTTATTCAAGAGGAAAACTAACCAAGTAATCCCATTGGTCACTAGGGCTTTGTACTCTGTGAATACATTCCTTTTCTCCAGTTTTTATAAATCTCATTGATAAAAAGAAGTGCAAAAATAAAAATCAACAAAGGAAAATTTAAAGGAAAACAACAGAAATCTCCCCTCCTTTTATCAAGATCTTCAGCCCATTGTAAAGGAAGGATTAAGACAAGATTTGGATGATGAACTTTTTCGGTGAAGGCTTTTTCTCCAGAAGGGAAAAGTCAGGCTTTTTTTGTCTTTTATTAGACAAATGGTCTCCATACTGTGGCCTGTGGGACGCATGTGACCCTTTGCTTGCCTTTTTCTGGCCCATGGGTCACTATTCCCCCCACTGATACGAGGCACTATTCTTCCCACTGATATGAGGCACTATTCTTCCCACTGATACGAGGCTCTAATCTGCCCACTGATATGAGGCACCATTCCCCCCACTGATACGAGGCACTATTCGTCCCACTGATACGAGGCACTATTCTTCCCACTGATACAAGGCTCTATTCTGCCCACTGATATGAGACACTATTTCTCCCACTGATACAAGACACCAGTCCCCCCACTGATACAAGACACTATTCTGCCCACTGATACAAGACACTATTCTGCCCACTGATACGAGGCACTATTCCTTCCACTGATACGAGGCACTATTCCCCCCCACTGATACGAGGCACTATTCCTCCCACTGATACAAGACACTATTCTGCCCACTGATACGAGGCACTATTCCTTCCACTGATACGAGGCACTATTCCTTCCACTGATACGAGGCACTATTCCCCCCACTGATACGAGGCACTATTCCTCCAAATGATACGAGGCACTATTCCGCCCACTGATACGAGGCACTATTCCTCCAACTGATACGAAGCACTATTCCTCCAACTGATACGAGGCACTATTCCTCCAACTGATACGAGGCACTATTCCTCCCACTGATACAAGACACTATTCCTTCCACTGATACGAGGCACTATTCCTTCCACTGATACAAGACACTATTCCTTCCACTGATACGAGGCACTATTCCTCCCACTGATACGAGGCACTATTCCTTCCACTGATACGAGGCACTATTCCTTCCACTGATACGAGGCACTATTCCTCCCACTGATATGAGGTACTATTCCTCCCACTGATACGAGGCACTATTCCTCCCACTGTCATCAAGGCTGAGGCATCATTCCTTCCTTTGACAACAATGGTGGGGCACAGTTTCTTCCGCTGAAACAAAAAATGGGGCACTATTTATGCCAATAACACCAACACTGGGGCATCATTTCTTCCACTGACACCAATGATTGGGCATTATTCCTCCCACCAACAGCAATGATGGGGCATTATCCCTCCTCCTACTAACCACATGCGCTTTGTAATTTTATTTACTCCTTCTGACCACCAAGCTTAGGGAATTGCTTACTCCCGCTGATGCTGGGGCATTTTCTACTTCCACTGACTACCCACCCCTAAAATCTGAAGGACAGTAAACTGGTCCTTTGTTTAGAATGTTTGGAGACCTCTGTACTGGACCTTGGATGTTAGTAACATTTTCTTCCTTTATGATCTCATCTGATGTGAATCATCTAATAATGGTTATTATGCATGCTCTCTTCTTCCAGTACCCAGCCGTCCCCCAGAGAACGTCCAGGCTGTTGCAACCACACCGGAGACGATAACTATCTCTTGGTCTACTCCTCCCATAGATGCCCTCAATGGCATCCTCCAGGGATTCAGGGTTATCTTCTGGGCTAATCTTCCAGATGGAGGTAAGGAAACTGTTGCCAGGCTATCTATTTCCACAACAATCTTCCCATAAAATTGAATATGCATTTAGTGTATATTAGATGTGTTATTTACTGGTAAAAACTTCACTTGTGTAGACATCCAAACTTCTGTTGGGTGCCGCCATCCTGGATGTGACATCAGCAGCCCAGCTGACTCAGAGCTGTTACTTAAGAGACACTCTATAGTACTCCCCTTCACTTCTCTCTAAAAGTTATGTAGGAAGGGGAGGGCAGAGAGGCTTGGCCAGCACAGAAAGTTATTAGACACTCCCAAAAGAGAAGCACTTGCAGTGACATGCAAGGAGGGAGGGGGCTGTGCTAGGAAATTGATTCTTCTTGGGGCACATTGCAAGTCAATTAAAAGTATAAAGAAAATGCAGCAGAATGTGTTTTTTTTTCTTTTTTTTCTTCTATTCTATTTTACTCTATTCTTTTATTCTGTTTTGTCCTATCCTATTTAGTTTTATCCTATCCTATTCTGTTTTAGTATGTTCTATACTATTGCATATTCTATTCTATTCTATTCTATAAAGCTGCCTAAGTAGGAATCATCATTTTATTTCATGTATATACCTTACTATTTTTAGTGCAATGTGTTTCCATTTTGAATTCAAATTCATGTTTTAATTCAAATTTATTTTCAAATTTGGATTATATGTTTTGTTATTTATTTCGAATTTGTTGAAATTCATTACTACTGGGATTCCGAAATTCAGATACATCCAAATCTCTGAATAACAAAAATTTCTTCCAAATTTTGTTTCGTAACTAAACGAATCACACATTTCTGAATGTTTGTTTTGCCTCATTTGCTGAGAGACCATTGCGGCAAAATCACACCATATATGGGGTGCCATTAGAAATAATGGCACCCAAACGTGCATTGTGCATTCTGCAATTTGAAGGCAGAACTGTGGTGATTCCGCAGGCAGTTCCAAATGACCAAGTCTGAACGGGGCTAAACATAACAAGGGACTCCCAGGTGTGCCTAATGACCGATGCAGAAGGTGGCTACAAACTACCGTATATACTCGAGTATAAGCCGACCCGAATATAAGCCGAGGTACCTAATTTTACCACAAAAACTGGGAAAAAACTATTGACTCGAGTATAAGCCGAGGGTGGGAACACCAGTGGGAAGAATCGTGCCTCATCATTGGTGTCAGTGGGAGGAATAGTGCCCCATCATTGGTATCAGTGGGAGGAATAGTGCCCCATCATTGGTGTCAGTGGGAGGAATAGTGCCCCATCATTGGTGTCAGTGGGAGGAATAGCGCCCCATCATTGGTGTCAGTGGGAGGAATAGCGCCCCATCTTTGGTGTCAGTGGGAGGAATAGTGCCCCATCATTGGTATCAGTGGCAGGAATAGTGCCCCATCATTAGTATCAGTGGGGGGAATAGCACCCCATTATTGGTGTCAGTGGAATAGTACCCCATCTTTGGTGTCAGTGGGAGGAATAGTGTCCCATCATTGGTGTCAGTGGGAGGAATAGTGTCCCAACATTGGTGTCAGTGGGAGGAATAGTATCCCATCATTGGTGTCAGTGGGGGGGTGGAGGAATAGTGCCCCATCGTTGGTGTCAGTGGGGGGGAGGAAAAGTGCCCCATCGTTGGTGTCAGTGGGGGGGAGGAATAGTATCCCATGATTGGTGTCAGTGGGGGGTGGAATAGTGCTCCATGATTGGTGTCAGTGGGGGGTTGAATAGTGCCCCATCATTGGTGTCAGTGGGGGGGGGGAGGAATAGTGCCCAATCGTTGGTGTCAGTGGGGGGGAGGAAAAGTGCCCCATCGTTGGTGTCAGTGGGAGGAATAATGCCCCATCATTGGTATCAGTGACACCAACGATGGGGCACTATTCCTCCCACTGACACTTGCTGACCCCTGTTCCAGTATGGTGCTGCTGCAGCCAGCATATATGGTTGCAGCAGCACCTAAGCAGGGCACACTTACCTGCAATTCCTTCACTCGATTTTCGCGGGGCCGCTCAGCTCCGCCTCCTCGCCGGTGATTGGCCGCCTGTGTGCCTTTCCTGAGCTACAGTTCTGGCGGCCAATCACCGGTGAGAAAGCGGAGCCGAGCAGCCGCGCGAACATCCAGTGGACGAACGCGCTTCCTGGACCGGATCGTCGTGGGACCGGAGCCAGGTAAGAGACAGCGGCCCCCTGCCCACCCCTGTACTTACCGTAGTTTCCCTTCTGTTGGAAGGGGGGGGGGGAGCCATCTGCAGACGTTGACTCGAGTATAAGCCGAGGGGGCCGTTTTTCAGCACAAAAAATGTGCTGAAAAACTCGGCTTATACTCGAGTATATACGGTACTTTTGTAATTGGTATATAAAACAGAAATACTTGTCAGTGCTATAGGAAAGAAAAGCCCTCAAAGCTGTGAGTCCAAATGGAAGGTCCCAAAGCAAGCTCCTCTGCTATCTTGTCAGACGGGGTAGGGAAAACCACCAATGAAAAACCCAACACCACACAGGTCTTGCTGCCCGCTTCAGATCAGGGATATCCATATAGCAATAACTAGAAAAAACAAAAGGAGAGGTCGCACCGGCCTAGTGTATTATCATAAGTTTTTTTATTGTGCAAATGGTAAAATCCAGTGTACTCACAAAGGTACATAGCTGACTGCATAAAATCAGTCCAGTGCCAACGCTTGAGCTGTGCTCATCCACAGGGGCGTATCTGACGCGTTTCAAGGTCAGTGCCCTCTTAATCATCAAATCTTTTGTGATTGGTAACCTTTTCACTCTCTACTACTATTCAAATGTGTTGCTTATATTTGACCAGTGCAGTTACATTAGTTACATTACACATGTGCATGCTGGAAATTTTTATTTCCGTTTGGATGCATTTGTTCATTGAAAAATTTTGTTTTGTCATATTCGTTATGTTGAAACAACTTGTTTTCAGAATTCATTTGATATCTTCGGTATTTATTCTATATATCTGTTGGTCCGGGGGGATTAGAAAAATGTTGCAGTTTTTCCAAAAGATTGCTATATATTTGAAATATTATCAAATTGGTATGATTAGAATCAGACGGATTCGATATTTTCGGACGCTAGTGAAGCCCACCAAGAGAAATGGCAAATGGAATAAAATTTGGATCCTTCTGTAATTTGAATCTGAGTTATCGAACGAATTTGAAAACTGAATTAATTTCAATATGGTCCTGAACTACTATCGTATCATGTGACGTCATCCAAATTAAACAAATGCGCTTCTTCGTTTCATTATAACTTTTTTTTCAGAGTCGTTGACATTCGTTACTATGTCTATTTGAAGCTTATTATACATCTGAATCTCTGAAATGAATTTTTTATCTCAAAAACTAAACGAAGCGCACATGTCTAAATTACTTATACTGTCCAGCCTGTTATACATTTTATACCAAAAATCTTTATTGTATATTTCTTACAAACATTTAAGTATATATATATATCCATAAAGTACCACACAAAGTGTATTTTTACCCCACATGATTCTTTTTTAAGTACATGGTTGTTACTCATTAGTTCAGAAAATGATTCACCAATATCTTCTCCATTATATATTTATATACAAGTTTTGGTATTTTAACAATTTGTCAATTTCTGACAGCATTTTACTCTGTTAGTTTTTTACCCTAAAAGATGAGCTTTTTAAGGTAAACTGCTGCATGCGTTAAGTGATATTTTAAATTAGACATTTTAAACCAAAGGTGCCCAGGGGTCAATCCTTGACAGCACAGAGTGACCATTCTTTGGGGACGTAGTGGAGAAAAGCATTGTTTGGGAAACAAGGTCAACTGAAAAAGGGTCATTATGAGACTATTGGATTATGCATGTAAGGGGGAGACCCCAGGAATTTGCCCATTTAGAGGCATCTTGGGAGTAGTTTAACCTATCTCATTTCGCATTCAACAGTTAATTTGGGTGACACTACGGGGTTTATTTACTAAAGCTGGAGAGTCCAAAATCAGACTCCCTTCTGCATAGAAACCAATCAGCTTCCAGGTTTCATTGCCAAAGCTTCATTGAACAAGCTGAGGTTAGAAGCTGATTGGTTTCTATGCAGAAGGGAGTCTGATTTTGGACTCTCCAGCTTTAGTAAATAAACCCCTACATGTCCAGGCAAGAAGCCACAATGCACATACAGCATCACACCGTTGTAGATGGACCGCGTCTTTTTATTTCCTCAGCTGGGGATATGGTCTGTTCCTACCTGTCCTGACACATGACCAGGGGCGGACTGAAAACTCATGGGACCCCGGGCAATAGGGTATCATGGGGCCCCTGTGTCCTTGCCCAAACGCAAAAAAGCTTATGAAAAAGGTACCAAGGGCATCTCATGGGGCCCCCTACTGACCCTGGGCCCTCGGGCAGTGCCCGAGTTTCCAAATGGTCAGTCCGCCCCTGCACATGACTGTAGCACATCTTTACTCTGCACCTTTTTAATATGATCCACCCTTGGGCACACAAGGAATACAACATACTTAGCTCAGCAAGGCCTTGCATTCCATGATACCAGGATTGGTCCCTAGGCAGGCCCTGTACCGCAAAGGGCTCAAATATGGAGAACCTGCCACTAAATGGGGAACATGAAGCACTAACTGTTCCCTCACCACCAGGACCTCTGTCACCTGACACAGTCACTGCTTCCTTTGTCAGCTGACTGTTTCTCCTTCTGATTCTCAGTACACATAGATTTAATCCTAACCTCAAGGATTAACCAGGTTACACTTGTTACTGTACAGCACAGTCTTTATAATTGCTGTAATTTATTAATCTCTTCTTTCTCAGTCAATTACATGGAAAATGTCTTCTTTAATGAAACTCCATTTACTGAACAATTAGTGCACCTACACTTAAGGTAGTACATCAGAACATCATCCTCACCTACATGGCTGTACGTTGCATTGAATTCGTTATGCATAGATTTTGTCTGTGCTGTTGCCTAGTGGCGCTGCTGTTTATGCCTGATATTTTAAGGAAGTCAATAGAACCTGACCGTACAGCTCCCATACTGGACTCCTCCACGAGGCTGGTTCCCCTATATATAGGCTCTAATAGCTGTAAGTGACACAGATGCAGGGTAAACCATGTCACAAAATACATTGACCTCTACATGCATCAGGCAGCTATTTAAAAGTCAGAGATTAACTTACCAGCAAAAACCCAATATACCATAGGCACTTGCCGACAAGCACATCTGACTGGACACTGATGTCTATGACGGGATATAGAGGCCCTCCAAGAGATTTGGAAGTGATGGACTTGAGACCTTTATACTATAAACCTAAATTTTAAACCCTGGTGGTTTGGGACAACCTCTAGTCTTCTGGCACCCTGTCAAGGGGTCGCTCAAGCATTTTTTGGGGGATATCGACAAACATAATTTGTATTGGTTAAATGCAAATTATCCAATTCAGACATACAGTCAGGTCCATAAATATTGGGACATCGACACAATTCTAACATTTTTGGCTCTATACACCACCACAATGGATTTGAAATGAAACAAACAAGATGTGCTTTAACTGCAGACTGTCAGCTTTAATTTGAGGGTATTTACATCCAAACCAGGTGAACGGTGTAGGAATTACAATAGTTTGCATATGTGCCTCCCACTTGTTAAGGGACCAAAAGTAATGGGACAATTGACTTCTCAGCTGTTCCATGGCCAGGTGTGTGTTATTCCCTCATTATCCCAATTACAATGAGCAGATAAAAGGTCCAGAGTTCATTTCAAGTGTGCTTTTTGCATTTGGAATCTGTTGCTGTCAACTCTGATGAGATCCAAAGAGCTGTCACTATCAGTGAAGCAAGCCGTCATTAGGCTGAAAAAACAAAACAAACCCATCAGAGATAGCAAAAACATTAGGCGTGGCCAAAACATCTGTTTGGAACATTCTTAAAAAGAAGGAACGCACCGGTGAGCTCAGCAACACCAAAAGACCTGAAAGACCACGGAAAACAACTGTGGTGGATGACCGAAGAATTCTTTCCCTGGTGAAGAAAACACTCTTCACGACAGTTGGCCAGATCAAGAACACTCTCCAGGAGGTAGGTGTATGTGTGTCAAAGTCACCAATCAAGAGAAGACAATTCACCAGAGTGAATACAGAGGGTTCACCACAAGATGTAAACCATTGGTGAGCCTCAAAAACAGGAAGGCCAGATTAGAGTTTGCCAAACGACATCTAAAAAAGCCTTCACAGTTCTGGAAAAACATACTATGGACAGATGAGACCAAGATCAACTTGTACCAGAGTGATGGGAAGAGAAGAGTATGGAGAAGGAAAGGAACTGCTCATGATCCTAAGCATACCACCTCATCAGTGAAGCATGGTGGTGGTAGTGCCATGGCATGGGCATGTATGGCTGCCAATGGAACTGGTTCTCTTGCATTTATTGATGATGTGACTGCTGACAAAAGCAGCAGGATGAATTCTGAAGTGTTTCGGGCAATATTATCTGCTCATATTCAGCCAAATGCTACAGAACTCATTGGACGCCACTTCACAATGCAGATGGACAATGACCCAAAGCAGACTGCAAAAGCAACCAAAGAGTTTTTTAAGGGAAAGAAGTGGAATGTTATGCAATGGCCAAGTCAATCACCTGACCTGAATCCGATTGAGCATGCATTTCACTTGCTGAAGACAAAACTGAAAAGAAAATGCCCCAAGAACAAGCAGGAACTGAAGACAGTTGCAGTAGAGGCCTGGCAGAGCATCACCAGGGATGAAACCCAGCGTCTGGTGATGTCTATGTGCTCCAGACTTCAGGCTGTAATTGACTGCAAAGGATTTTCAACCAAGTATTAAAAAGTGAAAGTTTGATTTATGATTATCATTCTGTCCCATTACTTTTGGTCCCTTAACAAGTGGGAGGCACATATGCAAACTGTCGTAATTCCTACACCGTTCACCTGATTTGGATGTAAATACCCTCAAATTAAAGCTGACAGTCTGCAGTTAAAGCCCTTCTTGTTTGTTTCATTTCAAATCCATTGTGGTGGTGTATAGAGCCAAAAATGTTAGAATTGTGTCGATGTCCCAATATTTATGGACCTGACTGTATGTGAGGTTGTCTAGAAAATATTAGTAACCAACGTACATTGGTAGTGGGCCCTAAGGTTTTGGAAACACTGTTCAAGGGAGCCAAAAGATTTTTTCAGTTTGAGTTCAAAGTAATCCCCAGTCAAATATAATGAAATGTTTGGTCAACTTTAAAAATTATATAGACCTACAGGTATGTTTTAAAACATGAACATGAACCTTTTTTTACTTAATTTGTTCTGTTGTCTTTTTTAGAGCTTGGTGAAATAAAAAATGTAACCACAACTCAACAATTACTGGAGCTGGGTGGTCTGGAGAAATATACAAACTACAGTATCCAGGTGCTGGCCTTTACAGGAGCTGGAGATGGTGTGCGCAGCGAGCAAATATTTGTCAGAACCAAAGAAGATGGTAAGAATCACAGCTGGTATATGTGAATAATGCTGGTTACTTACATGCTTTGCTTTGTCTAGGCAGATATCACTCTGTTTATGTGGACTGTGGGAAGCTTCCAGTGTGTCCTTCTGGAGACCTCCTTTGTAAAGATGTTTGCTAGAGGTGCAAAAGCTTAAAAGTTTCCTGTTTTCGAGTGGCTCCATCCTTTATAGGGTCCCATCGAGCCACTTTTTCATGCATGCTCCTAGCTGGCACTGTGAACAAGTCTCCTTGCGTCCACAGAAACAGACAGCCCTGGTAGCAAACTATTCCCCTTTCCTCCCTTCTCTCTGTGAGTGCACTGTGCATGTCCCCAGTCTACGACTCTCTTCTGAAGCATGTCCCCAGTCTACGACTGTCTTCTGAAGCAATTCCCTAGTCTACAACTGTCTTCTGAAGCATGTCCCCAGTCTACGACTGTCTTCTGAAGCATGTCCCCAGTCTACAACTGTCTTCTGAAGCATGTCCCCAGTCTACGACTGTCTTCTGAAGCATGTCCCCAGTCTACGACTGTCTTCTGAAGCATGTCCTCAGTCTACCATTGGCTTCTGTAACATGTCCCCTGTCTATGACTGTCTTATGAAGCATATCCCCAGTTTAGTACTGTTTTCTGAAGCATATCTCCAGTCTAGTACTGTCTTCTGAAGCATATCTCCAGTCTACAACTGTCTTCTGAAGCATGTCCCCAGTCTACGACTGTCTTCTGAAGCATGTCCTCAGTCTACCATTGGCTTCTGTAACATGTCCCCTGTCTATGACTGTCTTATGAAGCATATCCCCAGTTTAGTACTGTTTTCTGAAGCATATCTCCAGTCTAGTACTGTCTTCTGAAGCATATCTCCAGTCTAGTACTGTCTTCTGAAGCATGTCCCCAATCTACGACTGTCTTCTGAAGCATGTCCCCAGTCTGACTGTCTTCTGAACGATGTCCCCAGTCTATGACTCTCTTCTGAAGCATGTCCCCAGTCTACGACTGTCTTCTGAAGCATGTCCCCAGTCTACCTTTGTCTTATGAAGCATGTCCCCAGTCTACCATTGTCTTATGAAGCATATCCCCAGTCTACCATTGTCTTATGAAGCATGTCCCTTGTCTATGACTGTCTTCTGAAATAGATCCCCAGTTTGGTACTGTCTTCTGAAGCATATCTCTAGTCTAGTACTGTCTTCTGAAGCATATCTCTAGTCTAGTACTGTCTTCTGAAGCATATCTCTAGTCTAGTACTGTCTTCCGAAGCAAATCCTCAGTCTTCGACTGTCTTCTGAAGCATGTCCCCAGTCTACGACTGTCTTCTGAAGCATGTCCCCAGTCTACGACTGTCTTCTGAAGCATGTCCCCAGTCTACGACTATCTTCTGAATCATATCCCCAGTCTACGACTGTCTTCTGAAGCATGTCCCCAGTTTATGACTATCTTATGAAGCATGTCCTCAGTCTCCAACAACTTCCACGACATGCATGCAGTCTCTGTCCATCTCTTCCAGTATAAATGCAGTCTCTGACCAGCTCCTGTTGCATGTCTACTGTTTCTATGGCCCTTTTTGGTGATGTCAGAGGCCACTCTTCAGGCTTAATATATAATAAAAAGTTGTCCACCGCTGCCTTAGATAATGAATCCAAAGAAGCCACTATTTAATCTCTCTAGGTTATGAACTAACACTCTGTCAGATAGTAAACAAAGAGTGCAGCGCTGCATTCCTTGTTTACTATCTGACAGAGGTTTTTTTCTGGTTACCTTAGTGCAACAGCTGCTTCATTGGGAGCGCTCACTTTGTTTTATTTCTTATATGAACTAACACTGATTTTTTTTTTCCTGTACAACAGCAATTATTTAAACTGTCCACCAGAGGGTACTATGTGGTCACAATACAATAAGCCTGTAATATAGTGGTGGTTCTATGGCATATACACCGTCATGAAATAAGCCATGTTGGATTTAATTTTCCCTCATAGAGCGTCAGACATTCCTAAAGGCAGTCAATGAGCTCAATTAACACAAGCATAATTCACTTGCTATTATTATATCCAGTATTTTAAACACTTCAACAGTCAAATTTGGCTTATTCAATTCATTACAGGCTGAATTTACTCTACACATATTCATTTTACAGATTTTTGGGGTATTTTAAGTATAAATGGCAATTCACAACTATCACACAGGTTATTGCTCCTTAAAATATTGCTGTCTTTTGGATGGAAATAAGGTTTTAGTATGGGGGTAACAGGCAAGAAACAAAGTCAACTGCAGTGATAAATAACACTTCTGGGGGAAAAAATACTGATTGATGAGAATTTAGGATATGTAAGATATCACTAAGCACAGTTTATCAGGCAATGCATACCTGAGAAATTGTCTCTTGAAGTCCGTAGGGAAACCAGCACTGGATAGTCCACCAGGATGGTCAATCTCCTGCAGCTCTCACTAGCTTCTTCTGCTGATGTCACACAGGAGGACATAGTGACATGGAAGTCATCAAGGAGGAAACAGTGAGAGCTGGAATAACTTGGGAGATTGACAGTCCTGGAAGTTTTGGATTCCCTGTGAACTTCAAGGGGCAGTTTCTCAGGATCATAGCGGTGTTCAACGGTGCCTGGCTAATTTTGATGCAACGACAAGGTCACTTTAACCATTAAAAGCCTATTTCATTTGTAAAATAATGATTCCACTGCAATATTTCTGTTTGTGAATTGAACATTTTTAGGAGAAAATGACTGAGATAAATGAATGGACACAGGTAAAATACCTTATCCATCGTAACCTGAGCCATATCTAACAGCTTCAGCAGCAAAGCAACAGGGACAGAGGAGGTAATAACCACCACCTGTCCTCTGACCCCATTGTAACCATGCTTGCCTCGTTCTACATGGCTGCATAGTCCGTGTCCGTTTCGGGTGTCAATTCACCAGTCAATTTACCAGGCAGGACACACCAGCAGGGACATGGTTGTACAATGGAGAAACATTAGTAGTTAGCCAATCTATTGCATTCTAGATAACTGGTCTTTCTCCCCCAAGACTGGTAATCCTTTTAATTCAGCACATAGATCTTAAATATACTAATGTATTCTGGGTATCTTCATCTCAAATCAATAATACCAAAACTAACTAAAAAATTGGGATTTGTTCAAAATGTACCATAGAATCTTTTAATATTTGTTATAAAAAAAAATACTATAAAAAAAAGTCTAAAAATTTCATTTTTTTTAGGCACCAAAATAAAAACACAAATAAATGTTATCGAACATCCCATAAAACATTAATAAACTAGAAAAGCTACAATTTCCGGGGAAATTGTGTGAAGTGTTCTTGCCTCCACCAGTATTCTACAGCTGGAGTGGGAGGAGTAACTGGGTGGAGTGGCTTGTCGCTCTGCTGCCTGCTCACACGCCTGGGTTCCTATGGCAACTCACTCTACAGCAAGGGCAGAAAAGAGCGGTTAAAAACAAACTGCTCCAACTTGCTCACTTCACTGGCGGTTGCCGTCTTCAAATGGTTGTAGTTTAAAATTTATAAATCCTACACCGAAGAGCTTTATATTGTGAGAATCACAAGACCCAGACCTACATTTTGTTGCATAGTATGTCTCTGAAATATTAAAAATGAAGGCACAGTTGCAGTTTAGAAATTGCCCTTCAAATTTGAGATGGCTAGAGTGGAGTTTCAATGAATGTCAATGGGCGGCGTGAGTTGCAAACAAATGGTCATATTGTGAAAACTATCAGGACTATGGCTTAGCTGTGGACATTTTTAGTGACAGCAGGGATAGCTAAACGTTTTGATATAAGATTTGTGTAGGTGGGCTTGAAAATGAGGGAGTGATGGCAGTTTAGAAATCATGTCCTGATTTTTCAGCTCACACTCTAGCTTTTGTCAGCTCCCACTCTAGTTTTGAACATTCCTCCATTCATTCCTATGGGGCCAATTTCACCACAAAAACGCCGATATTTCGTGAACCATTCGGCGAAACGTTCCACAAAGTAATAGCACACCAATGGGGAACAATCCGCACGTTTCCGTATATTATTGTCTAATTAGTGTAAAAACTGTGGGAGGAGTTAGGGTGGTAAATTTGGCTGTAATAATAAGAATATATATGTGAGATAACAGTAAGTGGTCTTGCCATGCAAGAACACTTAAATAAAAGTGATTAGAAAGTTGGATGACAATGTTTATAAAATTATAAAACCACTTATCAACACACGTGTCACATATGTATATTTATGCATTCTTTACAACCAAAGTAAAGAATTTGTGCTTTTTTCTTTGGTGCCTAAAAATCCCATTTTTTGGGGGGCTTTTTTCGATGGAGTCTTACATATTGGGGTATGACACTCTGGTCTACATCAGACGTTACTGTGATTTGTTAAAAAAAAGTCATATTTATTTTGACAAGTGATTAAAAATATGTATCACATTACATAAAAAAGGCATACAAGCCAAACCTTTGAGCTTCTCAGGCGAATGCCTTCATTTGACACACTTTTATTGCTTTCGTAAGTGTATATTTATAGATCTTTTAACCACCTGATCTCCAGAAAGGTTTTTTGCTATTCAGCACTGCACTACTAAATGGCAATTGCTCAGTCATTCAAAACTGTACGCAAATAATTTTTTTTTCTTAGTTACCACTGGGTTTTTTTATTTTCTGCTATATAAATGAAAAAATAAAAATGAGCAAATATAGTTCTTGAGGCCTGAAAATGCCAGAACAGTACAAATACCCACCAAATGACCCTTTTTTTGGAAGGTAGACCGTCCAGTGTATTTAGTAAAAGGTATGGCAAGTTTTTTGAAATTGTAATCTTTTGTCCAAATGTTTTGGAAAATGAAGAAATTTAAATAACATTTTCTTTTTAAAATTTTTTTTTTTTTACATAAGGTCACCAGTGCAGTACAGCGTCATCATATGATTGATGGGGAGGTGAACAAGGATACTGACTGGTGATATTTTTTTTTCTTTATTTTAACATTTTCTTTACTTGTTTTACTATTTTTTTGTATACTTTCCTTAAAGATTGTGGTTTTTTTTACACTGTTGTTGCTTATAACAGAGATGATCAGTGCTATAAGCAATAGTTTTTTAGCTGTCATGAATGGCTTTCCATGACAGCATGACAGCTTGTTGAAATGCTATGATTGGCTACAGCTAATAACATGGTACAGGTATCCAAGTACCATGTGATAGTTGTGGGCCAATCACAGCATGTCAACAATAAGCAACAATTAGCAAGCAATGGTAATCCATTTATGACAGTTAGTTTACACAATATCATGTGATTGCTATGATTGGTCCTAGCGATCACATGATACCCCGGCCGCTATGAGCAAGTGGCCAAATGCCGTGATTTGATGTGGTCCTGGGATCACGCCTCTGCACGTCTCAGGGAACGCATTAGTGCAAATGTACTGGTATATTGCCCATCCTGCTTTTGCCGCCCGCAGTAAAACTACTGTGGGCGGGCAGCTAGTGGTTAATGGCATATAAGATTCACTGCTGCCATAATCAACGTAAGCAATATAATTATAAAATTTTACCAGTTTATTATGTTGTATGTAACTGTCATAGAATGAATCCTCCTACTCCTGAACAACGCATAGAGAATTCAGGCTCCTCGAAGACTTCATCAAGTGATTGTTGTCATCTAATTAATGAAAAATGTAATCTCTATCTTAATATGCGATGGTTAGACCCCTGAGGGTGGTTTGGCCTTCTATGCCTTTTTATATGCATTGTAGTACATTTTTTAATCACTTGTCAAAATAAAAATTACTTTTTTTTAACAAATGTGTAAACATTCTATGGTATCGTTTAAACAATCTCAGTTTTTTTCTTTAAAGTTTCGTATTAGTGATCCTTGAAATCTCAACAGAGACTGGGGTCATATACTCTCTACAGTATCTATCTGTCTTATCTAGCTATCTGTAAACTTGAAAAAGTTATTTTCTTGAAAATATGGTTGCATTAAATTGCATTTTTTTTCAAGGGCAGATTGTCTTTTTTAGTCAAAAGTAATCATTTGTTTTTTTTGAAAAATCTTTTTATTATGTTTCTCATAAAAAACAAGCAAGAGAACAATACATAACAGGGCCTTTGGGCATTCCCTGGCTTGAAATCAACATTCTAACATAGAATATCATTATAACAGAGAAGAACTTTAACAACCTAACAGTAACTCAAGTCTGAAATTTCTGCTCGGTCCATTTGAAACAGAGAAAACTCAAGAAAGTGCAATGCAATCATCTCTATCATGTTACCCAGACATAAGAAATTAAAGGAAAACAGCAAAAACTCTCCCATCCCACTGCACCAAATCCACAAAAATACTCCATTTAACCACCACCCCAACCCAATCAAAAACATATCAGTATAGCCAGTACAGGGCTAATGAGCCTAGAAGGATGAATTTGTTGTATCAGACTCAGTCCATAAATGCCACACTTTGTGGAATTTCCCAAGACAACCTCGAGACTCGTACGTGGCTTTATAAAGGGGATGGAGGCATTTACTAGGGACTTCCAGAAGTCAAGTGATGGTTTCTCTGGCAATTTCCATTTCACTATGGCTTTCCCTGCATAAAAGAGGAGAAGGCCAAGTAGAGTTCTGATCGCTCTGTCAAAAGCCAAGGGACCTACCAAGCAGAGCAAGCAGACCTCAACCGTCAACGGTATCGGTACCATAGTCAACTCAGAGACAAACCTCGTAACTGCCTCCCAAAAAACCTGAACTGCAGAACAGTCCCAAAACATATACACGAAGTCAGCATCCGGTTGGTAACATTTCCAGAAGTGGGGGTGAGACCCTGGATAAATTCAATTTTATAATGCGTCCTGTGTAATATCTTGAACTGTATAAGCCTATCCTTAACTGCCACTAATTGTTGAAATGGATACTCCCAAACATCCTCCCAGTCCTCCGCCTCCATCTGCGGAAAGTGATCCCGCCACTTAGAATGCAGGCCCACCAACCCCACATGAACAGAAGGCTGCAAGGCTCTATATATCTGAGAAAGAGGTTTACCCAGGGGGTCCTCTCCCAATAGGAATTCTATTTCAGACCTTTCTAAGACCAGACAGGTTGATTTAGACTGAGAAGAAAAGGAATGCTGAAGCTGAAGGTAGCGGAAAAAGTGAGTGTTAGGCAGACGAAACCTCAGTTTCAGAGCATTGAAGGATCTAAGAGTACCCCCTTCACAGATGTGTTCTAAAATTTTGATACCGTGGGAGGCCCACACCCTGGGATCAGGAATGGAGTGGAATTCCGGGAGCCACGGATTAAGCCATAAAGGAGTATCAGGTGACCAAGTGCCAGTGGTATGATGTTGTTTGTCTAGAACCCACTGCCATGCTCTAATGACCGTCTTCATAGACAGAGTGAGTGAAAAAGGAGCTCTAGTGCCTCTATACAGTAGGTTCCTCAGTGCCTCATAAGACCCCAAATGAGCCACCTCCAACACTACTGAGGAGTTAAGTCATCCGAAACCAACCAGTTATGGGCATGAGTAAGCAAGGCTGCTATAAAATAAGTCTGGAAGTCTGGGCACGCCAAACCTGTGTCCAAGGCCTATGTAGGGTCACCCTACTGAATCTTGGGGCACCCGACGCCAAAGAAAGGACACAATTATGAAGTCAAGCTTCGCAAACAAGGCTTTCGGTATCCAGACGAGAGTATACAACCATATAGGGAGGATTTTTATTTTGAGTAAATTTATCTTACCTATAATCCTCAGGGGGAGATTATCCCATGCTTTCAACTGTAGCTTGGTAGAAGATAAAATGGGGTGCAAGTATAATTGAATAAATTTGGTCACATTCGGAAAAATAGTAATCCAAAGATAACGCAGGGAGGTAGTCCAGGGAAAAGGAAGGGACACATCTGCCATGTTTTTGGCCTCTTGATCAATAGGTAATATAAGGGTCTACCCCCAGTTCCCTCCCAGGCCAGAGAAGTCTGCAAAGCGGGATAGGATACTTAAAGCTTCCCAAAGGGAGGGACCGGGATCATTAAGAAAAATAATTAAATCATCAGCATACAATGCTAGTTTTTCAGTGATGGTACCCACATGAATGTCCCAGACCACATCAAACTGTCGCAAGGCAGCCACCAAGGGCTCCATCACAAGGGCAAAAAGAGATGCAGAAAGGGGCAGCCCTGTCGTGTACCTCTCCCTAAGGCTGGAGAGAGCATACCCCCCAATCTAAATTGGGCCATCGGGGTCTTGGGTAATATCCTAATCCACTTACGGAATAAGGGCCCGAACCCCAGAACCTGTACATTTACATACATATATTGACAGCATACAGAGTCAAATACGTTTTCTACATCAAGGGCCACCAGCACACGACTTCCAGAATCCTCAGCAGGGAGTTGCAGATGAGTAAATACCCAATGAAGGTTTACATCCATGGATTTCCATGAAACCCGTCTGATCAATATCTATTAGGGAAGGCAGGACTCTCATCAACCTGGTGGCCAGGACCTTCGTTAGAATCTTTAGGTCATAGTTCAGGAGGGAAATTGGTCTATATGACGCGCATAAGGTAGGGTCCTTCCCTGGCTTGGGGATTAGAACAATATGTGCCTGTTACATGGAACCAGGTAATTCCCCACCTTCTAGACAGGTAGAGAAAAGGTATTGTAACTTGGGGGCCAGAATCTTACCATAGGTCTTGTACCATTCCCCCGGTATGCTATCTGGGCCCTGAGACTTAGCGTTAGGGAAAGATCCTACAGCATTCTCGATTTCAAGGGTGGAAATAGGAGCCTCCGGCAAAAGTAATAATTTTTTATCTGAAATAATTTTATAGTGCATTCAGTTTCTGAAAGATACAATCCTTCTATTGAAATGATTTTTATATTGAATAATGATATTCACACCAAAAACAACTAAGGGTGGCACTCTGGGTTCCTCTGTCCAGATCTGGGGACTCACACTGAAGGTGCTGGCTTGGGAAGAGCCTGTCTTGGCTTGGTGCATGCAATATAAGGAAGAAAGCTCCAGGTTCTGCACACCAACAAGACCTGACAGTTGCTAGTGCAAAAGCAGCCTCAGCCTAGCTCCATTGTGGCTGCATCCCCAACCACAGGGCTTAGTCATGGCAGTTCAGTGCAGCCCTGTACAGAGTATGTCCAGGCCATGGCTGAATGTATATATGGCCAGCATTAGGCTGATGAGAAACATAAGCCTGAGTTTGAATGTCTGACCGCCATCAAGGCAGTAAATGTTAATTGCCCCAACTTCTTAAGTGAATATATAAAATCTTACAGGACATAAAGTTAGCTGCCTTTCAAATATCACGTCCAATAGAAGACCTTCTTCTTCAGAATCTTCTGTTTAGAAAAGTTGTCCCATAGTATTGCACACAGAAAAGTATATCATAAAAAAATAGAGGGATTTTGTATACAGGGTTGAATTCAGTTGTAATTGGTGCTCCTTCAGTTGCCACATGTCCCCTTAAAGTGGTTGTAAACCCTTAAATATACCTAGAGAAGTGACTGACCTCAGCTGATACCCAGAGATTAAACAAATCCTTCTGCACAAGTTGTACCTTTTTATCTGTAGCCATCTCCTCTCTGTTCAAAGTCCAGAATTTACACAGGATCTCTCAGCTCTGAAAAGCAGGAGCTGTAGTTGCGTACTGTACAAGAGCTCTGAGAGTAGATTGGAGAGAAGGGACATACCCTGCGTCACACAGCACACAGGAACAGAGCTGAGGCTTTCAATCTGCTGGAGGTCCCTCCCCTGTCACCATTTTTCTCTTGGTGTAGAAAAAGAAAACCTGTCAGAAGTGAATTATGCTAGCAGAGGAACAAGGCAGCAGACAGAAATGACACTTGGTGCTCTAGACTGAGACAAGTACACACGAGGGATATGCGTTGTTCATATTTCATGCCTCAGGTTTAAAACAACTTTAATATGGGTATTGTTTTAGTCTTCACCTATGGGAAGATATACAATGAGAATAAAGTGCTTTGCCAATCAAAAATACACTTGATCAGTAAATTTTTCAACAAATATAAGAATGTACAGACTTCATGTGGATAACATACCTGATATGTACTGATACCAGAATAATTAGTGCTGCAGTAGTGCAAACCATTCAGCCACTGTGCTGTGGATGGGACCTACAAGTGTACTTTCAGCCTATTAGATCTTATGGGGTTTATTTCATAATGCTAAAAGCAATTGTGTGGACTATCACAACCAACTGGGGATCATAAGAAATGGATAGATCAGTTAAACTAGCGAAATAAGTATTTCTGACTAACTACTATGACTTATTATCTGATGTCTGTATGCAGGACAAGGTTTGCTTGTAACCATTTATTGACCTTCTTTCTCGGTTCTAGTTCCAGGTCCCACTGCTGGTATTAAAGCTGCCGCAGCCTCATCTTCCGTTGTTTATGTCTCATGGCTCCCCCCTTTAAAACTAAATGGAATAATCCGGAAATACACAGTATTCTGCTCACACCCCGACCCTAGGGTAAGTACCAAAGACTTAAATATCTGTGTATGTTTGTTTCTTTAGAGGAAATAGTGGAATCACAGTGGACCTAGATGATATTTTTCACATAAACGTAGTTGTAAAGGCCAAAGGTGTTTTTTTACCCTAATGTTTTCTCTGCATTAAGGTAAAAAAACCTTTTATGTTCAGCCACCCCCCAATACTTACCTGAGCCCCATCTCGATCCAGCGCTGTGCCCAGGAGCTGCAGTGCTGCTTTCTCTCTCCCTCCTCACTGTACACAGTGAGAGCAGTGGGAGCCATTGGCTCCTGCAGGGGCGGACTGACAACTCAAGGGGCCCCCGGGCAATAGAGGATCATGGGGCCCCTGTGTCCTTGCCCAAACTCAAAAAAGCCTATGAAAAAGGTACCAGGGGAATCTCATGGGGCCCCCTACTGTCCCCGGGCTCTCGGACAGTGCCCGAGTTTCCAAATGGTCCGTCCGCCCCTGGGCTCCTGCTGCTGTCAGTCAAATCCAGCGACGAGTTAGCAGGGGGATAGCATGAGCTGCAATAGATGCACACAACCTGGTTTGAGACTGAGCCTCCATGAATGCTCCCATACTTTGCTATGCTCCCATGGTTTGCTATGGGGGTACTCTGGAGGCAGAAGGAGTCGGGAGCACCAATGGGGAAATCCAGAAGATGAGGATCGGGACTGCTCTGTGCAAAGCCATTGCAGAGAGCAGGTAAGTATAAAATGTTTATTATTTTTTAAAGATAAAAAGGAACCTTTGCAATCAATTTAAGTGAATGTGTGCCAAACAATGTGTAATAATTGCAATTTTTTATCTACCTGTCAAAGAGACAACTGTACTGTCTCTTACAATACCGTCTCGTTAAAGTGGTAATAACTGAAGGCTTCAAAAAAATAGCTGGTCCCCATGCAGGCTCAAGTCATAATGTGCTAGTATGCACTGCATGCTAGAACGTTATGAAATACTTACCCTAAAACAAATACCTCCAGCGGTGCCCCATCACCACTGACAGGGCTTCCATCTTCACCCTGCCTTGCTTCCGGGTTTTCGGGCTCCGGCTGTTTGGCTGAGCCGTGATTTCTTCAGGAGTCATGGTTACAGAAGTGTCAAATGCAGAAGATCTTTTAAATCTGCTACTTCAAAGTAGCAGATTTCAGCAATGGGACTGGTAAGTCTCCTTTGTTCACTTTGAAGGGACAGCTTTATTTCATTTTTTGAAAATAGCAGCAGAGTCTCTTTAATACCCCAAGTATCAAAAATCATACTGCAGTCATTTTCCTTCTTCTGTGCTGGACTACTTTCCCTTTCTACAAAACCCTGATCTAAAGTGATAGATCTTGCCTGCTCTTGTTATAAATCTATTCTGGTAGAGTTAATCTGAACAACTGGATGGTGGTAAGCTGAGACTTCTAGTTCTTCCACTTCTGGACGGTGTGTATTGGTAGTTTGTTTCACTTTGCTCTTGTGTTGATGGCTGTGTAGTTGGCCTTTAGCCTACAAACAGGCATTTCTATTCAGATGTTTTATTGTGTACAAGTGACTCAGAGGTAATATTGTTCCAGAGAGGTGGCCTTGATCACATACATTAGGATACTTACGTAAGAAAAACTGGGAAGACCTCAATTGATCTGTGTTCTTGAATCCACTTGTTCTTTATCAACTCTGTGTTCTTGAAGTTTAAATGGAATGAATCATGGTTTTATAAATTTTCTTTATTATGGTTAGGGCTAAAAAATAAATGTAAAAATCAAATAAGAAAATGTGAAATATTGAATGTCAATATTTAGTATTTTTGTAGTAGCCAGTAGGGGGAGTGTTTGGTTATTTTTCACATTTTCCTGGCTATCCTTATCTACTTTGATTAAAAAAGTACTCAAGCAAAGATGTGCTTTGCCCATACTTCTTGCACCCCCTCCATCCTTTCCACATCAACTGTCTTCTGTCATCCCCACCCCAGTTGACTGGCTGCCCTTATATTGCACTAACAAGCAGGGTTTCTTCTCAAAGAATAGATGCAGGAACTTCACCCCCCCTAATATAGAGCTTCCCCCTTTAGACAGCTCTTCTCCAATCCCCCAAACACTGAGCTCTCCTCAATACCCCCCTCCCAATACAGAACTTTCCCAAAACTCCCCTCCGTACAGGGCTCTCCCTCCAGTATCTCCTCAGTATAGGACTCTGCCCCCAGTACCCCCTCCGTACAGAGCTGTCCTCTCAATGCCCCCCAGTACAGAGCTCTCATCTCAATACCCCCAGTACAGGGCTCTCCTCTCAATATCCCCCAGTACAGAGCTCTCCTCTCAATACCCCCCAGTACAGAGCTCTCATCCAATACCCCACAGTACAGAGCTCTCCCACAATACCCCTAGTACAGAGCTTTCCCTATTATACTCCCGTCAGTACAGAGCTCTCTCCTCAATACTTCCTATCTCATAGCTCTCCCTCCAATGCTCTCTTCATTACAGAGCTCTCCGGTCAATACCTCCTAGTACAGAACTTTCCCTCCAATACTTACTTCAATATAGAGCTTTCTCCTCAATAACAGCCAGTACAGAGCTCTCCCCCAATACCTCCTCCGTGCAGAACTCTACCCCCATTACCAACCTCAGTGCAGAGCTCTCTTTCAATACCCCATAGTACAGAGCTCTCCAAAAATACCCCTAGTACAGAGCTTTCCCTCTAATATGCCCCTTAGTACATGGCTTTCCTCTCAATACCGCCCAGTACAGAGCTCTTCCACTAGAGATGAGCGAATCGAAGTATCCGAAGTGGAATTCGAGTCGAATATCGGAAAAATTTCGATTCGTGCCGAATCCGAAAAATAGCCTAATTCGGACGCGCGAATCGAAATTTTTCAGAAAATGGCGGCTGACATGTGCGGCGACGGAGCGGGGATGTCTGGGAAGGCGCGCAGACAAGGCGCGCTGACCCATAATGCATTCCTCAACTACATGTGATCGCATCAGCCAATCAGCAGCCAGCCAGCCAGCACTGTGTAATGGTCGAGCTATAAATAGCGGCCATTTTGGAATTCTTCATTTGCCTGCAGTTATTGAACAGAGGCAGACCGCTCTGTACTAGGGACAGGGACAGAGTTAGGGCCACAGAAACGATAATTGGGGACAGAGAAAAGTTACTTAGGGACAGAGAACCATTACTCAGGGACACAGACTTGTTAATGAGGGCCACAGAATCGTTATTTAGGGACAAAGAAACGCTAGTTAGGGCCACAGAATTCATAATCAGGGACAGACAGAATTGTTACTCAGTGCCAGAGAATTGTTACTTAGGGCCACAGAAACGTTATTAGGGCCACAGAATTTTTACTCAGGGACAGACAGAATTGTTACTGAGTGCCAGAGAATTGTTACTCAGGGACAGACAGAATTGTTACTGAGTGCCAGAGAATTGTTACTTAGGGCCACAGAAACTTTAATTAGGGCCACAGAATTTTTACTCAGGGACAGACAGAATTGTTACTGAGTGCCAGAGAATTGTTACTCAGGGACAGACAGAATTGTTACTGAGTGCCAGAGAATTGTTACTTAGGGCCACAGAAACTTTACTTAGGGCCACAGAATTTTTACTCAGGGACAGACAGAATTGTTACTGAGTGCCAGAGAATTGTTACTCAGGGACAGACAGAATTGTTACTGAGTGCCAGAGAATTGTTACTCAGGGCCCCAGAAACTTTACTTAGGGCCACAGAATTTTTACTCAGGGACAGACAGAATTGTTACTGAGTGCCAGAGAATTGTTACTCAGGGACAGACAGAATTGTTACTGAGTGCCAGAGAATTGTTACTTAGGGCCACAGAAACTTTACTTAGGGCCACAGAATTGTTACTCGCACAGACACAGAATTGTTACTGAAGGCCACAGAACTGTTACTTAGGGCCACAGAATTGTTACTCGCACAGACACAGAATTGTTACTCGCACAGACACAGAACTGTTACTGAGGGCCACAGAACTGTTACTTAGGGCCACAGAATTGTTACTCGCACAGACACAGAATTGTTACTCAGGGCCACAGAACTGTTACTTAGGGACAAAGAAACGCTAGTTAGGGCCACAGAATTCATACTCAGGGACAGACAGAATTGTTACGGAGTGCCAGAGAATTGTTACTCTGGGCCACAGAAACTTTACTTAGGGCCACAGAATTTTTACTCAGGGACAGACAGAATTGTTACTGAGTGCCAGAGAATTGTTACTCAGGGACAGACAGAATTGTTACTGAGTGCCAGAGAATTGTTACTCAGGGCCACAGAAACTTTACTTAGGGCCACAGAATTTTTACTCAGGGACAGACAGAATTGTTACTGAGTGCCAGAGAATTGTTACTCAGGGACAGACAGAATTGTTACTGAGTGCCAGAGAATTGTTACTTAGGGCCACAGAAACTTTACTTAGGGCCACAGAATTGTTACTCGCACAGACACAGAATTGTTACTCGCACAGACACAGAACTGTTACTGAGGGCCACAGAAACTTTACTTAGGGCCACAGAATTGTTACTCGCACAGACACAGAATTGTTACTCGCACAGACACAGAACTGTTACTGAGGGCCACAGAACTGTTACTTA
Source organism: Staurois parvus (assembly GCF_062004578.1). Classification (NCBI taxonomy): domain Eukaryota; kingdom Metazoa; phylum Chordata; class Amphibia; order Anura; family Ranidae; genus Staurois; species Staurois parvus. The sequence goes on along the minus strand of NW_028317991.1, from coordinate 3,029,016 downwards.
GGGCCACAGAATTGTTACTCGCACAGACACAGAATTGTTACTCAGGGCCACAGAACTGTTACTTAGGGACAAAGAAACGCTAGTTAGGGCCACAGAATTCATACTCAGGGACAGACAGAATTGTTACGGAGTGCCAGAGAATTGTTACTCAGGGCCACAGAAACTTTACTTAGGGCCACAGAATTTTTACTCAGGGACAGACAGAATTGTTACTGAGTGCCAGAGAATTGTTACTCAGGGACAGACAGAATTGTTACGGAGTGCCAGAGAATTGTTACTCACGGCCACAGAAACTTTACTTAGGGCCACAGAATTTTTACTCAGGGACAGACAGAATTGTTACTGAGTGCCAGAGAATTGTTACTCAGGGACAGACAGAATTGTTACGGAGTGCCAGAGAATTGTTACTCAGGGACAGAAAGAATTGTTACTGAGTGCCAGAGAATTGTTACTTAGGGCCACAGAAACTTTAATTAGGGCCACAGAATTTTTACTCAGGGACAGACAGAATTGTTACTGAGTGCCAGAGAATTGTTACTCAGGGACAGACAGAATTGTTACGGAGTGCCAGAGAATTGTTACTCAGGGCCACAGAAACTTTACTTAGGGCCACAGAATTTTTACTCAGGGACAGACAGAATTGTTACTGAGTGCCAGAGAATTGTTACTCAGGGACAGACAGAATTGTTACGGAGTGCCAGAGAATTGTTACTCAAGGCCACAGAAACTTTACTTAGGGCCACAGAATTTTTACTCAGGGACAGACAGAATTGTTACTGAGTGCCAGAGAATTGTTACTCAGGGACAGACAGAATTGTTACTGAGTGCCAGATAATTGTTACTCAGGGCCCCAGAAACTTTACTTAGGGCCACAGAATTTTTACTCAGGGACAGACAGAATTGTTACTGAGTGCCAGAGAATTGTTACTCGGACAGACAGAATTGTTACTGAGTGCCAGAGAATTGTTACTTAGGGCCACAGAAACTTTACTTAGGGCCACAGAATTGTTACTCGCACAGACACAGAATTGATACTCGCACAGACACAGAATTGTTACTGAAGGCCACAGAACTGTTACTTAGGGCCACAGAATTGTTACTCGCACAGACACAGAATTGTTACTCGCACAGACACAGAACTGTTACTGAGGGCCACAGAACTGTTACTTAGGGCCACAGAATTGTTACTCGCACAGACACAGAATTGTTACTCAGGGCCACAGAACTGTTACTTAGGGACAAAGAAACGCTAGTTAGGGCCACAGAATTCATACTCAGGGACAGACAGAATTGTTACGGAGTGCCAGAGAATTGTTACTCAGGGCCACAGAAACTTTACTTAGGGCCACAGAATTTTTACTCAGGGACAGACAGAATTGTTACTGAGTGCCAGAGAATTGTTACTCAGGGACAGACAGAATTGTTACGGAGTGCCAGAGAATTGTTACTCAGGGCCACAGAAACTTTACTTAGGGCCACAGAAATTTTACTCAGGGACAGACAGAATTGTTACTGAGTGCCAGAGAATTGTTACTCAGGGACAGACAGAATTGTTACTGAGTGCCAGAGAATTGTTACTTAGGGCCACAGAAACTTTACTTAGGGCCACAGAATTGTTACTCGCACAGACACAGAATTGTTACTCGCACAGACACAGAACTGTTACTGAGGGCCACAGAAACTTTACTTAGGGCCACAGAATTGTTACTCGCACAGACACAGAATTGTTACTCGCACAGACACAGAACTGTTACTGAGGGCCACAGAACTGTTACTTAGGGCCACAGAATTGTTACTCGCACAGACACAGAATTGTTACTCAGGGCCACAGAACTGTTACTTAGGGACAAAGAAACGCTAGTTAGGGCCACAGAATTCATACTCAGGGACAGACAGAATTGTTACGGAGTGCCAGAGAATTGTTACTCAGGGCCACAGAAACTTTACTTAGGGCCACAGAATTTTTACTCAGGGACAGACAGAATTGTTACTGAGTGCCAGAGAATTGTTACTCAGGGACAGACAGAATTGTTACGGAGTGCCAGAGAATTGTTACTCAGGGACAGACAGAATTGTTACTGAGTGCCAGAGAATTGTTACTTAGGGCCACAGAAACTTTAATTAGGGCCACAGAATTTTTACTCAGGGACAGACAGAATTGTTACTGAGTGCCAGAGAATTGTTACTCAGGGACAGACAGAATTGTTACGGAGTGCCAGAGAATTGTTACTCAGGGCCACAGAAACTTTACTTAGGGCCACAGAATTTTTACTACGGGACAGACAGAATTGTTACTGAGTGCCAGAGAATTGTTACTCAGGGACAGACAGAATTGTTACGGAGTGCCAGAGAATTGTTACTCACGGCCACAGAAACTTTACTTAGGGCCACAGAATTTTTACTCAGGGACAGACAGAATTGTTACTGAGTGCCAGAGAATTGTTACTCAGGGACAGACAGAATTGTTACTGAGTGCCAGATAATTGTTACTTAGGGCCACAGAAACGTTATTAGGGCCACAGAATTGTTACTCAGGGACAGACAGAATTGTTACTGAGTGCCAGAGAATTGTTACTTAGGGCCACAGAAACTTTAGTTAGGGCCACAGAATTGTTACTCAGGGACAGACACAGAATTGTTACTGAGGGCCACAGAACTGTTACTTAGGGCCACAGAATTGTTACTCGCACAGACACAGAATTGTTACTGAGGACCACAGAACTGTTACTTAGGGCCACAGAATTGTTACTCGCACAGACACAGAATTGTTACACAGGGACACAGAACTGTTACTGAGGGCCACAGAACCGTTACTTAGGGCCACAGAATTGTTACTCGCACAGACACAGAATTGTTACTCAGGGACACAGAATTGTTACTCAGGGACACATAATCGTTTAATTAAAGAGTATGTCAGACAACATGCAGAGGAGTGGCAGAGGAGGCAATGTTTTAGGAGCGAGCAGACGTGGCAGCAGAGGAAGGGGTCGAGGCAGCACTATTCGCAGCCAGAGGCCAGTGCTCCCGGTGTCATCCAGCGGTCGTGTCTCCACCGACAACCCTGCCGTCATCGATTGGTTGGCTCGGTCGTCTTCCTCTTCCCAGGTCACCTCTGACACCTACAGCCAACGGTCGGTGGGTACGTCAGACACAACCGTTAGTTGGCATGGCCCGGGACCAAGCCCACTGAAATCACGTGTCCTCTACCTGCCCCTGTCCTTTGGTGTTCCCTCACCAAGCGAAGTATCGCATGCTGTGGGCTCAGCCCCACTGTACAGTGAGGAAGAGCTAACAGAGGGCGGTCAGGAACGGGGGGAGACATCCACCTTTTCAGCAGCTAGGCGAAGAAGTAGTGGCGAGGAGAGTGGCCCGGTAGCCGGTCTAGAGACAGGTCTGTCTCCTGACCCAGACGCAGCCGAGGGGGCTAGTAGTGAGGCGGAGACCCTACTTGATGATGAGGAGGTTGATCGCACTTGGCAGCCTCGTCGTCATCAGGCAATTTCTTCCGCATCATCAGGAGAAGAGGGTGGCAGCTTGGCAGTGAGCGAAACAGTCGGTGGGTTGCCCAGGAGACAGCAGCAGGGTCGCAGCAGTGTCAGTGGAAGCAGTGTCAGTGGAGCCAAACGGCCACGGAGTAGAGCACCAGCTCCACTGCAGCCTACCACCACGGCCAGTAGTGGTGCCGGTGTGCACGGAGGAAGCAGCAGTCAGCCAGTGAGGAGTATCGGGGGCAAAGTTTCCTACTCGGCGGTGTGGCAATTTTTCGTCAAGCCGCCCGAGGAAGTAAACGTAGCCGTATGTCGACTATGTGGCCAGAAAGTCAAGCGTGGCCAGGGGGCCCATGTTGGGACTATTTGGGCCATGTTGGGACAATGGGAGACCTCCCATTGCTGCTGTCTCCATCGCCACACTCTGCCATGTGCCACTTTCAGGTCTCCTCACACACTGCTGGTGTGTTGAATTTTTTGACATAGGGTGCTGGCAGATTACGGGCCTCCCATAGCTGCTGCCAGGCCCCTAATCTGCCATAGGCCCCTATATACCGCCTCCTCATGCTGCTGCCAGGTCCAGAGTCTCTCATGGGTCCCTGTACGGCCTCCCATTGCTGCTGTCTCCATCGCCACACTCTGCCATGTGCCACTTTCAGGTCTCCTCACACTGCTGGTGTGTAGAATTTTTTGACATAGGGTGCTGGCAGATTACGGGCCTCCCATAGCTGCTGCCAGGCCCCTAATCTGCCATAGGCCCCTATATACCGCCTCCTCATGCTGCTGCCAGGTCCAGAGTCTGTCATGGGTCCCTGTACGGCCTCCCATTGCTGCTGTCTCCATCGCCACACTCTGCCATGTGCCACTTTCAGGTCTCCTCACACTGCTGGTGTGTAGAATTTTTTGACATAGGGTGCTGGCAGATTACGGGCCTCCCATAGCTGCTGCCAGGCCCCTAATCTGCCATAGGCCCCTATATACCGCCTCCTCATGCTGCTGCCAGGTCCAGAGTCTCTCATGGGTCCCTGTACGGCCTCCCATTGCTGCTGTCTCCATCGCCACACTCTGCCATGTGCCACTTTCAGGTCTCCTCACACTGCTGGTGTGTAGAATTTTTTGACATAGGGTGCTGGCAGATTACGGGCCTCCTATAGCTGCTGCCAGGCCCCTAATCTGCCATAGGCCCCTATATACCGCCTCCTCATGCTGCTGCCAGGTCCAGAGTCTCTCATGGGTCCCTTTACGGCCTCCCATTGCTGCTGTCTCCATCGCCACACTCTGCCATGTGCCACTTTCAGGTCTCCTCACACTGCTGGTGTGTAGAATTTTTTGACATAGGGTGCTGGCAGATTACGGGCCTCCCATTGCTGCTGCCAGGCCCCTAATCTGCCATGGGCCCCTATACCGCCTCCTCATGCTGCTGCCAAGTCCAGAGTGTGTCATGGGTCCCTGTACGGCCTCCCATTGCTGCTGTCTCCATAGCCACACTCTGCCATGTGCCACTTTCAGGTCTCCTCACACTGCTGGTGTGTTGAATTTTTTGACATAGGGTGCTGGCAGATTACGGGCCTCCCATTGCTGCTGCCAGGCACGTAATCTGCCATGGGCCCCCGTACCGACTCCTCATGCTGTGACGTTGCAACAAGGTGGAATTCAACCCTACATATGTTAGACCGCCTTTACGAACAGCGAAAGGCCATCACCGATTTCCTGATGTTAAAAGCGGATAAGGGTACTCCCTGTGTAACTTAGATGTCAGCCATTGGCAGCTCATGCGTGACACCTGCGCTTGCTCAGGCCCTTTGAGGAGGCCACGCTATTCGTGAGTCGCCAGGACTATGGGATGAACGACGTCATTCCTCTGTTGCACGTCCTGGAACAAATGCTGTTAACAATGGCTGGTCAGGGTGCGGTAGACGTGGCGCACAGATCTCAACGCCACATGACCCCTGTGGGGGCAGGACAGGAAGAAGAGGAGGAGGTAGAGGAGGACATTGGTGCTCAGGAATTATTGAGTGAAATGGGTGGTTTTTCCACTCAGCGGACAGGAGTGGAGGAGCAGGAGCATCTGGTAGAGGAGGAGGAGACAGAGGACCCAGACGCACCGTGGCAGTATGCTGTGGAGATGGAGGCAGGGAGTCCCTCGCATTCCTTGGCACAAATGGCCCATAGCATGCTCGGTTGCTTGCGTAGCGACAGCCGAATAATAACCATCAGACAGAGGGATGACTTTTGGCTGTCCACCTTGTTGGACCCTCGCTACCGTTCAAAAATGGTGGCCTTTTTCACACCTGCTGAGAGGGAGGCCAAAATAACGTACTATAAAAACCACCTATGTAGTCAGCTGGTCTCTGCCTGTCTGCGCCAACGTCCATCCTCAGACACTGTGGGCCCTGTGCGCTCGCGTTCCGCTGCCATGGCAGCAGGGGAGGGGTGGGGTGGTAGGAGCAGTGGCAGCTCCACCAGCAGCGGCTGCCTCAGTCTGCAGTCGATGATGAGTAGCTTTCTTCACCAGCGCAGTGAGGAAACTACTAACCAGCCGCAGCAGCAGCAGCAGCAGCAGCAGCATCAGGTGGACCTGGAGCAGGACCTCAAACAACAGGCTTAGGCCTACTTGGACAGCACCCTGCCAACCGAGGTAGACAATCCCCTTGACTACTGGGCAACGAAACTTGACCTTTGGCCCCAACTAGCTGAATTTGCCCTTGAAAGGCTGTCATGCCCGGCCAGTAGCGTGGCATCGGAGCGCGTGTTTAGTGCGGCAGGAGGTATTGCAACTCCGCGGAGGACACGACTGTCCACCCAAAGTGTGGAGAGACTGACGTTTGTGAAAATGAATCAGGCGTGGATTAGTCTGGATTTCAAACCACCAGTTCCTGACACAACTGACTAAATCCGCCATGAATCATGCCCCAAACATGTGCCACTTTCAGGTCTCCTCACATTGCTGGTGTGTTCCATTTTTTGTCATAGGGTGCTGGCAGATTACGGGCCTCCCATAGCTGCTGCCAGGCCCCTAATCTGCCATGGGCCCCTATACCGCCTCCTCATGCTGCTGCCAAGTCCAGAGTCTCTCATGGGTCCCTGTACGGCCTCCCATTGCTGCTGTCTCCATCGCCACACTCTGCCATGTGCCACTTTCAGGTCTCCTCACACTGCTGGTGTATTCCATTTTTTGTCATAGGGTGCTGGCAGATTACGGGCCTCCCATAGCTGCTGCCAGGCCCCTAATCTGCCATGGGCCCCTATACCGCCTCCTCATGCTGCTGCCAGGTCCAGAGTCTGTCATGGGTCCCTGTACGGCCTCCCATTGCTGCTGTCTCCATCGCCACACTCTGCCATGTGCCACTTTCAGGTCTCCTCACACTGCTGGTGGGTTCCATTTTTTGTCATAGGGTGCTGGCAGATTACGGGCCTCCCATAGCTGCTGCCAGGCCCCTAATCTGCCATGGGCCCCCGTACCGACTCCTCATGCTGCTGCCAGGCCCGTAATCTGTCATGGGCCCCTGTTGTCGCTTGTTGGCATATTCCGCTCGTTCAGATGCTCCTTCTCCTGCTACTCCTCTTCACGGATTCCGTCAGCAGTCTTTCTTGGAATCCGTTTCCAAGAGACAACAGTTTGCGAGCACGCACCAGACGGTGCAGAAACTGAACGTCCTCCTGTCCAAGTTGCTGCTGCCAGGCTCGTAATCTGTCATGCGCCCCTGTACCGCCTCCTCATGCTGCTGCCAGGTCCTGAGTGTGTCATGGGCCCCCGTACCGACTCCAAATGCTGCTGCCAGGCCCGTAATCTGTCATGGGCCCCTGTACTGCCTCCCCATGCTGCTGCCAGGTCCAGATTGTGTCATGGGTCCCTGTACGGCCTCCCATTGCTGCTGCCAGGCCTGTAATCTGCCATGGGCCCCCGTACCGACTCCTCATGCTGCTGCCAGGCCCGTAATCTGCCATGGGCCCCTGTACCGCCTCCTCATGCTGCTGCCAGGTCCAGAGTGTGTCATGGGTCCCTGTACGGCCTCCCATTGCTGCTGTCTCTATCGCCACACTCTGCCATGTGCCACTTTCAGGTCTCCTCACACTGCTGGTGGTTTCCATTTTTGTCATAGGGTGCTGCATGGCCTCCCATTGCTGCTGCCTCCACCGCCACACTGTGGCTCCACACTCTGGTTTTGGCCCCGTGACTGGCCAAATGAGTGAAGTGTGCGGTGATTCTAAGATCGACGGCACTCATCTGCATGTCATACTGCCTGACAGTATTATTTCTCTTCCCCAGCAGACTCCAAGGGCATTTAAATTAAAGGTACAGTGTTCAGCACTAATATTAAGTCTCTCTGAAGCCTAGAAACACCCTTTGTTAAGTTAAATTCACAGCGAATATATTCGACTCGAATCGAAATTTTTCCACGAATTCGCCGAATCAGTCGAATCGAATTTTTGAATACTTCGCTCATCTCTATCTTCCACAATACGCCCTCGGTGCAGAACTCTCCCCCCAATATCAACCTCAGTGCTGAGCTCTCCTCCAATACTCCCTCAGTACAGAGCTCTCCCTTCAATAATCCCTCAGTACAGAGCTCTCCCCTTAAACCCCCCAGTACAGAGCTCTCCCCCAATATCCCCTCTGTACAGAATTCTCCCCCCAATGCTAACCTCAGTACAGAGCTCTCCCCCAATATAAACTCAGTTTAGGGCCCTCCCTTCAATAACCTCCTCAGTACAGAGCTCTCCCCTCAATTACCCCCCCCCAGTACAGATCTCTCCCCCAATACCCCACAGTACAGAGCTCTCCCCTCAATACCTCATAGTACAGTGCTCTCCCTCCAGTATTCCCTTTAGTATGTGGCTCTCCCATCAATACCTTCTAGTACAGAACCTCCCCTCCAATATTTCCTTCAGTACAGAGCTCTCCTCACAATACCCCCCAGTACAGAGCTCTCCCCCAATACCCACTCTGTGCAGAACTCTCCCCCCCAATGCCAACCTCAGTGCAGAGCTTTCTCCCAATATCCCCTCAGTTCAGAACTCTCCCCTAAATACCATCCAGTACAAAGTTCCTCTTCCCAGTGCAGAGTGTTAGAGATGGGTGCTGCTGTGGGAGAGTAGCAAGTACCTACAGGAGAAGTCCTCAGTCCTGGCTGAAGGCGAGGGCTGCTTGAGGACCTACTGAGGTGAGACTGGTGCGGCTAACCTCCTCCTCTGTGTTTCCTGTAGCGGGGAGTGCTACGCGCCTGAGTAACTTGAATGGTGCTCTGTCATTGTAAACACAGAAGCCATTAGAGGAAGCAGATACCAACTTCTATGTTTACAACTAAAATGTCAGTAAGTAAAGAGCCAGTTCCAGAGGTGGTAGAATGAAGTAGAAGGGCAGTGCAAACTATCACCCTACTCTGCTGGATATGAAACAATACAGTATACTATTCTACCCTAGAAAAATACACAAACTGCAATAGCAACAATGAGAAGTCAGCCACATGGTTCTGGTAGGCAGGGCAGTAGCTTTCTAAATACAGGAATGTGTTACTGACTGTCATAATGCATGGGTGCCTGTTTGCTGTCCCAGACAACTATATTGTCCTAGGCCTAGATGTAATAGGAACTCCTCTCTGCTCTCAGTTTGGTTATTAAAGTGGAACTTCAGCCAAAAGAGGAAGTTCTGTTCTTCCTCTCCCAAATTTGGAGAATTTTTTTTTTTTGTGGGGGGGGGGGAGTGGGTACCTGGTTTTGAGAGGTACCCGCTTCCACTTTCAGTCGGATTACCACGGCAGATCCACCGCAAGTTCTTCTCCCACCTGCAACCTTCTGGGACACGTCACAGGTCCCAGTAGGCCGCAGGACCATTCAGAAAGCACAGTGTGGCTTGTGCATGTGCAGTGGGGATGTGGCTGTGAAGTCGTAAGGAGCCCATAGTTAACATGCTGGTGCCAGGAAGACCGGTGAAGAACCTGCCCGGGTGAGGACAGCACTGGATGCTTGGACAGGTGGGTGTCCTTTTACTAAAAGTCAGCAGCTCCAGTTTTTGTAGCTGCTGACCTTTTATTTTTTCACAAATAACTGAAGGTCCTCCAGCATTTCCCATGCTAGGGAGATGTTAATAAACAGTGTCCATCTGATACTGTGAAGCTACTGGCTCTCAATCCCTGCTGTCATTGACAGCTTAGGTCCCAACAGGACCAATGAGTATGGTTCACAGTCATGTGATCACTATGCCAGCTATGACACAGAGGTCACATACAGGCTGGAAGCTTCAATGATAAAATCTGCAGTGCCCTCTAAAGGGTACATTGTAAGTTACAACTACTTTATGATGATGTAAAAAAATAGGAAAAAAGTAAAAACTATTTTTTTTTCATTTGCACATTTGTCCACTTAATATTGTTTATATGAAAAAATTACCAAATAAAAATCTTAACATTTTTTTTAGGTATTCAAATTTGATTTTTTTCTACGTTAACTGACACATCCAGTCGTTGCTACATTTAGACGTTTGGGCATCAATGGCCCCTGATCACAAGATGGTTAGGCAGCTGTGCTCTAGTCTGTGCCATCCTACTTTTTGTTGTTCTGTATGCACTATACATTATACTGGGGTTATGCCGCACTATTCTTCTATATTCTTTGTTTGCCGTGTCCGGTAAGTGAGATGTTTGCTGCATTGCTGATCCTGGTCTCTTCTCGCTGCTCCAAGTCCCCCAGATACTGAACTGCTTTTTTCCTCATTATTCCTCTCACCCTCAGAATGGGAACACATTTACTTGTAACATAATAGAACTAATCAGTCTTCTGATTCTGCAAAGAGAGATAGAATATGTCCTATTAATGGTAACTGAGCATGAGCTGGAGAACAAAGGATTTCATATTTATTAAATCAGAACCTGTAATATCCTTCGCAAGCAACCAGAAGCCTTTTTTTTTTTTTATGCAGATCAGTGTGTGTTTAACTTTTTGTTCGACGAGGGCAACATTATTAGTGATTTTGGTGGTTTTTGCATAAAGTGATACTAAACACACACTTTTTAATTTACATTGTCCCTTCTCTGTCCCTCTCTGTATGTGGATGAGGGAACTCCAATTATTTTAATTAAAAAAACATCCCTGTACCTTTTTTCCTAATCAATATACAGCTGTCACATGACCCAGCGCTTCCCCAGCCTGTCTGCAGGGAAACAGTGGCAGGAGGAGCTTCTAGTGCTCTGCTACTGGTCACACGTTAAAAAAAAAAGCTTTTGGGATACAGAATAAAAATATAGAATTAATATCAATAAACTGTTTTAAATCATGATACAAAGATATATTTGAAATACATTCTTTATTATTTTTTTGCAATAACATGGTGTGGGTGGATTTCTGCCAGTTACAGGCTGTGTCACACCCCTCCAGCCTGTGTCTTAGAATAACAGGCAGTTGAAGTCTTCACCAATCAAGATGTAATATCTCACCCCCATTGTGTTTAGCTGGTTAGTGGGCCTGCAGGAGGAGGGAGAGAGTGAGCTGTCATTTACCAGTGTCTATGCCCACATGTGTGACTCTTGACTCTGTAGTCGCAAGGACTGCTCAGAGGTGATAGGGAGAACATTCTCACTGTAGAAATACACTAAAAACCGAGCATGTGTACTAGCTGTCAACGCTGCTCTGCAAAATCCCTAACTGCAGTGGGGACCTGGAGAGGAGGGGGAGACAAGGAACAATGTGTTCAACCAGGTTTTTGCAGAATACAGAAAATGAAGCCCATAGTGGCTGAGTATGAACAGCATGTAATGCAGCATTTATTGATATTTTTTTTTTTGATGTGGGTTTAATAACACTTTAATTTTAGCTCAGTAAAATCAGCACTACATGGACAACAGTGGACTTCCCCCCAAATAATTAATTTTGGTGTTTCCAGTGAAGGATACTGTTAATGTTACAGCATAAAAATACATTTTAGACAATTCTAACCTCATGGCAGCAGTTTGGGAAGGACTCCTTTTTGTTCCAGCATAATTGTGCCACTGAGCACAAAGCTGGCTCCATAAAGACATGGTTTGACCAGTTTGGTATGGAGGAACCCATGGGGTTTATTTACTAAAGCTGGAGAGTCCAAAATCAGACTCACTTCTGCATAGAAACCAATCAGCTTCCAGGTTTCATTGCCAAAGCTTCATTGAACAAGCTGAGGTTAGAAGCTGATTGGTTTCTATGCAGAAGGGAGTCTGATTTTGGACTCTCCAGCTTTAGTAAATAAACCCCCATGTGTCCTGCACAGAGCTCTGGCTTCAACTCTTCTTAACACCTTTGGGATGAATTGGAATGCCGATTGTGAGCCGGGTCTTCTGATCCTGCATTATCACTACCCAACCTCATAACTGTTCTTTTGACTGTTTGGGTACAAATTCCCAAAGAGACACTTCAAAATCTTGTGAAAAACTGAAGGTTTAAGTCTGTTACAGATGCAAAGGGAAAGACGGGCAGTTCTTTGGTAATGCATAAGCCCTGGTTCACATATATGTGAATTGGATGTGTTTTGAATCGCATCCCATTCGCATGACATGTGAACTAAACTGGCTCTCTATGTAGCCGGTTCACATATGTGCAGAGTGGCTGCAGTGCAATTTTAAAAAGTCAAGTACGATTTTCAGTCTGGTTTAGGTGTGATTTCAAGTGTCATACACTTTAAATATACTCACCTGAATCGCTGAACGAAATCACACCAGACTCTTTTTATAAATCGCACTAAAACCGACCCCGCACATATGTGAACCCTGACTTAATGCTAATGATTTTGGAACAGGGGAATGGGATGTAGGTTTGATGGTCAGGTGTCCCCAATCTTTTGGCTGTATAGTAAACCTTTTATTTTAACTCTGTATGAATTTCAAGTCATACAAGAACAATTCGATCCAGTGAGCTTCAAAATGATACATGGCATGGTCACATACATACCCAAAATCGTCTTTGGATCCTACACAGGGAACTGTGACATTAGGAAGTATCCTTTAATGAATTACAAAACCACAACGAACAAAGGATGCACCTACCTATTTATTTATTTATTGCAGGTACTTATATAGCGCTGTCAATTTACGCAGCGCTTTACATATATGTTGCACACTCACATCAGTCCCTAACCCTCAAGGGGCGTACAATCTAAGATCCCTAACTCACATTCTTATACAAGGGCCAATTTAGACAGGATCCAATTAATCTACCAGCATGTTTTTGGAGTGTGGGAGGAAACTGGAGTACCCGGAGGAAACCCACGCAGGCACAGGGAGAACATGCAACTCCAGGTAGGAGGTGCCGTGGCTGGGATTCGAACCAACGACCCTAGTACTGCCAGGCGGAAGTGCTAACCATCTAGCCACTGTGCTGCCCATACAATTTTATTGAAGACAAGTAATGTACTCACAAACACATGACATGTACAAGCGTATCAAAAAATGCAAATTAGACCGCCTCCAGGTCAACCGATGGCATGGAAAGACCTCATAACATCCAAAATGGCTTACGCATTTCAGAGATCACGCAAGGGTACCTTCGTCTGGGTTTATCAGGGCTCTGAGGAAGAGGGCTTGATCCTCAAAACACATAACCGTTTTGAAAGCTATGAGGTCTTTCTATGCCATTGGTTGAACACTGGGGACCTGGGGGTGGTCTCATTTGCTATTTTTGCTATGCTTGTGCATGTCATGCGTTTGTGAGTACATTACTTTTTTTAGTGCTTCAATAAAATTGTGTTATGGTAATGTGCTAGGTCAGTGCACCCTCTCTTAGTTTTTGTTTTGTAGTTCACGAAAGGATGCCCACAGTTCTGAGGGGACAGCATGACATCTAGCACTATACCTAGTATAGCCACCCAACCGGAGAGTCCATCAAGCCCTTAAGCACCACATTCAAGTGCAAGTGGTTTTTCTTTGGTCTATTTTACATTAGTCAGTATCAGCAGACCGGGATTGTGAATAATAGAATCATCATGTCAAAATTAATACAACCCGATATGCCCCATGACCGCTACCGAAGGCTGGCCCTGAACTTTTTGAATTATAGGTAGAAAAAGACTAAAGGGAAAGGTCGAGTGGAGGCAGGAAAGGCCCTATCTACACAGACTAAGATAAAAAGAAAATAAAAGAGAAAGGGAAAAAAAAGAGGGTGGTAGCAAATAAAAGACAGTATCAGCGAAGGGGGCAGAAGTAACAGAAATAAGGGGGTATGAGCAGGGGCGGACAGACCATTTGGGAACTCGGGTACTGCCCGGGGTCAGTAGGGGGCCCCATGAGATGCCATTGGTACCTTTCATAGGCTTTTTTGGGTGTGGTTTAAGTGTGGACAAGGACACGGGCCCCATGATCCCCTATTTCCCGGGGGTCCCATGAGTTATTATTATTATACAGTATTTATATAGCGCTAAAAGGTTTGCTCAGCGCTGTACAATAGCAAGGGGGACAGAATATGAGACAATACAGTAACAAAACAAAACACGAGGGGTTCGAGGGCCCTGCTCTTTGGAGCTTACAATCTAGGAGGGAGTGGATAGTGGTACAGGAGGAAGTGGCTATGGGGGATGGAGGGGTAGGAGGAGTGGAGGAGATCGGCTGTTAGGTGAGGGCGGGGTAGGCTTCCCTGAAGAGGTGGGTTTTCAGGGTGCGCCTAAGGTGAGGAGGGTAGGTGACAGTCTTAACAGTAGTTATCAGTCTGCCCCTGGGTATGAGCTTAAGTTTTTCTATCTTGATGAACCAAGTCCTAATAGGAGGGATACTGGTTGCTTCCAAAATAACGGAATGCATGCCTTGGTGGCATTAAGCAGATGTAACAATAGGGAGTGTCTTCTATGGGAGATTCACAAGATGTACCAATCAACGTTGATCTACAGCTATTTCCTCTAGTAATACGTGGACTCAAGTAGAACTAACACTGGGTTTCTGGTGTGATCCTTGAGAGTTGGTTCACACCACAGAAATGTAGTCCAGATGTGTTCCGGATGTGCTTTTGCATGTGTTTTGATGCGTTCTGGTGCATTTTCCCCCTCCTATGACAAGGAGAATCACATTATTTTCAATGGGACTCAGCATGGTGTGACTTTGGAAAAGACAGTGTGGTTTAAGCCTTATAGACTTCTATGTTATCTCTCAGAAGTCCTATCAGATAAGAAGCTATGCATGCGACTTCCCATATGACTTTGATGGATGTGTGTTTTTTTTTTATTATTTAACCCTCATCTCTCCTCCTTGGTCATTCTTGCTGTCTAAAATTATCCTCCCAAGCACATTCCATTTTCAACTGAGCATAGCAGAAATGCGTGTCCCCGTGTTTTGGGAATGTGTTCAACAGTGTCCAGCTGTGAGCCTAAAATATCCTGATATTTGGATGTACATGTAAATTCGGCCAGTAAAACCAAGTTTTACCGACTCCTTCCTCCTTGTAGTTCCCCATCGTCATGAGTAACTTCATCAGCTTAAGTTTCTCTATCTTGATGTGTGAGATGGGGAAACAGCTCTCATTGTTTAAACACTGTTTGTGTGCAGTAAATTAAACGTTCTGGAGTGACATTCTGTGGTTTAGCCACAAGATGTCACTGTTTTCTAACACAGCCTCAGACTGTATAGATATTTCTATATTCAATAAGAGGTGGGGTTTTCACATGGAGTTTAGTGAACAGGAAGAGGAGACTGCAGCCATGTTTTGAACTATACTGAAAGAAGGGGCCGTGTGAGCTGAGAATCCGATGCCATCCAGGTGTGAATGTATCCCTCAGTAACCAGAGCTGTGGCTAAGTGAAGCTGATCGTGTCCAAGACCCTGATCCTGTTCAGAGAAAGGAAGATTGCTGCCAGGAATGCTGATGAGAGCAGAAGAACAACGCAACATATACTGCGATATCGCATGCTTGTTGGAGAGTCATTTGTTCTGTTCAGAGTCACCAGCGGATGCAAAGCAGACCCAGGTCAGTAAGATCGTGCACGCACCTCATTTCAGTGTTGGTGCCTATAGACTGAGACCAGGCCTATAGTTAGTTAGGGTCTCTGTTTGTGTCAGGCCACAAGTGTTGTTACTGATCATTGGAAGGACTCCATAACTTAAAGTGACATTTCACATTGGAGAGCTGATAAAATCCCACAAACTCAAGCCAGACTGGCGTTTTGCTCAGAAGGAATACTCAGGCACGTGCTACAGGACCAGTTATGGGAGGGGGAATACTGTAGATTTGTGTTAGATTGTAAGCTGTTGTGCTGCACCGCAGGTTAGCCCATACCTTACACCCATACACTGATTCCTGCTCTTTTAGGGTAATAACAGGTAAGGTGTGGCAGCTTAGTTGTGCCCGCCAGTAGGTAAATTACTACACTTTCTACCTTCATCCATCAGGAGGCGCCGTGCTGTGCAGCACAAGGGTCTCAGCCTTTGGGCTGGGTGTATGTAAATTTATTGTATGTTCCCAGCATTTGTGGTTGTGTTTATTTGCCACATCTAAGTAAAATTCTGTTGTGGCAAAAGCTGGTGTTGGGGTTGCTTTCCTCGTTCGTGACTTCACTGTATCCTGGGGAGCCCACCCCGGTACACGGCTTACAGATGAACCAAGTCCTAATAGGAGGGATACTGACTGCTTCCAAAATAATGGAATGCATGGTGGCATTAAGCAGATGCAACAATAGGGAGTGTGTCTTCTATGGGAGCTTCACATGATGTGCCAGTCAACATTGATCTACAGCTATTTTCTCTAGCAATACGTGGATTGTGAATTTAGTATCCAGGAGTTTCCTTATAATGCTGAGTGAGCAGTCCTTGTCCGGGGTGGACTGACAACTCATGGGGCCCCCGGGCAATAGGGGATCATGGGGCCCCTGTGTCCTTGCCCAAACTAAAAAAAGCCTATGAAAAAGCTACCAGGGGCATCTCATGGGGCCCCCTACTGACCCCGGGCCCTCGGGCAGTTTCCAAATGGTCAGTTCACCCCTGGTCCTTGTACTGTATTAATAAATTAAGGTTCTGATATTTGTTTTTACTCCTTGCTAAATTTTAAAGAGCTGTTTCTGTGGCATGCAGTACAACAATTTTGACAGCAGGTGGCAGTGTTTCTCTTTAAATTGTTTCTCTCTTTGACTTCTTCCCTGTAAGCACTTCACACCTACGCATCAGGCCTTCAGCTCTAGAAATTCTTTAGGAGTGACTTATGAAATAGGTAATTTTCATTTCTTGGCGAACATTCAGTCAGGTGCAAATGGAACTTAAAAGAAATAACTTAAATATATATCACTGGATGCTTAAAGTAAATACAGGTGCAGTTTTGGAAGAGTGAACAATTCCTTTAATAAATCACCCTCTTTGCGAGTACACTGATTATGATGTAGTAATAATAACGACGTTATATATCTGAGATGATAAGCAAGTTGTTATTGGTTCTGGTTAAAAAAAAAACCCCACGATTGTCTATTTCATATTTTTAATTTACTCTATAAAATGCAGACAGATTTCAGATGCCCAAATTAACATTTGTTTCGAGATTGGCATTTCACTTTTTTAGGGTAAATAGGATAAACCCCTAAGCATGACACACCATTTAAATGGTGACTGACCCTGTTTAAAGCGGTAATAAACCACATCCAAAAAATTAAAAAAAAATTCCCTGCAAGGTAAAGGCATAATGTGGTAGTATGGATCGCATACTAGCACATTATGGAAATCTTACCTTAGAACAAAGCCCTGACCGCTGATAGAGCTTCCATCTTCACCCGATCCTTCTTCCAGGTTTGCGGACTCCTGCGGCTTGAATGGCCAAGCCACGTTGACATCACTCCTTCAGAGTATGCCGTTCCTTCACAGCGCATTTGCCAGCTCTAAAAAAACAAAACAAAAAAAGAATATCTCCTAAACCGTGCTGTTTAGGAGATATTCCTTTTCAGGGGCAGACTGACCATTTGGAAACTCGGGCACTGCCCGAGGGCCCTGGGACAGTAGGGGGCCCCATGAGATGCCCCTGGTACCTTTTTTCATAGGCTTTTTTGAGTTTGGGCAAGGACACAGGGGCCCCATGATCCCCTATTGCCCGGGGGCAATATAGTGATGCCAAATCTGACTTACTGAACAGATTGCATACACATATAAGTGCTCATATTGGCCCTCACATGGCAGTACTTGGGTCTTGTGGAAGAAGAGTGGGGGGTACATTCTTCCCTTTAGAGACAAGCTCAGGTTTTTGGGGCTCTAGCAGCCCCCTTTGGGAGGGGTTAATGTGACCAATTAAAAGTATGCCAGGGCTGCCTATGGTGTCTTATTCATTACTAGTTTTTAACCTATCAGCATATCTTTGGAGTGTTGCAGGAAATGGGAGTACGCGGAGGAAAACCACGCAGGCACAGGGAGAGCATGCAAACTCCAGGCAGGTGGTACCCCATGAGTTGTCAGTCCGCCCCTGTTCCTTTTACCTATAGGTAAGCTTTATTATAGGCTTACCTGTAGGTAACAATTCATAAAGTGCCTTTACTACCACTTTAACCTGTCAGTTCCTAAAGCATGGTTTTGTTGTAAGTTGTGTACATCTAAAAACTGCTGCATGGCAGCTTAAACAGGTCCCAAATCCAGTTAATATGTGATGCACACACATTATAAATTGTAAAAAAAAATAGCTTTTACCTCCTTCTTTACCTTCTTTATTTGTTTCTCACCCACTCCCCCTCCCAGACACTGCAGCTCACAGTGGGAGGGTTTCAGCAACACAGATAGTGCTATCAGTCCAGGAAGCAGTGGGCAGGACTAGTTGTGGCCAAGTGCTGATTGACAAGCTACAGGCTTGTTGGTCAGCAGTGACAATACTGATAGGCATGCCCCCCAGCAACATCTTCCCATCCTGCTGTAGGGCAGGCAGGCATAGACTGCAGGAGGGTAATAACATTGCTCGGAATTCAGGAGCAGTACAGCATTGTTGCCACCCCATCACAGGAAGCTGCATTAAGTGGGCTTCATTGGCTGGCTCAACAGGTATTTGTGAGACTTTGCAGAGAGGAAGAGAAAACCGATGCATATGCTGTACAATTAAATGCTTCAGCATATCAGAATAGGATGTGATGAGTAAACAATGAATATGTTTTTATTGCTTTGTGTATGTTTCAAGATTACAAGCACTTGAAGAGCAAACCTGAATGTTCATCAAAGGCAACTTTATAGATCACCTGCAGATAGTGACGTTTTGGAGCCATCAATGAACACCTTCATCAGGCCCCGGGCACTATATGTGATCATTGAAGTTGCTCATAATGAGGTTTAGGTGTGCTGATTACATGGTTTTGATTGGACTGGATTGTGATGTCGCCATCCATTGTTGTCATTAGTTTGCCGCACTACTATTGGTCACCTAGTTGCATGGAGTGTGCCTGAACTTATGTTGCCAAGATTTCCCCCAACTTCCTCTCCCAGTGACTGTTGCCAGGAAGTGAGTCAGAAATCTCTCCATCGGGGACATAGACAATAGGAAAAACCTGACAGAGGATGTATTATTTCATTATAGCTATCTCAGATTAAAAAGGAAAGTTTTGGTTGGAATTTAGCAGTAAGTGCTTGCCTTAGGTGGAACCAAGCAGCTGAAGATACTTGGTCACATCAACTGACTTTAAGATGGGCTATATTCTTGTCCTCATGTTCCTTCCTTAGACACCTGTACAGGGGCGGACTGACAACTCATGGGGCCCCTGGGCAATAGGGAATCATGGGGCCCCTGTGTCCTTGCCCAAACTCCAAAAAGACTATGAAAAAGGTTCCAGGGGAATCTCATTGGGCCCCCTACTGACCCCGGGCCATCGGCAGTGCCCGAGTTTCCAAATGGTCAGTCCGCCCCTGCACCTGTAGAATGTGAAATCTTGTTCTGCCTCCAGCAGGGAAATTCCTTATGCCTGTCCTGTCAGTAATAATAAATTTGGCCAATAGATGGAGCCCAGAATAAATTCACTGTTTTACAGAAAGACTGAAGAGTCTGTTTGGTCCTAATAAAAAAAATTATTCTGAGAAAAGTAAACAGGTGCACTCTGGGAACTCAGATTCCATTTTAAGAACCAAGGGAAAGGAACCAGCCTTAATCCTCTGCAGAACAGGTCATGAACTGAACTTACATCCCCTCCAGGCAGCATTGCTGTTGAGCGTGGACTTATTGCCATCCACAGCCTAATCATTTCATTGTGTTTGTACATTTCATTCGTTGATAGCTTGTATTTCTAATCTGTTTTTCCCAATAGTTTCACCCACCCTGTTTTATTAAAGCTTCAAGATTACTTTCAGTCTGGCTCATTGTAGAATAGGAGGGTTTAGCTGCATGTCAAGTTACACATAGGGAAACCTGTAGCGAGGACAGAACACTTATGTTCACAAACATGAGAAGTCTCACAGATCTAAATGTCCAATTTAGGTCTCTGGAGAGCGGCTGGTGCAACTCGTGACCAATTAGATACGGGGATTTGAATGCAATGCATATTGTAGGAGCTTCACGGCTTTGTCAGCTATAATCTTTTCTCCCGACTCATGTCTAGTTAGACACGGCTATGTGACAAAGGATCCATCTTGCTGTTCCAGATTAAATGAAACCTGTACTGAGAGAAGGGCAAGGGCTTCTGTTACTGACCTAATTCTGAAAATGCTAGTTGCCTGGTTGTCGGTATCTTCTGTACGTTCTAAGTCGCTGTCCCAGAAAAAGTATGCTGTAACTGGAATCCTGATACGCAGCCAGTGATGGCAGTCACTATATTTCTCTCTCTATAGATTATTTAATTCAAGTGCTTTTGTTTCTTAAAGGGGTATTCCTCTCCAAGCTCTGTAAAACCCATAATCCTGGAAAAGATGTTTGGGAATGGTTTCTTCCACCATTTGGTAGTGGCTGGTCATAGATAAGAGAGTTCTACTCAGAACATAGATAAACTTCTATCAGACAGTGTGCACCTGTGGACACAATCTAAGGTCTACAAACACTTTGACTTCCCCAGTCCAAGTGTTTCAGTTTGAAGAGGAGCTGCCCTTTAAAGAAAAATTCTGTTATCCCTGTCAGATGAACAGTGCCTTGATGCACTACAAAGGCCTCCTCAGATTTCAGCATCCCCCAACCTGAGGCCTACACAGTTATTTTTGTTCCACAAAGTACAGTGTATTGAACCCCCTTAAGAATGTATTGTTTTTCCTGTAGAGACTAAACATTATGTCTTAGATGCACTTCAGGACAGGGAGATCTTATTGACATGTTCTGGAGGTGTCCAAAGTTGATTCTCTACTAGCAAGAAGTGTCTGACATGATTAACCATGCTTTCCATGCTCCCCTGAATGCAAAATTGACCTCTTGGGAATATTAGACATCCCTCTTGAAGAACCCCACCTGGAAACAGCAGTAACTAGTATTCTATACCTGGTCGAAAAAAAAGTAGCACATTTCCTCCAACCCTCTACAGTATGATTTTGAATAGGTAAGGGTCACACTAGGGATGGCAGCAGAGAATAATAGGTTTCTAGGATGCTGGTAGCTGGACAACATCTTCGGTTGACAGAATGCTGATGGCCGCACAGCATCCTTGGTTGATAGAATGCTGATGGCTGCACAGCATCTTTGGTTGCTAGGGTACTGGCAGCCACACAGTGTCATGAGTTGGTAGGATGACAGCATATGCACAGCATCATTGGTTGCTAGAAAGCTAGGGGCTGGACAACATAATTGGTTACTAGGATGCTGATGGCCGCACAACATCATTGATTTGTAAGACATTGGCAGATGCACAGCATCGTTGGTTATTAGGAAGCTGACAACCACACAGCATCTTTGGTTACTAGGATGCCTGCAGCTGGGCTGCACAGTGTCCTTGGTTATTATGGTGTAGGTGGGCGCCTGAACCATAACAACCAATAACACTGCAGCTCACCATACACTGAGGATGGAGTCCAGTAAGACCAATCCATCTTCAGTGCCACCCACCACTGTGCCTTCATGAATGCTGTCTAGGGCGGGTGCCTCAGTTGGCCTCATGGGTAGCACGGCCCTGTCTATCCTGCATTTAGAATGTCTAAACTACACCCAAAAAAGATTAGATATCTGTAATGAATAGCTTAGTGATCCTGTCAACACCTGCTTTGGTTATTCAAAGGTTTTTTAGCTCTGAGGAAGGGGGTTCGTTTCCCGAAACGCGTCAGAATATCCCTATTAAGGGCACAGCCTTATTGACTGTCTTTGCGGACTACCAAATTGCTTTTAATTTCCATTGGTTTGTGAATATACATCTATTTGTCTACACAATAAATACCTGGTGTACCACGGTAATGCATGATGAGAGTGCGCTCTTGTCTGCTTTTTGTTCACCTGCTTTGGTTATGATTAAACTACTCAGTAAATGTAGTTTCTAGGGTAGACCACCATTTTCTAATCTGCAACATCTCTTCTAACATTGGTTACAATTTTAGTACACAAGGCATTATTTCTTTATCACTGAAAACTTTTATTAAATAACTTTTTTTTTCCTCAGTCATCCTATTTTGGATTGTCTGCCACAAGTACTAGTGCTCCAAGGGAAGAGGGTTGCTGATTGCACCCAAAGCATAATACTCTACACAGAGCCAGGGTCTGCAAGGACTATTTTTATATAAATATTGTACTTATGTAAAGCATGTTGCCAGTGCAGTCTCTATCAGGCCCGGACTGACAACTCATGGGGCCCCTGGGCAATAGGGGATCATGGGGCCCCTGTGTCCTTGCCCACACTCAAAAAAGCCTATGAAAAAGGTACCAGGGGCATCTCATGGGGCCCCCTACTGACCCCGGGCCCTCGGGCAGTGCCCGAGTTTCCAAATGGTCAGTCCGCCCCTGGCCTGGATGTTATTAGACATTGCTGAGGCATGAAGGTATGGGGTTTATTTACTAATGGCAAAGCTCTTGAGAAAGTTCCCTTGCAAAGTGTAATTTGCCCTGCAAAGTCAACAGCTTATTTGCCTTTAGTATATCAACTGCCCACGTCCCAACCATCTTCACAAGAGTCTGACATATTTTGTGATGGGGACAAGAACCTGGCCTGCATGTCCCTTGCTCTTCCATTCCAAGGACATAAGGGCAAATGTTTGTTCTTTGCATTTAATGATTTCGGGAACTCCTTATTGTAAAAACATCCTCCTGCTTTTTCTATTAGACTTCATTTTCCTTCCAAGTCTTCAGCTGTCAGTGATGTGCGCGGCGATGTGTCTCTGCTGTCAGCCTTTCTCTTGGCAGTGTCAGCTTGGATACTTCTACATATCTCCGAATCTTCATTGTGATCAGCAGCTTTGGGAGAAAGTGCAGTCTGGGCAGGATCGGTCAGACGCGGTGTCACCTTTCCGCGGACTGGCACCGACAAAAGTGCATCGTCAGTGGTCAAACTTTCCTTTGTGTTCAGTGCGGTGTCTGATGGATGCTGAAATGTCACAGCTGTTCCAGAACTGGAACAATGGCATTTTCAGTTAAATTAGGCATCTGAAGCTGTCATACAAAACATAGACTACTAGAGCAATAAAAATTCAGATGGCTATGGCAGATCATCTCCTGTCTCAAGGATTTGCCCAGCCATGAGAGATTCTAACTGTATTTTTCTTAATACATTTCTTTACCCCCCTAACCAGTGATAGGGCACTGCGCTATTTTAACTCACAATTGCACGGTCATGCAATGCTGCACCCAAATTAAATTTACTCCCTTTTTTCCCACAAATAGAGCTTTCTTTTGGTGGTATTTGATCGCCTCTGCGATTTAAATTTTTTGCGCTAGGAACAAAAAAAAGACCAGATTGTGAGGAAAAAAAACAATATTTTTGACTTTTTGCAAACATGTCCAGCAAAAAAAAAACCTTAATTTCGTCATACATTTAGGCCAAAATGTATTCTGCTACATGTCTTTGCTAAAGGTTTTTTAGCTCTGAGGAAGGGGGTTCGTCTCTCGAAACGCGTCAGCATATCCCTATTAAGGGCACAGCCTTATTGACTGTCTTTGCAGACTACCAAATTGCTTTTAATTTCCATTGGTTTGTGAGTATACATCTACATGTCTTTGCTAAAAAAAATCCCAGTACGTGTAAATTAATTGGTTTGTTATAGCATTTACAAATGGCGGTATATATACTGGGATTTTTAAAAAATTTTTACTAGTAATGGCGGCAATCAGCGACTTATATCTGGACTGCAGAACTGTGATGGGCATTCTGACACTGGAGGGAACTGACTTGGTGTCACTGACATCCCCAGTGACACAAATACAGTGATCAGTGCTAAAAAAAAGCATTGACTATATTAATGGCACTGGGCAGGAAGGGGTTAACATCTGGGGTGATCAAAGGGTTACCTGTGTGCTGTTTTACTATGGGGGCTATATGTGTGCTTCTCTGTAAGCACACTGCTTTGTATGACTTTGCTATATATATGTATATATATGTGATTTTGTGCACTCGTACCACCCTACAGCAGTATTTCTGTTATAGGGCGGCTCGGAAGCAGTTAAATAATTTCCTCTACTCATCAACTCCACAATGAGGCATTTTTCCAGAAATACTTCAATCAGGAAAAATACTGCAATATGGCCACTAGATGGAGCTGACGATGATAGGAAATCACTGTTTTTAACCTTTTCCTGGCCAGCCCCCTTTACCTGGGTTTATATGGGGGTGAGGAGGAAGGTCTTCCTGATAATGTGACCACTGATTGGCTCTCATTCTGGTTTCATGACCAGAAGCCAGTCCTGCAGGTAGCCAATCTTTACAAGAGACCCAGAGCTGTATGTGACAGCTTGATCTCTGTGCTCAGAGCAGGTTGAGCATGTGGGTGTTAAAGCCCACCCACTTTGCCACAGTGGGTGGTAAGAGGTCAGAATTTGAGATGGCTGGGCAAATATTCAGGACATTCGTCCAATGAGTTTTCTTTTTTTAAATAGACTCCAATAGACTGTCTTGTGCCAAACGTCTGCTTCCTCAGTTGACTGGCTAGCATTATAGCCCAGTTGATGTCACAGAAATAAACTGTGAGCTAATAACCTCCATTTTCATAGTCTTATCTCCATTTTAAACCAAAGACTGACTGTGCTCAACTTCTCCACCCAATGCACAGGTAGAGATGATGGTGCTCGAATTAGTGCCCCTGTGCGCAACTAAATCAGCAACAAGGCAAGACTTGCAATACATGAAGCTTTTTAATGGCACATCTGGTTAAAATCCAAAAAATGGACATACTGACAGGTTTCAACTACACTGGCTTTAGTCATTGCTATGACTAAGGCCAGTGTGGCTGAAATGCATCAATGTGTCTGTTTTGTTGAATTTTAACCAGATGTGCCACTAAATTGCTTCATGTAATAAAGTACTTGCCCTGTTTCTGATATCATCGAAGTACCTATCTCCACTTTACTATTACATCAGTTGTGCAGGGTGTCCAAAATTGTTGTACCCTGGTCGGCCATCCAGTAACAAGTCCTTCAAAGAAATTATCAGCAAGGCTGTCCTTCAATACATGAAGCAATGTATTGGCACATCTGGTTAAAATCCAACAAAAGAAACACACTTTTGTGTTTCGGCCACATTGGCTTTAGTCATTGCTATGACAAAGGCCAGTGTGTCCGAAACACGTCAGTTTTCTGTTTTGTTTAATTTTAACCAGATGTGCCAATAAACTGCTTCATGTATTGAAGATCTTGCTCTACTGCCAATTTCTTTGAAGGACCTTTCTCCAAATTACTATTACATCAGTTGTGTAGGGTGCAGGGGCGGACTGACCATTTGGAAACTGCCTGAGGGCCCGGGGTCGGTAGGGGGCCCCATGAGATGCCCTGGTACCTTTTTCATAGGCTTTTTTGAGTTTGGGCAAGGACACAGGGGCCCCCTGAGCCCCTATTGCCCGGGGGCCCCATGAGTTGTCAGTCCGCCCCTGGTAGGGTGTCTAAAATTGTTTTACAGTTCAGTAGAGAGCAGGGTTGAACCATCCACAGCTTGAATTCCATTCGGTTCCTCTTGATTTAGCAGAAATTCGAGCCATGGATGCTCTATCAGTGTCGCCCTATAAAATCCTGATATATAATATTAAAATTCTTTGATTAGAGAGAGAATGCAACTCCAGTACCACTTTACGTGTGCAGAGACCAACCCTATTGAGGGGGATATTTATAATTTGACCCCAAGCTCTCTGCAGAATTGAGTGGAAACAAAAACAGTGGGCTGGGGGGATATTATTGCAATGGTTGCAAGGAAAAGTGTAAAGGGGGCCCTGATTGGCTATGTTTGAGGGCGCCAACTGCTAAAGTCCCCACCTTGCTTCTTCTTGGATAACAACCCGCTGCTGGTAGTGTGATAGCCTTCATCATACTGTGCCCAACAGGCCACAGGCCTTCCCATGACATCCCTGGCTTTATATTCAAAAGAAAGGAATGTCCACACAAAATTATACTTCCCACACTTTACTGTAGCACTTGAAAGATGACAGTGAAACATCACAACACATGGACATACTATCCGGAGTCACTTGGCATACTTCACCAATCCCATATAGTGGACGGTCAGCAGCAGGCACATGTGAAAGCCACGCATTACACATCCCTGTTAATCCATCTTCCCTGATTTTCCTCTCCTCTCCACTGTGTTGGAATTCAGCTCCCTGCCGTCACTCTGTCTCACTCCCCTGGGCCATTAGTACTCACTAAAGTGGCTCTTACTTACCCATTAGGCTTCATGCATCCAACTCACGACTCCTGTCATGCTGTTCCAGAGACAGTACTGCTGTAGCTGCACCTCTAGGTGTCACTAGAAGTTCCAGGGAGATTGGTACACTTCCCAGAGAATACTGGTGGCCTAAAAGGTATTTTGCATTCCCACACCCGGTTCACTTAGACCATGTTTAGTGAGACAGGATGATTACAGCCGGCTCTTCTGGGTATTAGAAGGACCCAGGGACTTCTGCCCTATTTAGGGCCTTTGTTTGTGCTGACTACACAGGGTGTTTGCCTCCCATGCATATACTACACTAGGCTTCTCCCATCCTGGCATATATAATGGTTAGCACTTCCGCCTGGCAGTACTAGGTCATTGGTTCGGATCCCAACCACGGTACCACCTGCCTGGAGTTTGCATGCTCTTCCTGTGCCTGCGTGGGTTTCCTCCGCGTACTCCCATTTCCTCCCACACTCCAAAGATATGCTGATAGGTTAAAAACTAGTAATGAATAAGACACCATAGGGAGTCCTGGCATACTTTTAATTGGTCACCTTAACCCCTCCCAAAGGCGGCTGCTAGAGCCCCAAAAACCTGAGCTTGTCTCTAAAGGGAAGAATGTACCCCCCACTCTTCTCCCACAAGACCCAAGTACTGCCATGTGAGGGCCAATATGAGCACTTATATGTGTATGCAATCTGTTCCGTAAGTCAGATTTGGCATCAAGTTTTCCGGCGCTCCAGTGGCTCTCTGCAGGAGGTGAGGGGACCAATTAAAAGTAAGCCCAGGCACCTTACGATGTCTTCTAATCATTATTCTGGCTTTGAATATTTTTTTAGTTCCATGACAAGTTGGCTTTAACAGCATGGATACTTTTTTGTTTGCTTTTCAAATTCAGTTCTGCTTATTTTCTGAATATTTACCCACTAATAAGCCTAAATTATGTTGTTCTATTTACCTGGCAAGACTTTTCGTCACAGTCCTTATTATGGGCCCAATGTAAGTGATACATTACATACTGAGTTTGTGTAAATCAATACCTCTGGATAAAATATGTTGTATATCATTTGATTATATGATCTATCGAGCATTAAAGTGGATTTAACATCATATACGTTTTTTTCATTTTAAGTGCACGTATGCTAAGCGTTTAGGGATCATTCAGTGTCAACGTCTACTTTCTGGACTGAGATGCCAGCCCAGAGATAACATGTAAATTCTGGTGCCTCTGCAGTTTTTGGTTGTGTTCACAAATGTCTGACCCAGATCAAACCCTGGCTCAAAGGTTACCCAGATCACTGGGGTAGAGGAGACGATTCCTTCTACCTGCAGCTGTTGATGACTTCATCTCAGCTTAGGCAAAGTCACTGTACTGAAGGCCAAGGTCTGTTTTATAGTGATAGAAGGCAGAGCTTTTTTTGAATAAAATTATACTGTTGCTGTATATTGTGGCACATCAGAAACGGACTTGTAAAGTTACTTCAGGTCTACCTAATCATAGAACTTCAAGGTTGTGGAAAAGCCAAACTGGCCACTAGTGCAACGATGCTCTGGCTACCCAGAGGACCCATCACCCATGCCCGGTACCATTCTGCGCTGTCTGGCTGCTATTACATTCCCACCAGTTCATGGTTACCCATTGCAACTGTACACTTCCTGCTAACCCCTCCACTGAGTTAACCCCTTTTGGTGGCCCTCTAGTTCTTCCACTTCACCCTCGTGTGTACTTACAGGCCATGTTCTTTTTAGATGCGCCATAAACCTTCATATACAGATTTTACTGAAGATCAACAATTCAATACAGCAGCATTGGACAACAGAACATTCCTTTCCCTACCTATCTAATATGGCTGCCCAGTGCATTTTTTAGTACATAAGAGTGCTTTAGAGGTAGAGTTCCAGGTGAGGCATTCCTTTGGGATGACACAGGTAGGGATCACCAATCAAATCTTGGCAGCAGTCTTCCCTCCTGTCCCATGCGATGAGCACCTCTAGCCAGCCTCCGGCCCTGGTATTTATCGGGTACTGAGTGGGGGCAGGACTTAGAAAAAGCTTTGGGAATAGCTTAATCCTCTCCCCCATCTGGACAGCCACTAACTACACACTAATACAGATGAAGCTCGAAAAATTAGAATATCGTGCAAAAGTTCATTTATTTCAGTAATGCAACTTAAAAAGTGAAACTAATATATGAGATAGACTCATTACATGCAAAGCGAGATAGTCCAAGCCGTGATTTGTCATCATTGTGATGATTATGGCTTACCTATGTTGCCTATGTTTCCCTATGAGACTTTGTAGAGTGGGGTGTGTTTATTCCCTCCACTCAAGTTTCAGATTACACTCAGCTCCCTGCTCTATGCCCTGTGAGATGTCTCAACGAGGCTGTTGGAGGAGCTGGGAAGGAGTGGATCATGCTGCATCCCTGAACAGCAGTGGCTTTTTTTTATGAGCACAGTAATAGTTTGCTGTTATTAATACAGTAACAGAATTAAGACAGCTGAACTATTCATCCTAGAGGAAATACTGCCCTGGCTCCCTCCAGTGCTGACTATATGATCAAAAGCCTACTTGATCTCTGCTGAAAAGGGAGAAACAGCCAGTCATCCCTCCTTCTTATCCTCCTCTACAACAGAGATCACATAACCAGATGTTAATGAGAAATTCAGATGTTGGGTTAGGTAAGCCGCACCGGAGGGAATCTGATGCAGCATTTTCTCTTGGACAGCTGAATATTTCAGCCATCCTAGCAAGGCTGTTTCTATACCTATGGGGTAGTATAGGTTTGCTTTAAATGGAAGTGATCACTAACCCCGTTTTGCTGCAGGGTAAACTTCTGTGGCTCATTTGTATTTACTTTAATAGCCCCTTTAGGAATTGTCAACCTCATCTTTTTCATCGTACCAGCTCAAGTTTAAATATAAAACAAGTAATCTAATAAAGGAATTAAATTAAGAGACTTAGCACAGCTGTAGATTCTAAATACAATTTGCCAAAGCATATGTGCGCCTGTAATTGTGCTAACGCTGGAGCTTTTCCCTTCTCGAGAAATGCTGGGCTGTCAGCACTGTTTGTAAAACTTGTCTACATATGTTACTCACTTTTAGTAAAACGCATCCTAGTCCTAAAGCAGAAAGCTGGGTGAGCTGCTAACAATTGTTTGTGACCTATTTTACTTTCCAGAGAATTGGTGATTCTGTTCAGCCAGGCTTGTGATCCATGTACCCTTAGAGGTACCTTAAAACACATTACATTAAAGGGTATCAGCAGCCTTTTAGTTTATTTTATTGCTAGAGTAGTAAAAAGATACAACCTCTGCCAAGTTTTTATTGCTGTTTGTGGCTTCTTAGATAGACTCTCATTGTTGTCACCAGAACAGGAAGTGAGGATGAATTCTCTAACTCTCAAGGAGCCAGGGAAACCAAATTAAAGGAATGGCTCGTGTGCTTTCTACTGTCTGTGTTTAAAAAATATATTTAGGGTCAGTCTACATCCATATGTTGTGGCAACACACGCATTACCACAAAATTCATTACATGTGTTTACCCATTTGTGCTATTATTTTGAATAGCATCCCATCGCACTGCATTGCAACACATGGCAACATGATATTTGATATGTCCAATAATTGAGATGTTTTTTGTGCACTGGAAGCTTATTGATTTCAGTGGGTGGACCTGATGCAGGGCATGTTAACGTGTGGCATAATGCGCATCAATGCATGTGCATTAATATACCACACACATGTAAATGAACCCTAAATTATTTTCAAATTAATGCGTACCTAGGTTAAATTTGTAGATTTACTATCTGCCTTAGACACACTCTCTAGAAAAACAGGGCAATGGTTTTACAAGAGTAACTATATGATCATATCATATCCAACCTCCCATCTTGAACCTCTAGTATCCTCCAACCAAAGGGTGCTTGCCTATACCTCCTAGATTGTAAGCTCTAACAAGCAGGGCCCTCTGTTTCCTCTTGTACCAAATTGTATTGTAACTGAAATGTCTGCCTTCATTTTGTAAAGTGCTGAGCAAACTGTTGGCGCTATATAAATCCTGTATAATAATAATAATTATACCCTTAAATGTGTCCAATATATCAAACCTTTACATGCTGGCCAAGCTTCCCACAATGCAATGCTTTTATACTGTACTGTGGGATACTAGGGATTGGACTAGAGCTCTGAGTTGTCTCAGAGAGTTCAGAAAGTATCCATCTTGGTTTGTATACAGCATAAAGATGGCTTGCAATGACAGTTGGCATGCCAAAAACACCTCTGCTCTTCCCATGAGAGTTATGTCACTGAATACATCAGCACCCAAGTAGTGAGGGCAGTTAGAGATGAACAACATTTGAATATAGCAGTGCTGCTTAGTCTGTAAATTGTATATTAGGGTAAAGGGTGCTATACCCAAATCGAATTTTGAACAATCCTTGCTGAAAATTTGACCTGTGGGCACTTTTGTCAACAGCACTGAGCTAGACAAAAGTCAGCTGTTCAGTCAAAGTTGGATCTTCGAGGGACTTCAAAGAGGAAGAAAAGATAAACAATAATGCTCATATATGTTTGTGTCTACACCACCAAGCTAGACAAAATCACCTGTTCAATTTAATTTTGTGGAAGGAGCTGGAATACTACAGATTCACTTTTAGAACACCAGAGGTCCCATTTCAATGGTGCAATACATAAACAACTTTACCAGAATATCTGAGGAACCTCAAAGAGGAAAAAAAGGAGAATAAAGCACCCATGTTTCTCTGTCTTCTCCAATGAGTTATACAAAAGTCAGATATTCAGTCAAATTTTGTGGAAGAAGCCGGAATGCTACAGGTTCAGTTTTAGAAAATCAGAGGTCCCATTTCCATGGTACAGTCGATAAACAACTTTACCAGGATCTTAGAGGAACCTCAAAGAGGAAAAAAAATTAGGATGAAGCTCCCATGTTTCTCTGTTCCACCACCCTAGGCAAATTTCAACTACTCAGTCGAATTATATGGAAGAAGCCGGGATGTCATAAGTTCAGCTTTAGAACACCAGAGGTCCCATTTCCATGGCACCATCCATGAACAACTTTACCAGGATCTTTGAAGAACCTCAAAGAGGTAGAAAAAGTAGAATAAAGCTCCCATGTTTGTCTACTCTACTGAGCTAGACAAAAGTCAGATGTTCAGGCGAATTTTGTGGAAGAAGCCGTAATGCTACAAGTTCACCTTTAGAAAACCAGAAGTCCCATTTCCATGGCACAGTCTATAAACAACTTTACCAGGATCTTCAAGGGACCTTAGAGAGGAAGAAAACGTTAAATAAAGCTCCCATGTGGGTAAAGAACAGTTGATGACTGACCTATCTCACACAGGTTGATCAATAAAAACATCCAACAGCCTTCAACAAATTTGCCTGGCTGAGTTTGAAATATGAAAGTAATTTTTTACAATATAAAAATTCCAAACCAGAATGATCCTTTATTTTGACAGAATTACTTTAACTGTGGTAATCAGAAAAATGCCTGTTTCTTCACAAAAGTTTGTGTTTGGGCATCAAGTCACCAGATGGAACATCTCAATTGCTTTAGTGACTTTTGCTCTCTTTTATATCAGTTGTAGTGATTTCAATCAGTGAAGAACACTGTGTTATGTTTGATAAGTTGTAGAGGCAGATATAACAGAAATGGAGGTCCTTGGGTGCTGTTATGGTTTTAGAAGATAATAAAGCACCTGGACCTGATGGTCCTACCATTGCATTATAGAAAAATAAATGTTAAACATATTACTTCACAGCTACTAAAATGTGAACTAACATCAATTCAAACAGGTTCTGTGCTCTCATCCAGGTACAAAATCAACATAACTATCATCATAATTATCCTCTTAAAGTGAACATGTGCTTTGCCTATGCAGAGCAAACAGGTTCACTTGAATTCCAGCCCCAACAGCTACACATGCTTGGCTCTGTTGGTTGCCAGGAGTGGGGAGCCAAGTGCAAGCCATGACCTCATGTGACAACGTTAAATGCCTGAGTGGCCAATTGCCAAGCACCACCACTGTGATGGGAGGAAGAGGAGTGGGGTTGACATTAAAGTGAACCTGTCCCTTTGCTGTTCGGATAGAAATAGTGACTGCACTTGTATTTTAAAGGTTCATGCGTCAGCTGGTTCTATCACCACATTTATCTTTATAGTGAATATATAATATTAATCTACTTACTTGTCAATGATTACATTCTGTCATTACTACTTTCACCCACTCAACCTGCTCTACTGTAGTTAGTATCCAAAAGACCCTCATTCACACACAGATACACTGTATGGCTAAATTTGTGTGGGTACCTGACCATCACACCTATATGAGCTGTTGGACATCCCATTCCAAAACCATGGGCATCGACATGAAGCTGGCCCTCTTTAATGGCTAGAACAGTGATGGCGAACCTTTTAGAGACCAAGTGCCCAACCCCAACCCAAAATCCACTTATTTATATCAAAGTGCCAACACTGCAGTTAAATCTGAATACTGAGGTTTTAGTTTAGAAAAAACAACCCGTACATTAACATCTTTTGTCGTAAAAGAAAAACACAATAACAGAGCTTCCACTGACCACCAGCACAAGGGGGAAAAGTTCTACTGACCACCAGCTCAAGGGGGCAAAGTGCCACTAACCACCAGTACAAGAGGGCAAAGTGCCACTGACCGCCAGCACAAGGGGACAAAATGCCACTGACCACTAGCACAGGGGCAAAGTTCCACTGACCACCAGCACAAGCTAAAATCTTGTGTTAATAGAAATCAATGTATTAAAACTCACAGCCAGTCCAATATATCTATTCTTGGCAGTGCACTGACTGGCCATTTGAAAACTCGGACGAGTTAGGGCTAATGAGCCACGGCTCGTGACGTCATCGCCTGGTGCCACTACTCTTTTTCGAGCATGCGCATAGCCCCTATGTGTGCTGTTATCTGATGCTTGGCTGCTGGGACGACTTGGCTCACATGCGTACAGGGAGGGCTTTGCGTGCCCACTGTGGCACGCATGCCATAGGTTTGCTACCACTGGGCTAGAACATCTTCTTTCTGGCAAGATTTTGGAGTTTGTCTATGGGAATATGTGACAAATTAAGTGTGTAAGTTTAGGAAGTTAACAAATGACAACTGTTAGATTTTAGAATAAAATGAACATAATGATTTTCTAGGGCAAACTTTCTCAACCATTCGACTGCAGAGGAACCCTTGAAATAGTTTTCAGCTCTTGTGGAACCCTTGCAAAAACCAATTCATTAGGGACCAGTGATAAGAATGTCTCTATTGCAGTGGTGGTCACAATGCCACCCTTACAGATTGTTTTTGGTTAATGCAGCCGGCTTTGCCAAGTGGCATTTGCCCTAGAACTAAGCAGACGCTATCAAATGGGAGATCAATCAGCCACAGTTCAAGGAACCCCCTAGCAACCTCTGGAGGAACCTTAGGGTTCCACAAAAACCTATTTGAGCACGGCTGTTCTATGGTTTACATACAGTAACACAAAATATAATCAATCACGTAGAAATGTACTGTGGCTACTGTAGCCAGGTGCCATAACCTGGAGTGAAGCCCATAAACTCTAGTCTGCGCAGTACATGGACCATGTCAGACTTGCACGAGGGTCCTTTGTGGCAGTTTGTCACAGTGGTTAGACAAATAGTGAGAGGCTATAAAACAAGGGACTACAGTCCAAGCCACGTCAAGCTTATTGGAAATGATTACACTGCATATATGCCAGTTGAAAAAGACTATATAACCAGTTTCTAAACACCTGACCATCA
This sequence comes from Staurois parvus, assembly GCF_062004578.1. Lineage (NCBI taxonomy): Eukaryota > Metazoa > Chordata > Amphibia > Anura > Ranidae > Staurois > Staurois parvus. The sequence goes on along the minus strand of NW_028317991.1, from coordinate 2,995,090 downwards.
CACCCACAGTATATGGGCTTGTATTTCAAATACCACAGGCATTACTGTAGAGTTAGCCTCCCTTTACAGCTACTGCAATCTGCATAAAGGGTTTGTTAGAATTTTCCCCTGATTAAACCAAAAGAGCATTTGTGAGGTCAGGTTTTGATGTTGGACAAGATACCTGTCTCACAATTTGAGACCTGGCATCCCAAAGGTGTTCATTGGGGTTCAGGTCAGGGCTCAATGCATGTCACTTGAGTTCCTCCACACCAAACTTATCAAACTATGTCCTTGTGGAACTGATTCTGTACACAGGGGCACAGTCATGCTGGAACAGAAAAGGGCCTTCACTAAATACTTATCACAAGGTTGAATAAGCACAATTGTCTAAAATATTTTTGTATATTGTAGCATTAACAGTACCCAAACTGGAAACACCTGAGCTTAATATTGTGGTGGGGTGTCCACATACCTTTGGTCCCTATAGTGTAGATAATGCCAGTAAAGGAAAGTGCTTTATCCTCTCTCATTGATTACCCTTGGTGGATTTTTTTGGGCAAATAATTTAGAGGATAGATTTACTAGAATGGTTTTCTTTAGCGCCATTAAAACCCTCAGCTTTTGGTAAACTTTCTGCTCCATTCTTATTAATAAAAAATCCAGGCAGATAACCCAATTTTCAATGAAAATACCTATAATATGTATTACTTGCTAAAGGATTTGCATATCTCTCTCTCTCTCTATCTATATATATATATATATATATATATATATATATATTCACACTGCAGTTATATACATGTGGTGATACATGTGGTTCCTAATTAAGTAATTTGTTGGATAGGTGCAGCGTGGTACGGTAGGCAGAAAGCACACAGAGTCCCAATTTGCGAAGAATTATGTATTGCAGAACTAGTAAAAACAGTACAACCAGGCCCAGCGGGGAGGGTCACCCGACCAGGGCACAGGGGCGGACTGACAACTCATGGGGCCCCTGGGCAATAGGGGATCATGGGGCCCCTGTGTCCTTGCCCAAACTCAAAAAAGCCTATGAAAAAGGTACCAGGGACATCTCATGGGGCCCCCTACTGACCCCGGACCCTCGGGCAGTGCCCGAGTTTCCAAATGGTCAGTCCGCCCCTGGGCACAACAGTTCAGTGCAGGGACAGTGGATTGCAGGTTCCGTGCTGCAGACAGCATCTGCCACAAGGAGTAGAGTGCAGGCCGCAGTCCAACCCAATGGGAAGCTTTCTAAGAAGGTATACATAGTCCCTACTCTTTCCGGACTGTACCAGAACCTCTCCTTGTCACTAATGCTGCTTCTGGCGGATGGGTGATTTGTCCCTACACTAGTCACCAGCATAAAGTGCACCAAAACCCGGGGTCAGAGTCTTAAATAAACTCTGCATGACCCAAGTCAGGCGCCAGGATCACATGGGACAAGAGCATCCAACCAGATCACTGCCCTATGTGGCCGAGGAAGTTATAGAAAAACACAGTTTCCCTCCACTTTCTCTCCCCACTGCCTTCATGCTGTGGTTCAGCACCACATCCAGTGGTGAAAATAGACTGCACCTGCCTACAAGTTCATTTAACTGCATCAGCAGAGCAGTTCCGCTTCATAGGTCATCTATCCACCTCCAGCCTCTTCATTGGACATTGAATGAGCATTATTGCCTCTGTCCAGTGAGCAGGGAGCTGACCTAAGAAGCAAAGCCATAGGGTGAATCTACTGACTAGCAGAGGTCTGTAATTCACAAGAACGGTCAGCCACAATTCCAAAACCTTTGGTAATAAAGAAACACATATACCTTTCACTCGTGTTTAAATGAATTCAGTTTAAATGAAGGCAGCTCTCAAGGGTGCCCCTTATTACCATACCTCTTTGCAATAGTAATTGAGGCTCTAGCAATCAAAATTCAGTCAGGCCCAGCTGTTCCAGGGCTGCTCGTTGGCCCATATGTTGTAACTGCCGGACTCTCTGCCCAGTTATTGCTCTATCTTGAAAATTCAGGTCCAGCTCTCTCAAGGGTCTCTCAGATAATTGATTCTTTTAGTTCCTACTTTGGTTTATGCATAAATTGGCAGACATCCATATTTTCTGTCTGCATTCTCCATCTCCTCGTGCCTTCCTTGTAGTACAAAATCTTTAGTGTGTAAATTCTAAAAGAATATGCAGAAATATATTTATAAAATTCAAGCTCACTTTTATTAAGTGAAGAACAAACTAGCTGTCTGGAATGACTTGGGATCTAAATGGATCTAATAAAAATAGTTTATTAAAAAATGTAACCACCCCACAGAACTCTATAATTGACATCTCATTTTTCAAAAGAACTAAAGGGATTAATGTCTTAATTCAGAGGTCTCCAAACTTTTCAAACAAAGGGCCAGGTTACTGTCATTTAGACTTTAGTAGTGCCGGATTGTAGACAGAGGGGGTAGAAAATGTCTGAGGCCCACTATTAATGAGAATATACATTGCCTCAGGGTTGGTAGGGGGAGGAGTAGATCCCCATCATTGGTATTGGTGGGAGGAATTGCACCCAATCATTGGTGTTAGTGGGAGGAATAGTACCCCATCATTGGTGTTAGTGAGAGAAATAGTACCCCATCATTGGTGTCAGTGGGAGGAATAGTGCCCCATCATTGGTGTCAGTGGGAGGAATCGTGCCCCATCATTGGTGTTAGTGAGAGAAATAGTACCCCATCATTGGTGTCAGTGGGAGGAATAGTGCCCCATCAATAGTATCAGTGGAAGGAATAGTATCAACAATTATAATAAAAAGTGTCCTCACAATAAACAAAAAAATACTATTCCTTCCACTGATACCAATGAATATTCCTGAATTGGAATAGTACCAGGGGTGGACTGACCATTTGGAAACTCGGGCCCTGCCCGAGGGCCCGGGGTCAGTAGGGGGCCCCATAAGATGCCCCTGGTACCTTTTTCATAGGTTTTTTTGAGTTTGGGCAAGGACACAGGGGCCCCATGATCCCTTATTGCCCGGGGGCCCCATGAGTTGTCAGTCCACCCCTGAATAGTACCCACTTATTGGAATCAGTGGGAGGAATACTACTTCATCATTGGTATCAGTGGGAGTAATGGTACCCCATTGTTGGTATCAGTGCAAGGAATAGTGCCCCATCATTGGTATCGGTGGGAAGAATAGTTCCCCATCATTGGTATCAGTGGGAGAAATAGTTCCCCATTGTTAGTATCATTGGGAGGAATAGTTCCCCATTGTAGGTATCAGTGGGAGGAATAGTGCCCTTTTGTTGGTGTTAGTGGAAGGAATAGTGCTCCATCATTGATCTACAGTAGGTGGAAGGAATCGTATCCCATCATTACAGTCACTGGCAGGAAATATGCCCTACTGTTGGTGTCGGTGGGAGGAATAGTGCCCTTAGGGCTGGATAAAGGCTAGCAACGGGTCACAGTTTGGAGACCACTGATTTATTTGACAAAACACTAGGGCAATGATCATACTGGCCACATGTAGAGGTCTTAAAACTTCTGCCTCTCTTATCTAGCAGGACAGTCACAATATGTGTGGCACTGGGTGGCCAGCATCATTCTTGCCCCTGTATCCAAATTGCTACATAGCTAATATTGGAAATCCCATCAATTATTTGCCTGCTTTGAGTGCTCTATTTAATCAAAAAGTGTTACTGGCAAGACCAAATAACATTCAGCATTACCAAAGCAGTTGCAGATCTTGTCACCAGAGTGTTAATTTCAACATCAATATTCCCACAAGATTATACTGTATGTGCATGTAACCTATGTTATGCCTATTTAGCAATAAAAGCCTCCCTAGTGTAGACATCTTGGATCCCAGCTTGGATGTGATGCCAAAAGGTTTGGCAGACTCAGAGCTGTCACTGAAGTGACACTCTCTACCACCATTCTCATCCATTTTATCCTAATAAAAACTCTATAATCATTTTTCTAGTCTTCAGGAACCCTTACTGAAACCCATTCATCTGGTGGCAAATGCAAAAATGGATTATACCATAGGTAGTCATTAGGCAAACTAAAACCCTTAGAGGGATGGTCAGAATGCCACCCTTACAGATAGCTAAATATATGACTGGTGGCATGCTGCTGGCTTTGCCAAGTGATGTTTGCCTTGGAGCAATGCATGCCCCATCAAATTGTGTGGTCAATCAGCCAAGGAACCCCTAGCAACCTCTGGAGGAACCCTGGTTGAGAATGGCTGCTTTTTCCAGCATTTCCCTACACTCCTCCACTGGAAGCTACATATTAGGCTAAGTAGGGAAGTGAGCGGAGGAGCTGGGCCAGTACAGAGTAATTAGATAGTGAAGTGTGACAAACCCCAAACTGTGTCAGGTAAACTGTAAGAGACCCCATGATATCTAATTGTGTTCCTGCTCATAATGAAATGCTGCTTTATATTGTAATATGTATCTATTGCTGTATGCGGATTGTCCATAGATAAAACAAATGTATAAAACCGTTTTTTAATGGCAGATATAAAAGATCTAAAGCAAGCAGCCCAGTATACATCAATACATGTAGTGTTGTAAAAGAAGAATTCCTGTGCAGTGGGGCAGTGTCCGCTTTGCATGGATTACCTGCTTGTTTTTTTCTAGGGCAGTGGTCTCCAAACTGCGGGCCAAGGGCAGGATGTGGCCCTTTGCTTGCCTTTATTTGGCCCTTAGAGCACTATTCCATCAACTGTCATCAATGATGGACCACCATTTCCCTTACTGACACCATCAATGGTTGCACTATTCTTCGCATTGACATCAACAATGGGGCACTATTCCTCCCATTAAAACCAACGATAAGGCACTGATTCCGGGGGATTTTCTACTCCCACTGACTATAGTCAGCCCCCCCCCTCAAAAGTCTGAAGTACATTAAACTGGCCCTTTGGTTAGAAAGTTTGGAGACCCTTGATCTAAGGGATTGGCCAGCTAAGATATACTCACCTAATCCTCTGGTCCTCCCATTCAAGACTGGTCCCTGCCCCCCCCTAACCCCCCCCCCCCCCAGTCTAATGGTCTTTTGCGGTGGACTGTTCTTGATGTCATCATGCCCATTCTTCAATGACCAGTCTAGGAGTGTTTGCTTTTGGAGTTTTATTGTAGAACTGGGGATAGGGATGGGGAATTTAGTAGGATACTCCAAGATTAGAACTATTCACATCACATCTAGCTGATCTCTTAGTTGAGCACTTTTGAAGTCTGTTTGAAAGCAGATAGCAGGCTTAAATTTTAATAGCAGTAGCAGTAGTTGCAGGGCTGGGCTCCTCAGGTACAGGCCTGTTATGGCAGACTGTGGTAGTCCAAATGTAATAGAACTGAGCAAAGTCCTTTGCAGTAACAGTTGGACAAGCTCTTCAGAACCCCAGCTAGTGTTCCCTTTTTCTCAGACTCACGCTGGCTATCAAGCACCAGAGGGATAGCAAAGTATCCATCTTTTGGTACGGGACCGGTATTGATGACAGCCATATACACAGCAATATATGCCCAGTTACATCTTCCTTTTGTGAGTAACTATTAAACGTTGTTTTTAATACTACACCTAGATGGTGCATGTTCTCCTTTTCTCATAGCAAAGTACACAGAGTTCCCAAGATCTATCTGTGTCTGCACTAACAAGTCCATTGACAGAATGGAAGCCTCCCTCCAATCTTCCAAATGACTCTTTCTAGTGATACCAGACACATCTTTGGCAGACAGCTCCCCTCAGTGAGCTTACTGTAGAAGCAGGGTCACTCTTCCTAACTTCAGGCCCTCAGGTCGCCCATCTGAGGCCCGCATGGCAGCCAGTGCTTGGTACAATCCTCTCTATGGAAAGATGCTGAACCCATGTGCTCACAGAACATAAATATCACTCCCAACATGCAATGGGGCCATCCTCCCCTGTAATTGGCCAGGGCTGTATCCATATTAATACTGCTCATTTGCCTACTCCCCACCCAGGTTCTGGAAGGCTCTCTTAGCTTCTCATAGCTTCCTGAATGTGGACAGAACTCAGAGTAACTCGCACCAGGACATCATGAGCAGACCTGACTAATCCATCACAGCACTCTGTTAAGCAAAGAGCCCAATTAGATTTTCCTAACTGTCTCTGTTAAATAGAGAAACACAGGTACACGTATCCTAACCATACAAATCCTAGCACCTACCGTAACTAGGAGGGTGTTATGCTAAATTTTTGGGAGGTTTAGACAGAATGGAATAGTATTAGAACCTCTGTCAGGTTTGGAAAAAGGTAAGGGGACACACAGCATTTAAAAAACAGAGGATCTAACCCTTCCCCACTCTATAAAAGAATGTATGTTTATCTTGATTTTATTCTTTAACTGCAGTAATAAGAATTCCTTTGTGCTGTCTTGGGCCATTGTTTCCATTATATAAGTGTTAACCCTTATGCAGAGGTGTGGGGTATATGGTGATTTCACATCAACCTGATGTCATTTTGCAGATGCTAAAAGCCCTAATTACATTTTCTCCATGACTTCTTTCCTAGGATAACCCCAGAACGCGATCACACACTGAAAGAAAGTCTCTGGCGTTTTAATGAGCCAGCCAGCTCGGCTTGTTGTTTTGAGACGTAATCTTCAACGCTCAAGGCAATCAGGAAAATTCTAATAAAGCAATTTGACAAAAAATGAGGTTACATACAGAGCTTATTGGTTCAAGAGTTTACTGCTGGCTGATGAAAAGCCTTTACTTATTCTTGATCATTACTTTTCTAGAAGGCTTCTGCTTATGACTGCTAGCTTGTAGGAAGAGTGTCCTTAAAGGAGAGATCTGGTCTAATTAAAGAAAAACTGGTTCAGCCAGGCTAGCTATGTACATCAGTTGTCAACTTATAGGTATAGAGGGCTTTAAATGTGGCCCCTGTAGTCACTAACAGGATTCAAAATAATGCCCATTATATGAAATGTTACAGGAGACTGCGTATATACTACAGTAGATGACCAGAGACTGCTGATATGCTACAGGTGTGGTTGTAGACATGAGAAATGCTGCAGGGCATGGAAATGGCCTGGGGACATGTTTCAAGAAACTGCTAGGCAGGCCATAGACTGCGATTTACTTTCCTACAACCACGGGTTGCAGGAATGAGAAGAGCTGGCTCTGTTGATGAGGGAATCCTTCCAGTGGAGCTGTTGTGTTCTCCCGACGGGGGAGGGAGACATTAGTGGAATTGAAAGCCTTCTCTGCCGGGAAAACACAATAAATATTGCTATGGGCTAGAGTCAATAATCCCATGAAAAGTCCGACAGGCTGATTGTATCCAAGTCGTAAAACAATCATGTACAATTGGGTATAATCAGCCTGCCCAGAGATGGTTGTAATCTCGGACGGTCCCAAATGAACCATTTATGGCCGGTTTTAGAGATCACCTGCCCACTACTGATTGCTTTGCATCAAGGGCTGCCCAACAAGAACCTCAGGTTTGGCACTATGGATTTCAAGGGTTTTAGCAAACAGTTTTTCAGATTCCTATCTTCTATTTTCTACCAATATGCATGGTCTTTTACGAACGGGTATGTGTTCCTTGTTATCACATAGACCTATTATTTAGCAATGAAAGCCTCCTTTGCATAGGCTTCCTAAGTCCCTGAGACTGCTGCTTGGCTCCCCCATCTTGGATGTGATGCCAGAATTCTTTCAGACTCAGAGCTGTCACTTAGGTGACACCTTACTTTCTCCACTGTTTTACCCCAGAGAAAACCCTGTAATAGTTTTCAGATCTTGGGGAACCTTTACTGAAATCAATTCATCTGGGGGCAATTGGAAAAATGCCTTATACCAACCATTCTCAGTAGGCAGACTAAAACTCTTCCAGTGATGGTCAGGATGCCACCCTTACAGATATCTCATAAGATGATTGGTATTGTGCTGCTGGCTTTGCCAAGTGGCATTGACCCTGGAACAGTACAGGCACCATCAAATTGGGGATCAATCACCCATAACTCAAGGAACCCCTAGCAAGCTCTGGAGGAACTCTGGTTGACAATGGCTGCTCTATATAATATTTCCCTTCACTTCCTACCTGGAAGCTACATAATAGTTTATGTATGGCGGTGAGAAGAGGAGCTGGACCAGCACAGAGTAGTTAGATAGTGAGGTCTAACAAACCCCAATCCCAATGTGGTAACAAGAAAATTGGATGGATGAGTCTCAAAAGAGTGGCGCAGCAAAGAGAAAAAAAAAATGTGTTAAAGGATAGGCCTGCAAATTGACTTTAGACTTTCACACATATCTTTAGCTAAAAAATATTTAAAATTTCTGCAAGCATAAACTCTACTGATACAGAAGCCCTTAATAAAAAGGGACCCACTAATGTTAGCTATGCCTCTAACCCAATTGTGTTTTTTAGTAGTCTTGCTACTGTTTGAGCTGAATTTGATGCTGGCACTAAGAATTGAACAGTATTTCCCATCTTTCAGATTATCAGTGAATATGAAGCTGCTCCGGACACCTTTTTCTACCAAATACGAAGCCTGAGCCAGGACAAACAATACAGCGTGTGGGTGGTAGCCGTGACTTCTGCAGGAAGAGGCAATAGCAGCGACATCATTACTGTTGAACCCGTGACTAATGGTAACACTCACATTGTGGCTTTATTGTTGGCTCTTTATTATTGGGTCTTTTTATATATTGTGATATTTGAATAAAACTTGCTTAAGGTGGTTATAGCCATAATAATTTGAAAAATAAAAAAACGGAATATAGTCAGCTCTGTGGTCTAGTAAAGTACAATAGGTAATAAGCATTAGCGAATTTAAAATGAAAAAATGAACAGCATAAACTTTTTTTTCCTGTTTATTTCAAAAAGTGAACCTGCCATTGTCCGTGCAGGGCAAAGCAATAGGTACTCTTTAATTACTTATGTAACTTTTTTTAATTTTTTATATTCATATAAAAATCTGCATTTTTTGCTAGGAAATTACTTTAAATCCCCCAAAGTTATGTATGTTCTGAAAGCAAAAGGCATGGGGAATACAATGGTGGCAGTTGCAATTTTTTATGCCATATGATTTTTTGTACAATTGTTTATAAAATGCTTATTTTAGAAAAAATATAAAAGATGAAGGTGCATGAAGTAAACGTAAAAATGCCCATTATGTCAAGCCTTCAAATTCTGTGCACCCATGAAATGGTAAAAAACTATGATATCCAAAAGTATCCAATATAACTATGATATCCAAAATCCAAAATAAGTGATGCTTTAATCACTTCAATACCGGGTGCTTTTACCCCCCTCCTGTCCTGACCAATTTTCAGCTTTCAGCGCTCTCACACTTTGAATGACAATTGTGCTGTCATGCAACGTTGTACCCAAACTAAATTTTTATCATTTTGTTCACACAACTAGAGCTTTATTTTGGTGGTGTTTATTCACCACTGGGGTTTTTATTTTTTCTAAATTAACAAAAAAAGGCCGAAAATTTTGAAAAAAAAACACATTCTTTGCTTCTGTTATAAAATTTTGCAAATAAAAAAATGTTTTTCATAAATGTAGGCCAAGATGTACTCTGCTACATTTCTTTGATGAAAATAACCGAAATCAGTATTTATTATTTAATCTGTCAGAAAGTTTTAAAGTTCACAAACTATGGGATATATCTGAAAATTGATCAGAACTGAAATACTGTCGGCCAATCTAATTTCTTGAGGCCCAAAAATGTCAGAACAGTACAGATATCCCCCAAATGACCCCTTTTTGCAATGCAAACTGCCCAAGGTATTTAGTAAGAGGCATGGCGAGTTTTTTGAAGTTGTAATGTTTTTGACATAATTTATTGGAAAATGAAGAAATATATATATTTTTTTACATACTGTCACCAGTGCAGTACCGTGTCATCATACAGCTGGTGTGGCGGTGATCAGGGACACTGACTAGTGTCTGTATGAAAAAAAAAAAATCTATTTTTTTATTTTTAAAAATTTGTTATTACTTTTTTGAAGATTCTTTTTATAAAACACTGTGACCAGAGTACTATAACGTTACCATAGTAACATTGTACTACTTTGGGGAAGTGATCAGTAGTTTTTATTTTTTTTACATAATATGATTGCCTATAGCAAATAATTTCTTTGCTATAAGCAAGCATTTAACTGAATAAAATCGATTCATTCAGGTTTTTTTTTTGTGATTAGTTGTGACTGGCCACTGCTAATCACATGACACAGATGGACTGCGATTGGCCCAGTCTGTACATGTGATTACTGTGACCAATCACAGCTAGTCACACAATTGTATACAATGGATGGCATTAACCGCTTCCCCACCGCCCTATAGCAGATATACTGCTACAGGGTGGCAGGGGCGCACAAAATCACTTATATATACGTGATTTTGTATTTATGGGTAGGGGGCGTGTAGATGCCCTACTTGCGCCGCTATTCGCGGCCGCGGCTGTCAATCACCAGGTCCCAGCTGGTAATTACCTGCCGGCATCCAGTGATTACTGAGCATCTCTGACGGGAAGAAAGACTGTTTTGTTTACTAACAGTCTTCCTCCCTGTCAGCTCGGGCACACTGCTCTGCACAGCCATCCAGAGCAGTGTGCTTACATTGAAGCACACCCCCCTGCCCCCTAGTAAAACACTCCCTACACATAGTTTACCCTTTGATCGCCCCTCATATTAAATCAGCTGTAGTAAGCTTGCTTTAAACCATTGACTATCAGGACTTTTATAAACACACCTTGGAAGTCAAGTGGTTAAAGTCCACATGTGACCATATTGGGGACAATAAACTGTATATATTCTTAACAAGCGGCATAAGATCTTTAAAGGAAGCCATTCCTCACCTCTCTAACTATATATGTCAAAACTCTTCAAAGATCACAACAAAGGCTGTTCAATCAGGTTTCAGTTGGTTTCTAATAGCTTAAAGCAGGCAGGTTCTCAATATTCTGCTCTATATTGAAAATAGCTGAGATTTCAGTGCACCTGTTGTGAATTTGAAGTCCATTTTCTCTACAACTATAGCTACAAAGGTGAATTGGGACTTGTTTAAAACAAGACCCTTGTTTGGAAATAGGTGTGTGCCCCAGCCAAGAGAGGTGACCCACTTGGGAGATGAGACTCCATATTGGAGAGATTCCTCACTCTCCGGACTGGGAGAATTGGGACAGCTGAGCAAATCTTCAGGACTGAGAGAGCTGAGCGCCACCCTGGTCCAAAACATTGGTAATGTAGTCAAAAGTTTAACTGGTGACGTTGCATATGACGAAACGTGTTGAGTGGAGGCGGGACGTATATCATCACGTATGCGTCGACACTCGTGGCCATTTTGGATGTGGGAACAGACTGTGAATTGTTTGTTCAATGCTATATTTTACTACGCATCTTGTAAGTGCAACTTTTTATCCTAAATAAAGCTTTTTTAATACGATTTGACACTATAAGAAGCTTCTTTGCTTTGCATATACTCCTTCTGGATGCCTGACACATCAGGAACCAGTGAACATAGCAGGGGCGGACTGACAACTCATGGGGCCCCCGGGCAATAGGGGATCATGGGGCCCCTGTGTCCTTGCCCAAACTCAAAAAAGCCTATGAAAAAGGTACCAGGGGCATCTTACGGGGCCCCCTACTGACCCCGGGCCCTTGGGCAGTGCTCGAGTTTCCAAATGGTCAGTCCGCCCCTGGGACATAGTGATGGATAGCTGGACAGTGATAGAAGTCACAAGTCTGCTATATACTGCTGATGAGAAAAGGTATTTAGTAGTTTATTTTTACTAAATTAATTGCATTCCATGTTGTGTGTACTGTGGGAGACCAGATATAGTGAATGCAGGGTCCGGGGAGACCAGATATAGTGAATGCAGCGTCCGGGGAGACCAGATATAGTGAATGCAGGGTTGGGGGAGACCAGATATAGTGAATGCAGGGTCCGGGGAGACCAGATATAGTGAATGCAGGGTCCGGAGAGACCAGATATAGTGAATGCAGGGTCCGGAGAGACCAGATATAGTGAATGCAGGGTCCGGGGAGACCAGATATAGTGAATGCAGGGTCCGGGGAGACCAGATATAGTGAATGCAGGGTCCGGGGAGACCAGATATAGTGAATGCAGGGTCGGGGGAGACCAGATATAGTGAATGCAGGGTCCGGGGAGACCAGATATAGTGAATGCAGGGTCCGGAGAGACCAGATATAGTGAATGCAGGGTCCGGAGAGACCAGATATAGTGAATGCAGGGTCCGGGGAGACCAGATATAGTGAATGCAGGGTCCGGGGAGACCAGATATAGTGAATGCAGGGTCCGGGGAGACCAGATATAGTGAATGCAGGGTCCGCGGAGACCAGATATAGTGAATGCAGGGTCCAGGGAGACCAGATATAGTGAATGCAGGGTCCGGGGAGACCAGATATAGTGAATGCAGGGTCGGGGGAGACCAGATATAGTGAATGCAGGGTCCGGGGAGACCAGATATAGTGAATGCAGGGTCCGGAGAGACCAGATATAGTGAATGCAGGGTCCGGAGAGACCAGATATAGTGAATGCAGGGTCCGGGGAGACCAGATATAGTGAATGCAGGGTCCGGGGAGACCAGATATAGTGAATGCAGGGTCCGGGGAGACCAGATATAGTGAATGCAGGGTCCGGGGAGACCAGATATAGTGAATGCAGGGTCCAGGGTTTAGTAACACTTTAACTTTGGACGCCTCTTGACTCTTCAGGCCTTATATAGAAGATGGTTGTATGGACAGGAAAAAGCATGTCCCCAACACAGTTCACTTCAAAAGCCTCTTAAATCATCCAAGTCCCTGATGTTATGTCAATTAACTTCCATGGTGTTCTCCCCAGAGCTTTATGAGAATTTTCAGTAGTTGCTTATCGATGAAGAACATCTTTTAATGTTCCCTTTTCTCAGGCCGAGTGGCATTCAGAAAATAGCACTTTTTAAGATATAGCTATCTGCTGAGGTGGTAATGTGCCGTGAATAAAATTGTTAGTTTTACATTAAAATAGTTTTGCCTGGTCGCCTTGACGCAGCTTGTCAATTTCCATGTTTCTCACGCTTGCAGAGCTGGCATGAGAGCCTACATTTGCCTAGGAGCCCAGACTATGTTATTTAACTCCCTCCATTCATTTCCTCAGTGTGTGTAGAAGGGATGTGCAGTGTTCTGACTCTTATTTTTTAATATATGCATTTTTATGAAATGTAGATCCCAAACGTGTTTTAACAAGACCCAAAAAATACGAATTACAATAAATGGGGAATTAAATGTGTAACTTAAGGCCAGTTCACACCAGTGCGTTGCAGTATTGCACATGAGTTTAACGTGTGGTCCATTCATTGGCCTGCCATAGCATACTTAGGGGCCTATTTATAAGACGAACTTCTGGCTGTAATTCCTCTAAGGCTAGGCTCACACCTATGCAGCTTGCGTTTGAGCCATGTCTGCATTGCGTTTTGCGTTTTTGCACCTGCGTTTATGCCGCAGCAAAAACGCACTACATGCTTTTCTGAAGCGTTTTAGTTGAAGTCTATAGAACCAAAAATGCAACTTTTTGCATTCAAAAAAGTCCCTGACCCTTTCCAACAAACGCATTGGGTGAAAACACAGAGATGTGAATGTGTCACATAGAAAATCATGTTAAAAGGACTGTGCTGCGTTTCTGCAAAACGCTGTGGAAAACGCTTAGATTTGAACCTAGAGCTCTAGAGTGTATTTGTTTTAGTACTCAGCTCCATCTAGTGTCCAAAATGCTGTATATCTTCCCATGGAGGTATTTTTTGAAAACTATATCATGTTCTGGCCACTAGATGGAGCTGAAGATAACCGGAATTACTCTATTAGAGGAACTATGGTCAGAATTCATGCAGCAAGCACAGAACCATGTGACATTTGTCCAATGAATGTTTTATAAATATGTAGTGGTACCCCTGTAGGGGCCGTAGTTTTAAAGACTCCTTGCGTCCCGTAGTTGTCTCAGTCGAACACACAGTCACTTCTTTGGCTGAATGAACAGTCTAGGGGTATGCTTTTCTGATGATTTATTGCAGAACTTGAACTTGGATAGGTTCAGACTAACTGTGGGATTCTCCAATGACTCTTAATAACAATTTGAGGACACTAGATTTTTTTCTTTAAGGATATAATCAAGGTCATAGATTGTATGCCCCTTGAGGGTTAGGGACTGATGTGACTGTACAATATATCTAAAGCGCTGCGTAAATTGACAGTGCTATATAAGTACATGTAATAAATAATAAGGTCATTGCACAAGTAAATGGGGGACTGAGTATTGCGGTAGCAACGTAAGGGTATTAATCTTCTTCCTACAGATATGAGCAGAGTCCTCTCACCAGGAATTAATGGACTGAGCTATTCAGGACACTATACACAATGTCCCCTGTAGCACCAAAGGGATGGCAACAGCACACAGTCCCTAAGATCAGTCTGTACTCACTAATGTCCTTGGATAATTGGTGGCCTTCTTCCAATATATTCCAAACACTTTCTTCCAGTGATATCATACTAGATCCTTAAATGAAAAGCCCCTCGGTCAGCCTCAGCAACATAGCCCCCCCCCCCCAGCTAGCGTAGCTGGAACCTCGCTGAACAACATACACATGGCAGGCTTGCCTAGGGGGCACACAGCCCCTTGGGCTGTGATTTCCTCCTCAGGGATAAGACCCTTCTGTTGCAGATCCCATAGTATTTATACACACTCCCAGCCCCCATCTGGGCAACCCTGCCCAGAAATTGGCTGGGACTGCATCTATATTCAACAGCTGATTTGACTTTGCCAGCCCACTATCTTCCAGAACCTTTCCAGACAGACGGGGTAGCAGTCAGCCCTGCAGCCAGTGAAACCCAAAAAGATCACATGCAGCCCAACTGATTACAGTGAGCAAAGAACTAAATTTACCTAACCTATCACCTGTCTAGGAGGGTGCCACAATTAGATCCCTTGAAGTGACACTAAACTCTGGTTGAAAAATAATTTTCTTTATTGTAGTATGTATTAACTCAAAAAGGTACCTTCTATTGCTTTCAGCCTCCTCTGCATCTCCAATTTTTTTCATCTATCTGTATAACAAAAAAGAAACAACAACCCTTTTCGTATACAAGCCCTTAAGGATGTATAACAACAACAACCGCAAAAAATTGCAGAGTTGTTCATCCATCAAAACTGCATGTAAATCTGTTCTGTGCAAATGAGGCAAATCAAATGTGCGATTATGGAAAATACAGCATTATGGCCACTAGATGGCGATGAGCAGTATGCCTATTTCCCATGATGGCCAAAGGCCATAATGCTGTATTTTTTACATTCACACATTTGAATTGCAGGCTTTCAATGTTGCTCCATTTATACAGAACTAATTTATATGCAGTTTCAGTTAATATCTTGTGGAAATGTTTTATAAATGCACATCTTCTGGGTCTGTTTATAAATGTTTTCTCTAAAGATTCAAAAATATTCCTGATTGAAAAAAAAAAAGTGTGAATCCTGGATGAAAGTTGCATACATCTTGGGTGTATAAATAGACCCCTTACCATTTGTGGGGTCCCTATAGCTGCTGAACCACAGTACAGTGTGTCCCCAAAGGGAAAATGGGAAATTGTAGCTAGATGTACCTTTTATTTACAAAATATTTGTTTGGGATATCAAAGTATATAAAAAAAGAAATTATTATTATTATACAGTATTTATAAAGCGCCAATGGTTCGCTCAGCGCTGTACATTACAAAGGGGGACAGAACATGTGACAGAACAATAACAATACAATGCAAAACATGAGGGGATTGAGGGCCCTGCTCTTTCGAGCTTACAATCTAGGAGGGAGGGGATGGTGGCACAGGAGGAGATAGCTGTGGGGGATGGAGAGGTAGGAAGAGTGGAGGAGGTCGGCAGGTTAGCAGGGGGTGGGGTAGGCTTCCCTGAAGAGATGGGTTTTCAGGGTGCGCCTAAAGGAGAGGAGAGTAGGTGATAATCTGATGGGTTGGGGCAGGGAGTTCCAGAGGATGGGTGACACCCTGGAGAAGTCCTGGAGGCGGGCATGGGAGGAGGAGACCAGGGAACTAGAGAGAAGGAGGTCTTGTGAGGAGCGGAGTGTGCGTGCTGGGCGGTACTTGGATATTAGGTCAGTGATGTAGTTCGGGGCAGTATGGTGGACGGCTTTGTACGTCAGTGTTAGGATTTTGAATTTGATCCGTTGCGCAATCGGAAGCCAGTGGAGGGATTGGCAGAGGGGGGTGGTGGAAACGGAGCTGTTGGAAAGGTGAATGAGTCTGGCAGCCGTATTCAGGATGGACTGAAGCGGGGATAGCCAGCGGCGAGGCAGGCCAGTGAGGAGGGAGTTGCAGTAGTCGAGTCGTGATATGATGAGGGAGTGGATGAGCCGTTTAGTGGTTTCTGGGGTTAGGAACGTGCGGATTTTGGCGATGTTGCGGAGGTGGAGTCTGCATAAGTTTGGTAATGATTGGACTTGGGGCTGGAAGGATAGGTTGGAGTCCAGAATGACACCAAGTACTCTGGCCTGCGGGGCGGGTTTGATGGTGGCGTTGTTGGATGTGACGGAGAAGTCAATGGGGGGTGGTGTCCGGGCTGGGGGGAAGACAAGAAACTCGGTTTTGGAGAGGCTCAGTTCAAGGAAGTGGAGCGACATCCAGTCTGAAATGTCGCTCAGTAGGTGTGTGATTCGGGCGGAGACCGAGGGGGTGAGGTGGGGGGTTGAGAGATAGATTTGTGTGTCGTCGGCATAGAGGTGGTAGTTGAAGCCGTGAGAGTGTATGAGTTGGCCAAGGGAGGAGGTGTAGAAATAGAAAAAATGTATAATATAATATGAATTTGTTATTCTTTTCTTATGTATGTTTTGCGACACCCTCTAGAATTTAAAATATAGCATTTCCATGTGGCTGCCCCTCACTGCTGGCAGATGTGAGTCAGAAAAAAAATTATAAAATCCGGCATTCTCCATATTCAGCCTTACATGAATGGACTTTGTTTGTCCCTTTAAACAACTAGATGGCACCGTATATATGGTCTATAAAAAGGGAAGAAGCTGAGCGAGCGATGCTGGGGATGCCATATTTTTCTGGAAAGGTTTACTTTAAGCTCGTTGGTTCTTTTATTTCCCCAAAGAGATGAAATCTTGTGCAGTCCCAGGCCGGTTTAATGTTGATATTGATTTCTTTATTAAACTGCAACTATGTGCTGCATTTACATGGAGAAACTATATTTGCTTAAAGTGGTATTAAACCCCAAACCAAAAATGTAATATGTTTCAGCTTACTAATCCTTAGACGAGGTGGCTGCATTAGCTTTCTTTTTTTACATATTTTTCCCTCTGTTTTCACCTGATGATCTGGCCAGTAACACACTTCTTGGATGAAGGGGCACAGGGGTCACCTTGGACAGTAGCAGTCAGTCTGGGGGGAGAGGGGGGTGTTAGATGGATTAGCAGATTTAAATGCACTAACCAATTGAAGTCAAATTCCAGCTAATACTTTATAAGCAGTTACAGCAGATATATATATTTTTTCTTTTGGGATAAAAATTTTACATACATAAAAGCTTCTTATTGTAAGCACGGCTGTCTGTAGTAAGTGGTTTGTCTCTGAACCTCATACATTCTGCTGGAGAGCTTGTTCATTTGAAAAACAGACTTACTTGCCAGATCACTAGATGAAAATAGAAGAAGGGAAGCCTAAAAAAGAAATTGAATGCAGCCATCGCATCTAAGAATTGGTAAGCTGCAATATAATAAACGTTTGCTTTTGGGTTTAACCACCTAAGTACCAGTGACAAGCCAGTACATTGCTGGACTTTGAGTGGTTATACCAGGATAATGCTGGCAGCTGCAGGCATCATCCAGGTATTGTTTTCTTCAATCGGTCGGCTTTCTTGTATA
Source organism: Staurois parvus (assembly GCF_062004578.1). Lineage (NCBI taxonomy): Eukaryota > Metazoa > Chordata > Amphibia > Anura > Ranidae > Staurois > Staurois parvus. Next base: position 2,977,232 of record NW_028317991.1, on the reverse strand, counting down.
AACCTTCCACGACTTTCGCCGGCTCTCCCATCCAACCGGGGCAACTGAGAATGCAGCTGGCAGTTCCGACGGCAGATCATAAAGCTGAACAGAGACCGGAATGGCTCCGATCATCTCTATGGTCTAAGTCAGTGGTCTCCAAACTGTGGCTCGGGGAGCAGCTTCAGCCCTTTAATTGCTTTTATCTGGCCCTTGGGGCACTATTTCTTCCAATGATACCACAAATGGGGCATACGTACCCCCACTGAAACTGATGATGGGGCATAATTCCTCCCAATGACACCAAGGATGGGACACAATTTCTCCCAATGACACCAACAATGGGGCCCTATGGCACCAATGATGGGTTAAAATTCATCCCAGTGACACCGGCAATGAGGCACAATTCCTCCCAATGACACCAATGATAGTGTCAATGGTTTTTCCCCACTAATGTAAAGGCCTTTTTTTTTTCTCCCAATGGCTACGGTCTGCTCCCCTGAAAGTCTAAAGGACAGTAAACTGGCCCTTTGTTTAGAAAGTTTGGAGACCCCTGGTCTAAGTGATAAGCATTTCTCTTCTCTATTCACCCGATGTAAATAAACCCTTACTGGTTTGAAAAAAGCATTGTATCACACAGATCTTGGTATGTTCCAAAGCTTTGAAGGTCAGAGGAGGGATCTGGGGTCTAATAAAACTCTCAGTAAAGAGTATCACCGCAAATGTCAGATTGAGGGAAATAATTCTAGCACCAGACCTCCTGTGTAAATCTGAAGTGGGCATTTAGAACATCACCTATGAATAATAAAATGAAAGTAGTTTGTTGCCGTTGCCTGGGCATGCACAATTTTAAAGCATGACATGTTTGGTATCTATTTACTCAGAGTAACATCATCTTTTGTATTTAACCAACCAGTTGGGTATAATATTGTGTTTTTGTGCATTAAAGTGTATTTTTTTAATTGCTTTTGAAAAACTATTGTGCAAATACCATGTGACATAAAAAATTGCACCACCGACCATTTTATTCTCTAGGGCCTCTGCTTTAAAAAATATATAAACTTTGGGCATTCTAACATTTTCTAGCAACAAAAAGTGTCAGAAAAGGCTTTTTCTTCAAGTATTTTTTAATAACACTTTAATACATATATAATATATGATACTGTATGTGCTTCCTGCTTGCTGCACAGGGGTTGCACCTTGTTATCTCACTGAAAATCTACCACATAGACTATCTGCATGCTTTAATAATATTAAACACCCATGATGTCCCTGGAAGCCACAGACCTTTTGCCTTAGGGCCAGTTCACACTACATGTGTTTCAGTTGCTTTTTTTCTGCATCCAAAACGCACAGAAAGTAGGTTATATGGTTGTCAATGTCATAGTTCACATCAGTGCTTGCAGTTCTAGTGCGTTGCGATTGCATTTTTACTGCACAGAACTGTACTGGAACGCGGTAAACGCATCAAAAACGCACCAAAAATGCATTGGAATGCTCATGTCCCTAAAGTGATCCGGAATGCATAAAAAACTCATCTGGAACGCATTTCTATAGTGTGAACCAGCCCTAAGACCTACATCATGCATGGAACATTAGCAGCATTTCTTTCTTTTTTTTTATTCATAGCAATAAAAATGCACATTTAAAGTATAAAATAAAAATTCTGACATGTCCGCCTATTAATGCATAAATTAAAAAGGGGCACTTTGGGTTAGCAGGATGCCCATAGTTTATTTCATGTCAGCTGCTTGTTTTTTTTCTACTGGAGTGACATAATTTATTATCCAGTTAGGTAAACTGCGGGGTGGCCTTGTATTCTAATTGTTTTACGGCAGCCCTTAAGTGAGTGTGTTGTGAAAAAAGGGTAGTGCCAAGGGCAAGAGCTACACAGATATCACATATTTAACTATATAGGAAGAGTTTACCAGTAAGTACAGTTTTATTAAATCAGACAAGCGGATTCAGTAAACAACCTTTTGTGCATATTGAATTTTTTCTGCTTCAAATATTTTGATATTACTGGCCTTTTAGCTGATGCCACTGGTCTCCTCCTGGGCATATGTACAAGTTAAGCTGAATTATAAATGTTTAGCTTAATAAATCCTTTAAAGTACAGAGCTTAAAAAGATTTTTTACAAAATCGTTAAAAAAAAAAATAGCGGAAAATATATATTTTATAATATTTTTGTTATCTTGTATCCAAAACCAGTACCTGGAGGCTAAGCTGGCTGCGAAAAGTTAATTCCTCTGTTTTGTTAGGTTCCCGGCGTGCGGTTGCCTCCACTGTAAGTGCTAAGCTTGAGTTAGCGGCAGTAATGGATGTCTGTGGCAGGGACACACTGCGGGGAGGCCCTCAACAGCATCAAAAGCTCATTATCGTTCTCATTATTTTCACTGCAAACTAAAAGAGAGTGACATCGGGAAAATGAAAGCTGAAAATTCTCTCCAAGCGCGTGCGTTGCTGAGATGTGTTATGCTTTCAAACACTGTGCGTCAGCTTGTTTCCCGTAATTCGATAAGAAAAGTGTAATTAAGGAGACCACAGAGAGGTTGTCACAAGGCAAAAATCTTCTAAAGGATTTAAAGAACCCAGAAAGAGATGGAAAATAGTATAATAATATGGGTTAGAACAGTACTGGACTAGAGGAGCTAGAATAGTGCTAGACTAGAGGAGCAGGAAGAGTGCTAGACTAGAATAATTATAACAGTGCCAGACTAGATGCGTGAGAAAAGGTGCCCCACTAGAGGTGTGAGAACAGTGCCAGACTAGAGGAGTGAGAACAGTGCCAGACTAGAGGCGTGAGATCAGTGCCAGACTAGAGGAGTGAGAACAGTGCCCGACTAGAGGTGTGGGAACAGTGCCAGACTAGAGGAGTGGGAACAGTGCCAGACTAGAGGAGTGGGAACAGTGCCAGACTAGAGGAGTGGGAACAGTGCCAGACTAGAGGCGTGAGAACAGTGCCAGACTAGAGGCGTGAGAACAGTGCCAGACTAGAGGCGTGAGAACAGTACCAGACTAGAGGAGTGGGAACAGTGATAGAATATAATATTTAGAACAGTGCCAGACAGACTAGAGGCATGAGAATAGAGCTAGACTAGAAGAGTGAGGATAGTGCTCGACTAGGGGCATGAGAACAGTGCCAGACTCGAGCTGTGAGAACAGTGACAGACTAGAGGAGTCAGAGCAGTGCTAGACTAGAGGAGTGAGAGCAATGCTAGACTAGAGGAGTGAGAACAGTGCTGACTAGAGGAGTGAGAACAGTGCCGACTAGAGGAGTGAGAACAGTGCCCGACTAGAGGAGTGAGAACAGTGCCCGACTAGAGGAGTGAGAACAGTGCCCAACTAGAGGAGTGAGAACAGTGCCTGACTAGTGGAGTCAGAGCAGTGCTCCACTAGAGGAGAGAGAACAGTGCCTGACTAGAGGAGAGAGAACAGTGCCTGACTAGAGGAGTGAGAACAGTGCCTGACTAGAGGAGTGAGAACAGTGCCCGACTAGAGGAGTGAGAGCATTGCTAGACTAGAGGAATGAGCACAGTGTCTGACTAGAGGAGTGAGAACAGTGCCCGACTAGAGAAGTGAGAACTGTTCCCCGACTAAGGAAGTGAGAACCGTGCTTGACTAAGGGAGTGAGAACAGTGCCCGACTAAGGGACTGAGAACAGTACCAAACTAGAAGAGTGAGAGCAGTGCTAGACTAGAGGCCTGAAAATAGGGCTAGATGAAAGGCTTGAAAACAGTAGTAGGCTAGAGGAGGGAGAACAGTGCCTGACTAGTGGAGTGAGAACAATGTCTGAGTAGTGGAATGAGAACAGTGCCTGACTAGTGGAGTGAGAACAGTGCCTGACTAGTGGAGTGAGAACTGTGCCACGACTAAGGGAGTGAGAACAGTGCCCAACTAAGGGAGTGAGAACAGTGTCCGGCTAGAGGAGTGAGAACAGTGCTAGATTAATGGCCTGAGAATAGGGCTAGATGAGAGGATTGAAAACAGTTGTAGGCTAGAGGGAGAATGGTAGACTAGAAGAGTTAGAACAGTGCTAAAATAGAGGAGTGAGAAAATTGCTAGACTCGAGGCATAAGAACAATGCTAGACTACAAGCACAAGAACAGTTCCAGACTAGAGGAGAAAGACTGAATAGAAGAGTTAGAAAATTGCAAGACTTGAGGCATAAGGAAAATGTTAGACTAGAATTGTGAAGGAAGTGCTCAACTAGAGTCATGAGAACAGTTCTAGACTAGAGGCGTGAGAACAGAACTGGACTAGTAGAGTGATAACAGAGATAAACTAGAGAAAGGAGAATGGTAGACTAGAAGAGTTAAAACGGTGCTAGACTAGAGGTATAGGGACAGTGATAGCCTAGAGGAGTGAGAAAAGTGCTAGACTAGAGGCATGAGGATAATACTAGACTAGAGGTGTGAGAACAGTGCTAGACTAGCGGCATAGCAACTGTGATTGATTGGGGGCGCATGCACGGCGATCCAAGATGGCGGACACGTGAGAGCTGAGCTCCGCCAACCCTCAGCTTTCATGGCCCTCCCGCTACCCTTCTACACAACCACTGCTCCAGGAGAGCTCTCCTGCAAGTCAGGATACTTACAGGCACCTACATGGGTAAAATCGGGCATTGGAAGCCGCCCACGCCGCCTCCTCCGGACCCCTGGCCTTCCATGCTGGATAGCTTCTTTACTAGGCCTGCATCCCCGGCCTCGAGTAGTTGCGGTGGTCCAAGTGAGTGCTCCGGAGGGTCTGCTGAAATGGAGGGGACAGACACAGATGCCCCTGCTGCCTTGCTTCCCACTCCGGTGGTCCCCTCCCTGACGGTGGATATCTTGGAGGGCAAACTGCAAGTATTTTTATACAATATAACCCGCACTATCTCTGCTGAAATTGGGAAACTGGCTCAGGAGCTTAGGGAGGAGACTCCCAACTTCAGCATTACTTGCTGTCTCTATTTACCACTCTGGCCCCCAAAGTCCCAGATGTTGATTGGTGCACGGACCAGGCCCATAGATCATTGGGCCTCCAGCCTCCTGAGGGGCACTAGGCCCAGAGATGTTATCATTCGTATTCACTACTTTAACAGCAAAGAAGCTTTGCTCCCTTCCACCCGCAACAAATACTCCCTGGAATTTAAAGGAGACAGACTTTAAATTTTCAGTGATTTATCCCCCCATCACCTTGGCAAAAAGGTGTGTCTTGAAGGTGGTCACCACTCATCTCCAACAGCATCATATCGCTTATCGGTGGGGATTTTCTTTCAAACTAGTTGTCTCCAAATATTATGCCCAAGTCGTACTTCATGACCTGCATGAAGCAGACTCTCCTTCTTTAAACAGTTGGGACTCCCTTCCTTTCTGGAAGAGGCCTCTCTGCAACCTCCTACTCTGTCCAGGTCCTCTGCTACTCCCCGCAAGATCTGGACACCTGCTAAACCTGGGAAGAAGAGATTTCCTCGTACTCCTCAACGTCCCCGACTTCCTGGTTCGGTGGGCCCTACCACCTGACTCTTTTATGTATCAGATCTCCCGCCCTGTTAATTGAGCTCCTATGCTCCCATGTGTGCTTTAGAAATTTTTCTAATTGTTGTGTCCTGATTATAGCTGTTCTGTGGAGTACTGAGGTAGGTACCTGCTGTTTTGGGTCAGCTGCCATGTTGCTCCCTTGTACGTCAGGCTTTCAGCCCTGACAACTCAGGATATTTCCATTATCCCGGGTACATATCTTTGATGATATCTTTGTTTCCAGCTGCAATCCCTACGGCCTCTGTTCTGAGTGATATATTTGTTTGTACTAGGCCTGTTGCCATGCTGGTCACCTGGTTCTCTATTTCTGTTATTTTCTATTTTGCCTCATCGGTGATAATTTTTCTACATGCTCAGGTTACACAGCTGCTATACTGATTACTGTTTCATGATGGCTTTAAGGCTGTTGTCATATAATGTATAAGGACTTAATTCATTCCGGAAATGGTGGATGGCTCTGAAGGAGATTAGATCCTCGGGAGCAGATATTATATTCATTCAGGAAACCCATTTCAAACAGGATGACTTTTTTTTGCTTTGCCTCCAAGAGCTTCCCGCAATCCTATTCGGCTTTTGATCCCTCTGGGAAAGTCAGAGTAGCTATTTTGATCCAGAAAAACTGCTCCCTGAGGATCTCCTCCTCTTGGGTTGATCAACTTGGTCATTATATCTTGTTGGAATGTATGTACGAGGGCTCTCCGCTTTTGAATTTGTATGCACCCAACTCTGGTCAGCTGTTATTTTTCTCTCAAACCCTAGATAAATTATATTCCCTTTCTATTCCATGCATGATTGTTGGGGGGATTTTAACATGGTTATGTCCCCTCACAAAGATAGGAAGGTGCTTTTTGCATCCACTCTGTCGAAGAGACTATTCTCCTCCTCTACGGTTTTCCATAAACTGTTTCTAGCCGTAATCCCTACGGCCTCTGTTCTGAGTGATATATTTATTTGTACTAGGCCTGTTGCCATGCTAGTCACTTGGTTCTCTATTTCTGTTATTTTCTATTTTGCCTCATCGATGAGGATTTGGGAGGCTGCCTCCAGATCTTCTATTTGTGTAGTATACAAAGAAAACACTTATAAAATACTGATGTTTTGGTATAAGACCCCTGAGGTTCTCCATGCTCACAATCCGAGTGTTTCTCCTGTCTGCTGGCGATGTGGCGAGGAAACTGGCACTCTCTTCCATATCTTCTGGACTTGCCAACACATTGCATTATTTTGGAGAGAGATCCTTACCCTTTTGCAGTCATTTTTACAGGCTCCTATACCATTTGAGCCTATCCACTTTTTTCTGGGCCTACCTTTTCCAGGCCTCTCCAAATTTGCCAGGAAACTATCCTCCCATGTTTTAACAGCGGCCAGGAGAAACTTTCCCATGCATTGCCTTTCTACTATGCCTCCTACAAGTTTGGAATTGGTGAAGGTTATAGCAGAAATTATGTTAGCCCAAGAAAACAGCGCTGTTTAAACTCCAGTATGCACGCAGAGATAAACCTGGAACCATCACAGGTAAGACTGTCACATTTTCTGTAAAAGTTCTGGAATCTTGTCATGGAGCAGAACTTGAAGACCAAGCAATAAAACAGTTGTTCTATTGATCCAGCTTTGATCATGACTCACTCCTAGCCCTTCCTTAGCTTCAACTTTTGTTCTTTGAAGACTAATCTTTCCTGCTTACCTGCCTTGTCATATTGTTGCTGGTCAGCAGAGAGTTTTATTTATCCACGTCCACAGAAATGCAGATTAATGGTCTTTTGATACCTCCATTTATCTGAATGATTCCCACTGAATGAGCTCTGAGCAAGCAGGGAGTAATGTGTGTAACAAATATGAATTCCATCTGGCACTGTCTTTTAGGTAATTTAACAAGATAGCATATTAAAGAGAAACTGTTATATCCTAAAACAGGGGTAGGCAACCTTAAAAAGGGGGAAATCTACCTGAACAACATGGAAGACGGCAAAGATCACCGGGCACATGGTCACCTCCTCACACCTGATTGAAACCTCTAATTGCCGTACCACCATGTCACAATCACGTTCACTGCACGGCAAACATGTTTTTAAATCAGGTGTGGAGGAAGCAACATATCGTCTCCTCACCACTTGCCAAACACACTCGGATCACTTTTCAGAGGAGTAGCAGTGCCTGCTGCACTTGTGAATGAGCCCTTAGTTGCATTTGACAGTAGCACCCTTAGAGCTCGTTCACACATAGAGTTGGGGGTAGTGGTAAAACCCTGCAGTTTCACGGTTTTACGGCCCCCGATCCTTACCCCCTTTAGCTGCTGAGGTAGCAACTAAAGATGTACACATGCCGCAGCAGGAATTACACCCCCTGTTGCTTTTGGTGGGTGCTACTGCCTGCCAATCACAACCCATTCAAGTAAATGGGGCCACTCTGCAAGTGCCCCAAAACTGCATGCTTCTGCGGGGCGCAAGGGGTTAAAGCAGGTGGTAAGAAAGCAACACAAAACTAACGCCTTGTTTGCTGTACTGCACAAGGTTGCAGGGCACTTGCAGAGCGGCCTCATTCACTTGAATGGGTTATGCTTGGCAGGTGCTACACCCACCAACCATGACAGGGCATATAACTCCCCCTAATTTGAAAATGTAAATGAACCCTTACTGTTCTGAGCCCCCTATAAGGCTGCTTTCACAGTGATGTGCTGCAGGTTACGTGTACAACGGGTGCAGCACAATGCATCTGTGACTTTCCTGAGTTATCTGCGCTTTGCCATAGACTTCTATTATATTCTGCAGGTTTGGTGCACTTTCCTGCATTAAGGAGTTTTGGTATGCTTTCAGAAAGTGCACCAAACCTGCAGAATATAATAGAAGTATACAGGGCTGTCACAATAGCATCTTGGGCCTCTGGGCAAAGCAATGCCTCTACCAGCCTGTCCCACTTTACACACCTACTCTCAAGAATTAAAGTATAAATAGCTATCCTGGGATAGCTTAATAAAAAGCTTGACTGTCCCAGCAAATCCTGGACAGCTGGCAAATATTATGTAATGCAAGATTATCATGGGGCCCCAAGCACTTGGGGCCCCTAGGCAGTACTCAGGGGTGCCCATTCACCTGGAAGTAAAAAGTTAAGCGCAGGAAACCTGCAGATACACCTCACTAAACCCGTGTTGTGGGTAAATCGCAGTACATCAGTATGAAAGTAGCCCTGTACTGTTATGCCTAGTGTATTGCTTCACAATGACCTGAAGATCTCCTTTCCTGCTGCTGGCACCACTCTGGAGACTGCCAGCCGGGATAAGAGGTGGAGTGAAGTTGGTATCACTCTGCATGGGACAGGAGCCGTCCCTACAGAGGAGGCATCGACTTATGTGGTTCTTGCTCCCTACTACAGCTCCATCTTTACAAGAAGTCCCTCTGCATTGCATTGTTTGATGCTCTGGGATGGAGTGTCAGCAAGCCCAGATCATGATCTACAAAGTCACCTGGCTGCTATTCATTGGTTGCTGACCCCCATGCTGAAAAAGTTCAGAAGATAGAAATATTGCTCAACAATTACCTGCTTTATTCTTTATATCAGGTTCTATATCCAGGTGGAGTCTCTTGGATTCCAGACCCGACCTGTACACACAGCCTTGACCTCAGTTCAAGTCCTCACAAATCCCCACCCCTTTTGACGCTATACCATATCACCTGCCATTTAATTTTCAAATAGATAAACCTCATTGGGCAGTGGTTGTGTCATTTACAGCTGAATGATGGGACGGGAAAGGACAGAGGTGGGACTTAAAAGTTTAAAGCTGTCAGATTGTGAGGGTTCTCGCAAAAGAATTTTGCTTTGTGACAGATTCACTTTAAAATGCAACTCAAGTGAAAATGTTTTTCTTGGATAGAGCCTGTAATAGAGCCTTGGCTTTTGTTTCCATCCTCTGTGAACCCACATGGAGAGTTTCACCATCACTTCTTGACCTGGTGACCACTGTTGCCAAGAGAGAACATTGGGGGAAATTCAACACGTCCCAGTTGCCACTCTTATATGAGATGAAGGGAAACCCTCCAAGAGGTCATCTATTTAGGAAATGTGAGGTAATTTATAGACCTCCAGAAAGAAAAGTTTATACCTAAGGTGCCTCCTTAATAGAATTTAAAATGTAAACTGCAGTTTTAAAGAAACAATTCTCTATATGCTAACACTTGCTGTTTGTGAGGTCCCTCTAGCAGTCACTGTGGTACAACACAAGTCAAAATACAGCAATCTTGTGGGGGTTTTCTTCCTATTTAGGTTGTCAGTCCTGACCGATTTGAGCAGCACATTTTTTTACTGGGAGGCCATAGTTCTGCTTTAGGCCTCGTTCATTCATACCTATGCATTTTTTAGTGCGTTTTGCAGAAATGCACTGCAGTCCATTTAACATGGTTTCCTATGGGACATGTTCACATCTATGCATTTTTTGCATTTTTAACCGCTGCATTTTTAGAAAGGGTCAGCAGATTGCGTTTTTGATGCAATAGACTTCAATGGAACCGCACCAAAATTACAGGTGTTGGGTTTTGATGAGGGTTTTTTTTTGGCCAATGGGAAAGTAATGAGTGTGACTGATGCGATATTGCTGCAACTTTGAAAAGGTTCCTGCACTACTTTGACATGACTTTGAGTGCCACAGAGTGTAAAGTCGCATCAAAGTCACACTCAATAATTTCCTATAGGAACAAAAACACAGACAAAAATGCACTACAAAACACGGCAGAAAAATGCATCAATCACAACTCAGATAGGTGTAAGCCAGGTCTTAAAGTGTCCTCGTTGGTGCCAGCATCTTTTTCTGCATTCCGGTATTTTGGACTCATCATTGGCTGGTATGGGATGATGTCACTCCTGTGCAAAGTTAGAGTCAGTCATCCCAGCAGCCAGGGGCCGTTTCAACGATGTAAGCTGAGCTGTGCATGTGCAGGTAAGTTTACATGGTGGAGAACACTGCGAGCAAGCAGACAGTTGTATTACTGCAGAAGATACATTATCTCTTTTGCAATAAAAAGCCTGAAGGCTTACAGTTTGTAAAACTGGAACTTTAGATCTGCTTTAAAGTGGATGTAAAGCCTTACATATACCCAGTGAAGTGACTGGCCTCAGGTGATACACAGAGATGAAATAAAGCTTCCTACATAAGTTGTACCTGTCTATCTGCAGCCCTCTCTCATTTACATCAGATCAAAATTCAGAATTTACACATTATTTCTAAGCTTTAGAAGGCAGAGGGTGGGAAACTGACATCACACATTGAACAACACGGAGAGGACAGCTAAGTGTAATCGGAGACTTGAGTGGAGGGAATGGACACACACCCCTCTACACAGTCTCATAGGGAAACATGTACAGCTGAGGATATCAATCACCAGTTGTGTGTTAAAGAGGGGGTGGGCTCTCTCCCTGGATTTTGTTGTTTCGGCATAGACTTTCAGAAGTGACTCATGTAGATAACAGAGGAATAAGAGAGGAGACAGAAATCAAACTCGGTGCTTTGGATTGAGGAAAGTACACACTATAGAAGGATATGCTTTGCTTATTTTTTGTTCATTGTGGAGGTTTACGACCACTTTAAGAACTTATATAACCTTTCTGACACTGCTGTTGTGTTTACTGGATTTTATTAGTAACTCACTAAATGCTTTTGCTTGGCTCCCTAAATTGCTCTGTTCTTTGAATCCATTGTCCAGCATCATGTTTCGCCTAAGCAGCTCAGTGAGCAAAATTGAGAGTTAAAGCTTCAGCATAATTGCACAGTGAAATCCATTAAGTCAGAATCGCTCCCCTTATGCCTATTCACAATCTGCTCTGTAAGTTGTTTAAGATACTCTTCCTTTCCTCAGTATGTGCAGTTTTAGTGGACTGAATAGAGCTGTGAACACATTTGGACCTTTTTGTTAAAAGTCAACAGTTAAAGTGGTAGCAAACCTCAAATATGAAATAGGAACAAGGAACAAAGCATATCCCTCTAAAGTGTGTACTTGTTTCATTTAAGAGCACTAAGGCTAGACTTACACTAACTCACTCGCTGCAGGCTGGTTGTGTATACGGGAATCAATGTGATTCCCGCAACCGCATTGTAATTCTCTTGCAAGACACGCAGGGGTACCATTCATTAATTCATTCATTTGTGAGTGACACCCCAACTGTCAGGGATGCGGGTGTGACCAGAAGTGTGTGGACTGACACAGGGAAACGCAAGCTTCAGATATGGTATAAATAATATAATTTATTAAGACTAACAATACAAATATAGACGCAGTGCACCAAACCCCAAGCTAACACAAATACATACAACAAGGTGAAACAAACCCAAACCTAAACTGATATAGATACACAGGTACATACACATATAGAGCACAACATAGTCAGGCAGGCCGGGTCGATAACTATCGGGCAGGTAGGTACAGGAGGAGCAGGCGGAGAGTAGTCAGGTCACGAGCCGGGTACAGCAACTAACGGACAGGTAGGTACAGGGGCTCAGGCAGAGAATGGTCAGGGTCACAAGCCAGGGATCAAACAGGAGAAATCAGCAGAGGTCAGGATCAGGCAGGGTCGGCAACAAGTCAGGCAGAAACAGGAATGCAGGGTACAAGATACAGGGGCCCATGCAAAAACACACACCAAGGCACAGACTGCAGGTCTGGCCATCCCTTAAATACACCTGCAATCAGCCCCAGGTGATGGCTAATTGCCAAAGTGAACCTCTGGTTGTTGAGAGCACCTGCTGGCCAGCCCTGGTACTGCAGCCCACAAGGCAGGTGAGCCCCACCACTATTGGCAAGTCCATTCCTGACACCAACACATCTCATCCCACAGCGTGATCACAGGTAAGGGAACTGCATGGTCAACTGAATGGGCTGCCGTGATTGAGAAAATCCTAAAATGATTAATGGTAAATTGATGGCTGTATAGTGGGTGCCATTAAGAAAATCTAATTTAACCGTTTAAGGACCGCCCCATGTATTTATACTGTGGCTCGGGACCCCCGCTGCGCTGGATCACGTACATGTACATGATTCGGCATTTCCGGGTATAGAGCGCGTGCCCTCCGCCCAATCTGTACCGTCATTGGGTACAGCACAAGTTGGTCAGCAGGTCCCGGCCAATGATTTATGTCCAGGCCCTGCTGATCGGCTTTGCGAATCACAGTATAGAGCCCTGTGTTTACTAACAACACAGAGCTCTGTACAGAGAGCAGCTGAGATCACTTAGTGTACCTCCCAGCCAGCTTCAGCTAGCCCACCACACTATCACAGTCCCATTATAAGTCACTGATTACCACCATTTCTAGTATACAAAAATAAATACATAAGAATTCCAGTATACATACCATAGCTGTAGACGGTATAACGCTTGCACAAACCAATTATTATACACTTATTGGTATTTTTTTATTTTACCAAAGACATGTAACAGAATACACTTTGGCCTAAATATATGAAGGAATTAGATTTTTTTTTTATTGGATATGTTTTATAACAGAAAGTAGAAAATATAATTTTTTTTAATTATCTGTCTTTTTTCCTGTATGTAATAAAAAAAACACCCAGTGGTGATCAAATACCACCAAAAGAAAGCTCTATTAGTGTGGAAAAAAAAATTCATTTGAGCACAGGGTTGCATGACTGCATAGTTTACAGTTAAAATAGCACAGTGCTGAATAGCAAAAAATGCCCTGGTCATGACGGGGGTCAAACCTTCCAGCGGAAGTAGGGGAATGTGATGGATAAATTACCTTTGAAAATGTATGTAATTATTTATTTCAGGTATTTATATAGCGCCATCAATTTAGGCAATGCTTTACATATATATTGTACATTCACATCAGTCCCTAACCCTCAAGGGGCGTACAATCTAAGGTCCCTAACTCACATTCATACATACACATACTAGGGCCAATTTAGACAGGAGCCAATTAACCTACCAGCATGTCTTTGGAGCGTGGGAGGAAACCGGAGTACCCGGAGGAAGCCAACGCAGGTACAGGGAGAACATGCAAGCTTCAGGCAGGTGGTGCCATGGTTGGGATTTGAACCAACGACCCTAGTACTGCCAGGCGGAAGTGCTAACCATTTAGCCACTGTGCTGCCCATGAATGGGTGAATGCTTTTTGAAAATGAGGGTCAAATAGTGAAATCTCTGAAAATGATGAGCAATTTCCATAACGTACAGACAGGTGAATGTCCAGCAAATGTTTTCATAGTGAATCCTTTACAGACCCCTTAAATGTAACAAGAAGGACAAAGGTATCTTATACATGTGAGCTATGTTTGACAGACTGGCTTTATCCTTTGTCTCTGTGTGAGTGGCAAGATGGCAAAACCCAGTGGGAAATAACTGGGTTTCTGGGGACAGACTGGAGCAGTTTTTATTCGCAGATTATGCACTGTTAAGTTGTTCCTATGCTGAATAGTTATTATTTAGAAGAGGTTTTTCTAAACGCTGAGAAAGGAAAGGGTTGACCTATAGGGACTAGCTTTAATGCGCGTTTCAAGTGACCTTGTCACCCTACTTTTTTTTTAAAAGCACTATCCATTAAAAGAATGTTACCGACTTCTCTGCTGAGCAGTGCCTCCGATCTTCTGCCATTTAGAACTTCCATGAGCTTTAGATGCCAGGTCACCCTCTGCACTTTGTGGTAGGAGTGGCGGATGGAACCACAACATGCAATAGGGGATCAAACATCCAATACATTTGGAAGTTTATTGGATACAGAAGATTCTCTAATGCCTACAGTACCTTTCCGGCAGGTTGTGCCTCTAATCTTCATATTGTAAAGAGGGTAGCACTACCCCCGTAGGGTTTAGGTCCCCCTATAGTCCTGCACTGCCAGGCAACATGCATTTTTCACACAGACTTGCATCCAGGAGACACTAACCAGTCCTTGAGATTGTTTTTTTTTTTAAATTTTATTAGAGGAATTAGAACTTGGATAGGGTAAGGGGTGTATGGAATGTCCAAGGGTAATGGCAACAGAGGACAATCTTCCTGATCTATGCACAAGTCTCTTTAACTGCAAAAAAAACAGATCCTTCTTTTTGAAGAGCTAGTCAGCATCTCCTGTAGTATCACTCCAGACCCTAGATACTCCTTAACAAGCTATTCTGGGTGAATCCCTGAGCAGGGGATCCAGTGTCTGTCACTTTAAGAGAAGACAGTCCCAGGTGGCTAATCCAGTTTTCCACCAGAGTGCTCCTTCCCCTTACCGGCCCGGAGGTGCAGATCTACTCATTCAGTCCTTCTCCTATGAGCTGCTGGGTTGGTGGCTGCTCTCATTCCTTCTGCTGGGCCACTCCTTCCCTGCTGCATAGGTGGTCCATGCTCTGGGGGCCTTTGATATCCAAAGCTTTCCTCCTTCCAAGCTTCCCTGCCTGTAGGTGAGCCCATTTCCCATCTGGGCTCTCTCACAGGCTCTTGCTTTCCAGCCTCACTTCTCCATCTTCCACCTGAACTCTCTATATAGCGCAAACTGTTGGCGCTATATAAATCCTGTAAAATAATAATAAGGAAGCTATTTTCAAACAAAAAGCATGGGAAACTTGCCACTAATATAGCTTAAAAAAACAAACAAAGAAAAAAACCAAGGTATCTCTCCCTATACAGAATTGTCATTTGTCCCGAACATCTCTAAAACACATTGAAAATATGGCTGCTGTAAGCTCACCTTTTACCTTCAAATGATCGTCTCTTCTGACTTAGCTGACCAGGGCAAAGGCTATGCTTTGCATTATAGGTTGTTTATTCCTTCTCAAGGTGAACCTGCAGACTTTTCGGACTCAAGTTCATTATTCCCGAGTTTCTCAAAACCCAGTATAGGCAGGGGTCATCTACTGTCTCCACTGCAGGTGGCGCTCAACCGCACTGGCATGGTAGAGGGAGAGGAAGTCAAGAGGAATGATGCTTCACTATGGTTTTCTTGGGTCACTAAGGAAGCTATCCAGGTGGATACTGCCACCCCATGTGCCACTGGAGGCGATCTTGGGTCAGGCAGAGTCTATTTAAGAGCCTGGCCCATGGGTTTGGCCCACATTTTGTGAGTGAATACTGTAGGGACAGGTTATTCGTCTGTCAGGGAAAGTGAATAATGGTAGAGAAAGGGTTACAAAGGGTTACAGATGAATAGGGACAGGATAGGGACATTCCATCCTCCCTGGAATCCTCCCCTTTGGGTACAAACCAGCCAAGCCACATTCCGATCTCTGAGACAGATGCTATTGGAATGTTCAAGATCTGTTCTGTTCCACATTGCCCTTACAACCTGTGAGTGTTCCTGTTTGGGTGCCTTCCCAGCAGGCCGTTTGTAAAGTTGAACTCTGATTTTGACACGAGTTTTGTTCCTACAACTGGACTGCAGTGTATTTACTGCTGCTGCACCTCCCAACAGCAGGGATTGACTGCGAACCCATGGAAGCAGCAAACGTGAACCTCATCCTTATTAATTAACAGTACAACCTTGTTTGCTCTGCCTGAAAACTAATATTTCCCCTAGAAAGCGCACATTCATTACTTTTACATCTTCTCCATGTTTCACAATACCTCAATGTTAATGCAAATGCAGCATGGAGCCAAGTGTCAGAGGTACAATTAGGGCATAATTAATTATGTTTGTTGCAAGAAATGTTATTTGGCTGAATATGATGAATTACAAGTCTACAGCATAAACCTTGCCGGTAAGGCTGTATTGTGCAGACTATTTTATCAGACAAAGCCCCCCCTCCAGTGTGTATAACCAATTTGCAAAGATCCAACCCAGACTGCGTTAGCCTGGCCACCTTCAAGACAAGGAAAGGGCATTTGCAGAAGCTAGAGATGGTGGAATGGTTAATTATTCATGCTGTATGTTCCGGGTTTTATCTCTTTGCTTTCAAATTCTGAACATTTTGCCAAAGATCTAGTGAGAAATCCCCTCCCTCCACCTCCAATACTGTAGAATGGAGTCTGAGAAAAAGATTTTATGTATCTGGTTTCCCCCCTCCCGCCCTCAAGGACATCTTTGTACAGAAGATCACCCTCTGGATAACAGAAATCAAATTTAGCCCCAAGATAAATGTTGTAATAATTTGCCCGCAACTCTGCTGGTGGATGGAGAAGAGAACACAGTTCCGGTTTCTTTTTTAATTGCCCTGCTGAAGTTGTAATGTTTGCTTGTTCGGTTTTATTGTGTAATGTGGTATTTAAGTTTAATTATTTATTGGATTATCGCTAATTACCATAGGCTGTTTTAAAACAGTGACCATGATAATACGCTTTGGCTATCAGAACTTAACAATAATCTAATTTCTTTAATGGTCTTGATATTATTTTAATTTAGGCATTTTAGAATGTTTGGGTTAATATTAAAGAGCAGTTCCAAGCAACAAGTGAATTAGTTCACAGACAGGGAACAGTATGTAGAAATGTTGCGGCTGTTCTAAATTCAGCAGTGGAGAACAGCTCAGTCTCCTGAGAGCCTCTGTCTGGCCCGAGCTTCAGATCCTCTTCACCATGTCATTTGTTTCTGCATCATTGGGTTATAGGTAGTGGTGACGCCTAAGAAAGAGAATGATGCCACATTTACTAGACACTTAAAGACCAAGCCTTTTCTGACACTTTTTATTTACAAGTAAAAATAAATTTTATTTTGCTAGAAAATTACTTAGAACCCCCATATATATTATATATTTTTTTTAAAGCAGAGGCCCTAGAGAATATAATGTTGCAGGTTTTTTTTGTCACCCGGTATTAGCGCAGCGGTTTTTCAAATGCAATTCTTTTGGAAACAATAAACTTTTTTTAATTTTAATGCACAAAAACACAATATAATATCCAATTGTCTTGAGAAGAGGAGAATAAGGGGGGATTGTAATCCTAGATTGTAAATTCGAAAGAGCAGGGCCATTGAATCCCTCGTGTTTTGTTTTGTTACTGTATTGTCTCATGTTCTGTCCCCCACTATTATATTATCATCCATAGGTGATGCTTTAAAATGCCTTTACAGGGTACCACTTTCGTTTTACACAGGAGGTCAGGTGCTAGAATTACTACCCTTGTCCTGACATTTGCAGTGATACCTGACGTGTGGTATGATCACTGTTTACGTATGCATAAGGACCAACGTATGTGTTCACTTTTGCACGGGAGCACAGGGGGGCAGGGGCACTTTAAAAACATTTATTTTTAGAATGTATTAATTTTTTTATTTTTACACTGTCCCTTTATTTATTTGGGTTTTTATCACTTTTATTGTTATTATTATTATTATTATAATATAGTGTTTATATAGCGTCAAAAGGTTTGCTCAGCGCTGTACATTAAAGTGGGGGGACAGTACATGAGACAATACAGTAACAATACAATACACGAGGGGTTCGAGGGCCCTGCTCTTTCGAGCTTACAATCTAGGAGGGAGGGGGTAGAGGTACAGGAGGAAGTGGCTGTGGGGGATGGAGTGGTAGGAGGAGTGGAGGAGAATGGCTGTTAGGTGAGGGTGGGGTAGGCTTCCCTGAAGAAAAGGGCTTTTCAGGGTGCGCCTGAAGGTGAGGAGGGTAGGTGACAGTCTGATGGATAGGGGTAGGGAGTTCCACAGGATGGGGGAAGTCCTGGAGAAGTCCTGCAGTTGGGCGTGGGAGGAGGAGACCAAGGAGCTAGAGAGTAGGAGGTCTTGTGAGGAGCGAAGGGCACGGGTAGGGTGGTATTTGGGTATCAGGTCAGTGAGGTAGTTTGGGACAGCGTTATGAATGGCTTTGTATGTCAGAGTGAGCAATTTGAATTTAATGCGTTGGGCAATCGGGAGCCAGTGAAGGGATTGGCAGAGGGGGGAGGCAGAAGTGGTGCGGTTGGTGAGGTGGATGAGTCTAGCCGCTGAGTTCAGGATAGACTGGAGTGGGGATAGCGTGTGTTGGGGTAGGCCGGTGAGAAGGGAGTTGCAGTAGTCCAGGCGTGAGATAATAAGGGAGTGTACGAGTAGTTTAGTGGTGTCTGGGGTGAGGAATGTACGTATCTTGGAGATGTTGCGGAGGTGGAGCCTGCATGACTTTGATAGTGATTGGACATGAGGTTGGAAGGAAAGGTTTGAGTCCAGGGTGACACCCAGGACTTTGGCGTGTGGGGTGGGATTGATGGTGGCGTTGTTAGTCGTGATGGAGAGGATGGGGGGGGGGGCGCGGGCTGGGGGGAAAACGGAGTATAAATATCCCCTGTGGTAGCAATAGTAAGTGACAGGTGCTCTTTACTGAGAGATCTGGGGTCTATTAGACTCCAGATCTCTGACCTTCAAAGCTTCAGATCATACCAATATTAGTATGATCCAATGCTTTTTTCAAACCACTAAGTAAGGGTTTGAGTGATGAAATTCTCAGCGCTTTCGGTTTCTTAGGCCATAGAGATGATTGGAGCTGCTCCAGTCTATGACTATCTATGGTCTATGATGTTCCTTAAAGCTGTGTTAAAGTCCACTTTTCAACTTCTACCTACAGGTAAGCTTATAATAAAGCTTGCCTGTAGGTAAAATGAATATCTCCTAAATATGCACTGTTTAGGCAATATTTTAGCAAGCAGCAGCCGGTGACGTCACCAGTGCATGTGCTCTGATCCAATGGCATACTCATGCTGTTCCTTCAGAGCCAGGGGTGGACTGACAACTCATGGGGACCCCGGGCAATAGGGGATCATGGGGCCCCTGTGTCCTTGCCCAAACTCAAAAAAGCTTATGAAAAAGGTACCAGGGGCATCTCATGGGGCCCCCTACTGACCCCGGGCCCTCGGGCAGTGCCCAAGCTTCCAAATGGTCAGTCCCCCCTGTTCAGAGCTCTGTGCCATGATCTCTCTGTGGGAGTGGCATCATCACCAATCAAGCGGCCAGAGCCTGCAAACTCTGAAGAAGACTGGGTGAAGATGGAATCCCTGTCAGCAGTGAGAGGATGCTGCTGGGGGGGTCCGTTTCAAAGGTAAATCTGACATAATGTGCTAGTTTGCACTGCATACTAGCACATTGTGGCTTAAACCTGCAGGGGGGGGGGAGTTGTTGTTAACTTTACTACCACTTTAAGTGGTTTTCTAGAGTGCCTGTGCAGCATTTGAGCTGAACAAGCATCCATCATGGTTTATTTTTTTTTATTTATTTATTTTATAAAGTCCCACTTCCTTTCCAGTTGTATTTAGGCAAAAAACACATTTTTCCATTGCTAACTGTAGGAAAGGCTAAAAATAATTTGGTACAAATTATATTCTTTTTTTTAATGTGTATTGGCTGGTTTACTATGCTCTGACCATAAGTCAGTGATTGGTGGTAATATACTACCATTCATCATTTATTTAGTATTTATTTCAGGTACTTATATAGCGCCATCAATTTAAGCAAGTGTTTACATATATATTGTACATTCACATCAGTCCCTAACCCTCAAGGGGTGTACAATCTAAGGTCCCTAACTTACATTCATACATATCCATACTAGGGCCTATTTAGACAGGATCCAATTCACCTACCAGCATGTCTTTGGACTGTGGGAGGAAACCGGAGTACCCGGAGGAAACCCACGCATTCATAGGGAGAACATGCAAACTTCAGGCAGGTGGTGCCGTGGTTGGGATTAGAACCAACGACCCTAGTACTGCCATGTGGCAGTGTACTGCTAGATAGTATAAAGCATTGATAATGAATAGTGTACCATACTGGATCTTTAACACCCAACCCTATTACTTATAACCCCAGGTTTCCTGCATTGCATTGTGGTAACACACAGAAAACACACATTTTACTGCAAGTTACCACAATGCACAGTCATCATTGTACTGCACTCTGGTGCCAACCCAGCGTTGCCAGTACACTGTAATGCACAGATTTGAACCACCTGTGCCTTGGGGTGCAGCACTTTTCCATTTGTCCAAAATCAATAAAACTCGCAACACAGCACATGTTAGATGGCAAACCAACATCTGTAATGCGGGTGTGTAAATGTAGCAGACAGGTGTGTAGAGGACCTGGACTAGACATGTGCACGCCAGACATTTTCGTTTAGTTTCAAATGCATTCGTTCATTGAAGAATTTTATTTTGTCATTATTCACAATGTTGAGCTGATTCATTTTCGGAATTCTTTTTATACCTTCAGCATTCGTTTCATATATTATACTAGTTTTCGGTGTCGATAGTTAAGGTGGATTCGTTATTCATATATCAAAACCATTCAATATTTTCAGACGCAAAAGAATAAATAATGCAACATTTATCAGCCCTGAAATTTTCATGTCTGTTGGATTTGCAGAATATTGAGGCTAATACTTACCCCTAATCCATAAAAACCACCACCACCCTTCAAGCCCTCCCCACCTAAATGACCACGTGACTCTCTTTTAGGTGTAAAACCGGCCAGAGCAGCCATTTGTTTAACATAACTCAAATATAACACTTCTTACAGTACACTCAAATAATAACTGACAGTAATGATCTCAACCAGGTCCATGGTCTTCGAAAGGCACCGTTACTCACATCCAAAACTCAGCTGTATCTGACACCCAATGAAAAGGCCCCCAGCTGCTACTACACCGCCCCGGGGACAATACTACAGTTACGTAGTCCCAGATACAGCCACTGAACTCCCACATTACCAACGTGACCTTATAATTGGGAAGGGACACCCATACCTACGATGGGCCCAACCCATAATCCACCAAATTGTCACTCCACCACCGCCTTCAAAGACCCATGGACCTCTGCCGGCTACCATGACAAAACAAACAGACAAACACCTCGGGACACAAAAAGCCATTCTGAACAAGAAACAAACTGAAGGAACCCGCACAGGACAAACACAAAGAACAAACCATAACCAAAACAGCAAAACAAAATATGAAACAGCTCCAGGGAGGGAGGGCGGGAGAAACCACCCCCGTGCTGGCACAAGCTCCGACTGACTTCCGACAAGACCCCACCCTCCTCCTAATCCTGGCAAGACCACCCCTCAATGTTGCGTACTCCTATCAGGTAAGTAACCACCCCCTTACCTCCTGGATATACTACTCCCACCCAAAATACACGCTCCGCCTCGTCTGCATGGCCCAGTCATGCTGGCCCTCCCTTTTAGCTTTGCTCAGTCCAGGCCTTGACTAACCTAAGAATTGCATTAGACCAAGATTTCTTAACCAATGTTACATGAAACCCTAGGGTTCCTCTAGAGGTTGCTAATGGTTCCTTGAGCAATTTCTGCCTCTCAGGTACCTGTGACACCATTGTTCCTTTTAGCTACCTTTAAAAGGGTAATTATTCCCAATAACCACAAGCGTAAGAAGAATTCTTCCCATTGACCATCACACTATTGTATCATGAGTTGTAGATATTGTCATTTTTAGCAAGGGTTTCCTGAGACCAGAAACTTATTTTAAGGGTTCTTCTGTGTTGAAAAGGTTGAGAAAGGCTGCATTAGACTGGAACTGAACTGACTGACTGAGAATTACAAATGCAATTTAAATCACATTTTTACTTGAATCCAAATTATCGAACAATTTTGTAAATTTAATTAATTTCCCCATGGGCCCAAACTACTATTGCATCATGTGACATCATCAGAATAAAACAAGTGTGTAATGAACTAGGAGAGCAGAGAGAGAGAGCACACGGAGACAGATCACACAAAACCCACTGTGTAGGCGTTTATTGGGGAACTTAAGAACACAGCAGGGGTAACAAGACACAGTACAACAAAACAGTCCAATGGGTAGCAATGTAACACCATATAGATAGTCCATGTAGGATGGCCCAGCAAAAATGGGGAACCTGTACTCCGAAACAAGGACCTGAGCAGACAAGGGGTTATGTCCAGAACAGGGTAGAGATCTGGCCAGACGGGTAAGTCCATAACAGGGTAGATATCAAGGCAGACAGGGGTAAGCCCTGAACAGGACGGAGATCTGGACAGACGGGTAAGTCCCAAACAGGGCAGAGATCCAGGCAGACGGCCATGTCCAGAGCAGGGAGAGCGATCTTCAGGATGGCAGTGTGGGACAGCTCAGGGGAGATCCACAGGGGAAACAAGGACAGGGATCCGGGCACCAGGGTATGGCACATCAAGGGTACAGGCTAGCACACAGGGCAGCAATTGGATACAGCAGGCACTTAGTCCAGAGTCCAGGGCAACAATCCAGGCACAATGAGGGAAGAGCAGCAATAGAAACAGCAGCTGAGGAAGCCCAGGCAGTGTGTCAGAGGAAATATGATCTGGTGGGTAGAGTTCCTTCATTGGCACATCACGGGTCCTCATAGGGCTGTGTGTCCTGGCGTCAGCATCCGGACCCCACATACAGCAGTTGCAGGAAGAACAGAGAGGAGAGCAGCATTCCAGTGTCCAGGAAGCCGCATAGACAATATGGAACTACAAGTCCCAGCAGTTCAGAAAGCAAAGTACAGGCCATACAAAACTATCTGTCTCAGCAGTTCTGTGCATCTTCTAACCTAGATTGTAATCCTAGATTGTAAGCTCCAAGGATCAGGGCCCTCCTTTCCCTCTTGTATTGAACTGTATTGTTACTGTATTGTCTCCCTTTATATTGTAAAGTGCTGAGCAAACTGTTGGCGCTATATAAATCCTGTATGATAATAATAATAACCTCCTTTTTGGAAGACATGCAGCCATCAGCTCATGCAGGTCCATCACAGGAGCAAACTCAGAAAAAGGCGGGCCCTTTCTGCCAGCATAGAGGGCCCAGGGTCAGTAGGGGGCCCCATGAGCTGCCCCTGGAACCTTTTTATAGGCTTTTTTAGGTGTGGTTTGAGTGTGGGCGAGGACACAGGGGCCCCATGATCCCCTATTGCCCAGGGGCCCCATGAGTTGTCAGTCCACCCCTGCTCATAGATTAATTAAGTAGTCAAACTGACTGCTTTACACTGTTGATTTTAACAAAACAATACAAATTTCTACCCTCTGCTACAAAGTGCATTTGTTAATTTTGTTAATTATTTTTCAGATTCGTTGACATTTGTTTCTATGTCCATTGCAAGATTTGTATACATATGAATCATACTCTGCAAATCAAATTTTTGCCCTCAAATCAATTCGTAACGAAGCGCACTTCTAACCTGGCCTAATGAAATACAGGGGTTGCTATTTTTGACCTTCTAAGTATGCTAGTTGTCTGGCTGCCAATATTTTCTCAGCCAAATTGACCCCAAACAAGCATGCCAATTAAAAGTTATAGTAGATCAACTCGCCATACCCGTTGCAGTTCCATTCCTTAGAGACAGTCATTAGATCACATGACAGCCAGGCAACTAGCATTTTCAGAAGGCTCCATACACACTGGGCTTTTTAATAACGCTGGTAATGTTAGCTGTGTAAAGTCACATAAAAAAACGTTTCAGCGTTTTTGTATTAGCGTTTAGCGGCATTTTGCCACTTTTTTTGTGTTTGCATTTTATAGCGTTTTTTAGAGGTTTTTTTACCGCTGGTTTGCTGCGATATACCACGTTTTTCAGCGTTAGAGAATTTTTGGCAGCTAAAAAACTCCTCCAGAAACCCACTAGTTCTGTTTTTTTTTTTCCATCCAAAAAATGTCCACGCCAAAAAACGTTGATTACAGTCTATGTGTGCATGGAAACATAGCATAACATGCTGGGAGTTTACTGGCTGTAGAAGAAAATGTCAACAGCCAAAAACAACAGCTGTAAAAATGTTCAGTGTGCATGAGGATGAGAAGAGACTAGCAGTATGTTTTTTCTAACCTTGAGCTTAACATAGTCAGAGTAACCCTGACTTATCAGTTACCTAACCTCTGAGCTGTTGAAACATGCTAGTAGATAACCATTGAATTGAGCAAGTGAGGGGGATCACTAAATACTCTCTGACAACCTGATACCCCATGTTCTTTCAGTCCTACTCAACAGCATAAATTACTTTCTCTGTTCTCTTTCAGCTCCTGCTCGAATTCTGACTTTCAGTGGTACTGTAACAACCCCATGGATGAAGGACATCGTCCTGCCTTGTAAGGCTGTTGGAAATCCTGCTCCCACAATCAAATGGATGAAGACAAGGTAACCAGTGACCAAATGTGCACTGTAATGGGGCCCTGCCATTTTGAAATAGTCTGTTCAACAACCGGTTGGTTGTCAGTTATGAAATTCTTGATTTGTATGTGAGAAAAGTAGCTATTTGTCATTGGCCTGACTCTTGACTGTTAGGTCAACTGCTTCTAAAGAAGGAGCTTGTAGACAAGTGCATTCTGTATTCTCCACTGTAGGTGGCGCTTTACCCAAAGCGGTAATGCAGCAGGGGAAGGAAGTCCTGGGGAAATTAGTTCCTCTCTGATTTTGTGTGATCACCTGGTAGAAGCTGTCTGATTGGACACTGGTCCCCTTGTGACTCCTGTGGTCATCTTGGGTGAGGACAGAGCTTGTTTAAGTTCCTGCCCCCCCTGGATTGGTTTGCATTTTGCAAGTGCCTAGAGTACATTCCCCACCTGTTATGGACAGCACTTAGCGGTAGGAAAAGGTTTCGGAGGAGTAGGGAGAGTGCAGGAACTTCGCCTCTCATCGAGTAGCTTCCCAACTGGGGTTGTACCAGCTAGGTCGCACTTCCACCCCTCCTTGCAGACGCTGTCAGCATTGCTCTGAACCTGTGAACCACTGCTGCAAGTTGTACATGTGTTACTGGATGGCTGTGCTCTCCCACCAGGCCTTTTGTAAGTTGTTGGAACATTTCAATACATTCCGTTCTCTGCAATCCGCCCCCATGTACTCCCTTCCACCACCTCACCACACTGCACCCGCTCACAAGTTTGCTATTAAAGTATAGTTTTTTGGATATTCAAATGCAAAAATGTTATTATAGTAGAACTCCAGGCAAACATAAAAGTTTTAAAACAATCCAGCCCTATTGCATTCCCATGGACTTACGTGAAGAAAGAAGCAGTTCTGACAAAAGCAAGACAATTCAGGTTCTTACTCTCTTGGCAGGCTGAGCATGACTTTTCAGTCAAGCTACTGTTGTCATTAGTGGATTTTACATATATTTGTATGGCGGGTTAAAGACACATAAAAGCTGCATTGCTTGTCCTTTGTGGGTTATATGGATTGTACCCCTTGGTCAGTGACACCAGAGGATTTCTACAAGGCTTGGGGGGGGGGGGGGCACTATCATTCTGTTGGAGCCCTGTGGCACCTGAAGAAAACATATGTCATATCACCCCTGCATTATACCACCAGGATTCGCCCACATAGTACAGAAGTTTGACTATATTGACCTCGCAGACATCTGTCTTAGCCTGTTATCAATCATTATATCTTGCAGCCTTTGTCTTTCCTCTAGGTTTTTGTCACTTCACATTTCAGTGAAATATGTCATTTGTGATTAAGTAACCGGGAACAAAGGCTAGTTTTATGATGACATTAAACCTCTGCTACATCAGCAGGATCATCTTGTCTTTACCATTCAACATCAATTAAGATCAATAAAGCAGAAAAGAGATGAGCACTGATGGCTTTGTTTTGGTTCAATGTTCCTATCTCCCCTTGTCTCTTTGGGGTGTATTAATGTTTACTGTACATTTCTTACTAAATTCATAACTAGCACAGACATGTATTAGAGGGACCCTGTCGGGGTAGAAAAAAAAATTCTAAAAGAAGATGCCCTGCAAAAGAAGCGATCTTATTCTCTACTCTCCAGCATCCCATGCCTTCACCAGTCTCTTTGACAGTTGACAGTTCTGAGCACTATGGTTTTTTGTTTTATTGTTTTGTTTTAAAGTAAAGGCACTAGGAGCTAATACAAGAAAGCAAGAAAGGTGAATCTGCATACACAGAAAACAGGTATATACAGAGAAACAGAGTTTGACCCATAAGGAGGAAGAGCAACTAGGCTAAATGGGAGAAGAGGATAACATCATATCAGGTCGTAGGATCTCAACAGTAGCATTAGTGAGCAAAAAAACAAAAAACAATGCTATATGTAAGTAAGTAGACTGGAAAAACAGAGTAGAGAAAGCTACAGGATAACATTAAGAACCTGTATGAGGACAGCATCCAGAAGAGAGCATGTAGACAGCTGGTAAGTGTAGAAAAAGGGGAGAAAGCAGGGAGGTGGGAAATGGGGGATGTTGAGGGGAAAGGGGTATCCCAGGGATTGGTCAGGTCCGATTGGTCAAGAGGACTGTAGTGCTGAACTTAGACATGTGCATTTCATTTAGTTAAGATTTGTTTTTCGCACGAAAGTTTCATTTGTGGAGATTCAGATGTATACGAATCTCTGAATGGACAAAGTAACGAATGCCAACTAATCCAGAGAAATGTTATAGCAACATTAACAAATGCATTTGTTTCATTTGGATGATGTCACATGATGCGATAGTAGTTTGCGCCCATGAGGAAATTAATTAAATTTTCAAATTTGTTAGATAACTCTGCTTCGGAAAAAAAATGGATCCGAATTTTGTTACATTCGTTAATTCAGATTCACATGACGTTAGTCAATATTGTCCATCCGGCTCATGCTATTTATTTTGGTGGGTTGGACTAGCGTCCGAAAATATTGAATCCTTCAAAATCAGTAACATATCGAATATATAGCAGTCTTCTAGAAAAATTGTTAAATTTTTTTTAATTCACCGAGACCAACAAAAAACGAATGTAAAAGATACGAAATGAATTCCAAAAAATAATCGGGTCAACATAACGAATATGACAAAATTACATTTTTCAATGAACAAATGCATCAGAAACTAAACAAAAATTTTCAGTGTGCACATGTCTAGTGGGGAGGCAAATAATGGTCTACCCAAGGTCTACCCCATAAGCGCTCCTAGTTTTGGACTGTATCCAGGAGTGCCTTCACTTCAGCATGGACCATGGCCTGGGTGACCCTGTTTTTTGTTTACACTATGCTGACGTTGGGACAATTCCAAGCCTTCATAACAGTCTGTTTGGCTGAAGTAGAAACCCGCAATAACAGCTTTAAATTTTTGTGAGGACAGATTTGGGGGACTAATGTTAGGAAGGGATATAAGAGGATCGGGAGTGATTCCAGGAGCACCGTTTTCTTCCTCCAATCCCATGTCACTATAGGACATTTCAGTGATTTAAGGGTTGGAGGATGGAAACATACCATGTTGCGGGGGACACAGGTATCTGACACACCTGGAAGTTTCAATTGCTGAAGATATAGACGGAGACTGCAGCTCTAGAATGAAGGGAAAGTAGGGAACATGGACCACTGGAGAAGTATGTATAGGAGCTCTTTTTTTACTGCCCTGTTATGATTTCTTTAAAACCGAAGATTTCTGCATGTGCTTTCATCACAGGTGGCATGTCTTTCTGTTAGAGGTGGCGTGACCTGCAACACATTTCTTGTATTGAACTGTATTGTTGCTGTATTGTCTCCCGTTATATTGTAAAGCACTGAGCAAACTGTTGGCGCTATATAAATCCTGTATAATAATAAAAACAATAATAATATGACCATCCACATCATTTGAGGGGTAATATAGACAGTCATATGAAAATAGCATGCACAAGGTAATGGACTAACACATAAAAACACCTTTGTAGCCAACCAATGCCCAAGTAGATATGTGATAGTTTTCTGATGTCAGCATGGACCCATATTGGTGCAGATTATCAGCAGAGAATGTGTCTTATGACTTCAACAGATAATCAGACTATATACACATACCTTAAAGCTCAACTGATTTCACAGAAATAGATATTTAATCTACAAAACATAACAATCTCTATTTTCATAATCTTGTTTTTACCTTCCTGTTTTGTCACTTGTGGGTGTCTAAATTTGACTGTGCAGTCCATCCAAAGGTCAGATTTAGTGCCCTCTGTAATCAGCACTCAGTAACAGACCTGGCCTGACTCGCCCCCTTTCCGTCTCTGCAATCACTTGTGCTGAGGACTCTTGGGCTGTGGGGTTTGATTGTTACTGATTTCTGCCAGCATAGAACACTGGAGGGGGAAAATAGGAAGCAGCATTCTCAGTAAAGGAAATGATGTTTAGAAGTGTTTACTAGCGAAAAAAAAAAAGTCACAAATCCTAAATTGTGATGGTACAGGACTATAAAAAGATAAAAATGCAAGATATTAGTTAGTGTTTTAAACCTTCAGCCTAAAATTGCTGTATAAGTCCAAAAGACAATACAAAATTAAAAACAATATTTGCCATTTCAGTTTCTCTATAGCTACAGGAGGTACTTTTACATATTTCGCAGAACGTCTTTCTACCTTGGCCACCTCGCATGAGTCTTGTATTTTTGGGTTTATTGGTCCTTTAAAGCAACTGCGACCCGAGGACAGATGGTACTGCTCATCTGCTTGAGCGCTGTGCCTCTACTGAAGAATGATTCCCCAAATATGATGGATGGGATGCATACGGTCGATCTCCAGTCCAAATGCTAAATTAACTGTATCATTTACTGTTTATTCTGTGAGATGACAGTGGGTTATGAATGCTCATGAATCTTTATCACTTTCCAGGAGAATATTCCAACTAATGAAATCTTCATGAGCTCAGTGTAACATTGTGGCTGTCACCACATTTTAACTCTTTCAATGGGTGCTGACCTTTTGGGGTTTATTTACTAAAGCTGGAGAGTCCAAAATCAGACTCACTTCTGCACAGAATCCAATCAGCTTCCAGGTTTCATTGCCAAAGCTTCATTGAACAAGCTGAGGTTAGAAGCTGATTGGTTTCTATGCAGAAGTGAGTCTGATTTTGGACTCTCCAGCTTTAGTAAATAAACCCCTTTATGTCAGAAAGACAAGAACCAAATATTGCAATTGCTCTGTCATTTTTGTATGACTCAGTTTAGACATAGGTGGATAATAGCAGGTGCCACAATATGCATTCATTCCTCCCCTGGCATCTTGAGAGCTCCTAGACCTGGACGATACACTGACTCGAAATCCCAGTGATCAGTGATTTGAGAGTTTTCACTGCTGTAAAAGTTTGCCTATAAGTAGGAGATTTTGACATTTCACCACTTTAGCTAAATGCATTGAAGTCAATAGGAAAGGTAACGTTAAAGTAGTTTGTAGGGGTCTTACACTAACAAAAGAAATCCTGGTCAACCACTGACTGAAAATTATTATTATTATTATACAGTATTTATAAAGCGCCAATAGTTCGCTCAGCGCTGTACATTACAGAGGGGGACAGAACATGTGACAGAACAATACCAATACAATGCAAAACATGAGGGGATCGAGGGCCCTGCTCTTTCGAGCTTACAATCTAGGAGGGAAAATTATATCATATATACACACACACAACAAATATGAACTTCTGGAGCTTCTCTCTTTTAGAAAACCTATAGGTACTGGGGACCCAGTGGTGTATGTAGGTTTTGTGCTGCCCTAGGCAACACAAAAATTGGTGATCACCCCCTAACCCCGTGGAGAAAGTTTGCCACCGGCCAACACCAACCCCCTTCGCACGTGGAGAGAGACTGACATTGACCAACAACACTCCTGTCCCCCCGCCCAAGAGAGCCTTCCACTACCATCTCCCCCCATTACACCAAATCCCCCTGGCAAGAGAGAGAAGACACTCACTTTCACAGCTCTGGATATTCCCAGGAATGAGAGTCAGGCTGTACATACACCTTCAAGCAGTGCGCAGTCTCTCTCGGTTTCCACCTGGTCCCCATTCCACATGTGTCCCTTCTTATGTCTTTTCTTCCAGGGGCCGGTGCTGCCCTCCCTGAAAAATGTTGCCCTAGGCAAATGCCTTGTTTGCCTTGTGGTAAATACGCCACTGTGGGGACCTTTTAGTAACATGGACTCTGGGCTGAAATTTTGCAGAGACTAAGTGGCCATTTAGTATTTGTATTTGTTTTTAGGGGTGCAATGTGCTTTAAAGTGGTTGTAAACATCAGACCTGAAATATGAACAAAGCATGTCCATCTATAGTGTATACTTGTCTTAATTAAGAAGGAAGGAAAAAATGTCACCAGCACACCGAGGATCACCAATATGGGTCCATGTTGGTGATCCTCGGTGTGCTGGTGACATTTTTTCCTTGCTGATTTTGTTTGGTTCCAGCCGACGGTCACTGCAGCACCCACTTATACACACAGCCATTTTTAAAGCAGGAACGTGTGCATTTGGATCATACACTTGTCTTAAATAAGAGCACTAAGTGTAATTTCTCTCTGCTGCTTTGTTCCTCTGCTATCTGCATGAATCACGTCTGACAAGTTTTCCTGACACCAAAAGAAAAAAAGGTGACAGGGGAGGGCACAGCCTGTGATTGCCAGCCTCCACTCTGTTCCTGTGTGTTGTGTAAAGGAAGTGGGGGGGTCCCTTCCCTCCATTCAGCTCTCAGCTCTCCTAAATGTGCTCTGCAGTGTGTAATTTCAGCTCTCTGTCCTCTCAGACGAACTTTAAAAAACCTGGACTTTGCATGGATGTAGATAAGAAAAGACTGCACATAAAAGGGTACAACTTACTCTGTGTAGCAAGTTTTTTTTCATCGCTGTGTATCAGCTGAGGCCAGTCACTTCGCTGGGTATATGTGTACAACCACTTTAAAATTACAATGACACTAACTAAAACATCTAATAAAAGCTGTGCCTGTAGAAAAGATAGTGGATACTTGTCGTCTGTGCCACCGTGTTGAAGAGGGCTCACTAGCTGAAGTCTTCTTTAAAAACTGACACTTCCAGGAGTGTCAATCTGCTGTGAAGGTCAGGGGGAGGAACCATTAAGAGCACTTATGGGGCCCAGCCCAGGAGATCGACACTCCTAGAAATATCAGTTTCTGAAGGAGACTTCAGCCAGCGATTCCCCTTTAACAGAGTGGTGTTGGAGGCAGGAGAGATATTTATACACTATCATATTTAAAGATACAGATTTTATTTTGACTTTCAGTTTGCTGACAGAGGTCACTTTAAATGGCTCCTTTGGGTTACGGAAGTGCCTTTCAAATAGCCTGGATTTGTTCTTGTGCCAAAGTTGTCCCTCATTAGTTTCATTATTTTAAGTGAAAAAAATGGGGAAATAATATTTTAACGCAACAGCACACACAGTGACCTAATAAAAAAGCACAAAAACAAAAAACACTAAATAAAATAGATGAAACCATCTTAAATAGCTGAAAATCCTCTAAATAAAGAAAAAACATGTTTTTAAGCACATTTTGCCTTAGTAGCTTAACAAATGAAATTGAGAGTTTCCATTTTCGCAAAGTTTCACCACTTATGAAATGAATTTTGCTGAAATCACTCTGTTCACCCTAATTACAGATAGTGAATAGTGAATTCTATCCCCATCAATGAAAAGAAGAAAGTATAGGATGCTCTTATTTTGTATAATATCTTTTTATTGATGTTTCACTATATATTTGTAAATACACAAAATACAACAAAATAAAAAATAAAGGGAAAAAAACAGAAAAAGGAGGATTATAAATACGGGAAGAATGCAAAGGCTTTTAAACATATATATCTGTACAATCTTTATAGCATAATAAATCTGTATTACATAAATAAAAATCACAAAGAGAAAATTAGACAAATACCAATACGCATCAAACATAGCAAAGATATATAAAATGGTTTTGGGGTTTCAAAAGCCTTGTTATTCCTAGATGTGCTTTCAGCTTGGAATGGGGGCATAAAAAGCGGGCCAATTAGCCCATAACAACAAATATCTCGGAGATGGGGTCTGAGTGGGTATTATTAAAATACTGCAATCTTATCATGCCTAATAATAATGCTCTAATTTACATCTGTGACGGGTAGTAGATCCATATGGCCCAAGTCTTATCATTTTTTCATAATTCCCTTTACTTCAATGAACCTAATATTCTGTTTCCATAATCCTATCCACCTCTAGTCTCCAATCAGATAGGATAGGACATATATCACTCTTCCAGTAACAAGGTATAAGACAATCTTGAAGGGGATCTTTACTGATTGGAAAGGGTGATATTCGATTTATACATTTTAGAATGCCATGCCAATATTTTTGAATTTTTGGGCAATGCCACCATAGATATATGTATAAAAAAATCTGGTATAGGATGCTCTTGACTATCTTTTTACCTCAGTGCTGAATTATTTTGATTGTAATTCTTTCTTTTATGATTTTTGTTTCCTGTGAGGTAGTAACGGGACACCCACTCCAGTAATTACTGATAGTCGAAGAAGCATCTACAGCAATGGGAGTTTTATAATCCGCACAGTGAAAGCAGAGGATTCTGGGCTCTACAGCTGCATTGCCACAAACACCTGGGAGACCGATGAGATTGTCCTCAAATTGCAGGTGCAAGGTAAGAAAAGGATCATATTTTTTACATTTAAGCTAATTTGAAAATATTTTATTGGAAAAACTCCATTTTCATTCTGAAATAGACTGCATGAGGAATTAGATCTTAGTGTATTGCTTCTTTTTGGACCCCCACAATAGCACATTGGAGTCAAGGAACTATAGTGTGCTGACATTTGAGGTCCCAGAAAAATGTCAGATTAAAACTTGTCTGAAACATTATAGATGACATAGTAGCACAGTGGCTAAATGGTTAGCACTTCCGCCTGGCAGTACTAGGGTCATTGGTTCGAATCCCAGCCATGGCATCACCTGCCTAAAGTTTGCATGTTCTCGCTGTGCCTGCATGGGTTTCCTCCCCCACTTCAAAGACATGCTGATAGGTTAATTGGATCCTGTCTAATTTGGCCCTAATATGTGTATGAATGTGAGTTAGGGACCTTAGATTGTACACCCCTTGAGGGTTAGGGACTGATGTGAATGTACAATATATATGTGTAAAGCGCTGAGTAAATTGACGGTGCTATATAAGTACCTGAAATAAATAAATATTAATACTTGGGGTCTCAAATCAATATCATATTTACACCTAATATCCATGTAAATGGCACTTAGGATCCCTGAGCAACAGCACAATGGCATTTGGTGTTCCAAAGCAGCAGCACATTGATACGTGGGGTTCCAGAGCAATAGCACACTGACACTTGAGGTCTCCACAGCAGGACACTGACACTTTGGTTTCCAGAGCAGCAGCACATTGGAAATTGGGGGTCCCCACAGCAGCATAATGACACTTGGGGTTTCAGAGCAGCAGCACATTAAATTTGGGTTTCATAGCAATGGCACAATGGCAGTTGAGGTCCCTACAGCAGCACACTGACACTTTGGGTTCCATACCAGTGGCACATTGGCAGTTGAGGTCCCCACAGCAGCACACTTACGTTTGTAGTTCTAGAAAAAAATAGCACATTTAAACTTGGCTGAAACAATATAGTTGGCATGCTACGAATTTAGGTCTCGGATCAGTATCACATTTACTTTGGGCACTAAAGAATAATGGCACTTAGGGTGCAAGAGCAGCAACACAATGGCACTTGGGGTCTTAGAGTAGCAGCACTCTAATGCTTTGGAGATTCAAGAGCAATGGCACACTGGCACTTGGAGTTCCAAGAGTAACAGCACAATGATACTTTAAGTCCCAGAGCAGCAGCACACTGACTCTTAGGGTTTGGGATTTTTGGCACACTGACGCTTGAAGTGATGCCACTTTAACATTGAGGGTCCAGAAAAGAAGCACAATGACACCTAGATTGGATTCATATGGACACTGGAGCATCAGTATCTTTGTTGTCAGGGTATCTTTTCACCAACTACCAAATCACTTTTCTGATGAGAGAGGCTGCTGGATGAAGCAATTTAAAATGTAGACAACCATGACCTGAAGAATGCTGCTAATTGAGTTCACTACTTCAGTTATGCCATATTGGAGGTGCTTGGCAGGGGTCAGAACTGCCTGCTAAGAAACTCCTTTTGCCAATTCAGTCTTCAGGTTGTATAATCATGGCATACTGACACTTGGTTTATAAAAACTATGATAAACTGACTCTTGGGACTCCAAATTATTGTACAATTGACATTTGGTTTATAACAGAAGCCTTCAAGCTTCTCAGTTCAAGAGCCACATTCCATACTTTACAAATATTTATGGGCTGAAAAAAAATCAGTTTTATAAAGGGTCCCTCCCTTACATCTAGGAGTGCCCATCACATTCCTCCCTTACATCTAAGAATGCCCATCAGAGTCCCTCCCTTACATATGGGAGTGCCCAACAGAGTCCCCCCTTACACTAAGGAGTGCCCAGCAGCCCCCCCCCCCCCACATCCTGGAGTGCTAAGCAGAGTTTCCCCTTACATTCATGTGTGTCCAGCAGAGTTCCCCTTTACATCCATGTGTACCACACATAGTTCCCCCTTACATTCACGTGTGCCCAGAGGAGTCACTCCCCCACATCCTGGAATGCTAAGCAGAGTTTTCCCTTACATCCATGTGTGTCCAGCAGAGTTCCCCTTTACATACATGAGTACCAGGCATAGTTCCCCCTTACATTCATGTGTGCCCAGCGGAGTCTCACTTTACATCCATGTGCCCTGCAGAGTCTCCCCTTACACTAAGGAGTGTCCAGCAGCCCTACCCCCCACATCCTGGAATGCTAAGCAGAGTTCCCCTTTACATCCATGTGTACCACACATAGTTCTCCCTTACATTCACGTGTGCCCAGAGGAGTCACTCCCCCACATCCTGGAATGCTAAGCAGAGTTTCCCCTTACATCCATGTGTGTCCAGCAGAGTTCCCCTTTACATCCATGAGTACCAGGCATAGTTCCCCCTTACATTCATGTGTGCCCAGCGGAGTCTCACTTTACATCCATGTGCCCTGCAGAGTCTCCCCTTACCTTTCAGGCAGCAGGGCAGAGCAGGAAGTCTGGTCTTTCTGGAATTGCTGAGGATGGGGTAATCGCATAATTGGCTGCTAGAACGCCAGTTGGGGAGGCAAGGCTATTATGATGTCCATTTACTGCCAGCCAGGGTATATTTACGGCCATTTGCTGCGGGTTAGATAAAATCTGTGGGAGTAGCGGACCGTAGTTTGGAGACCCCTGGTTTACAGGTAAATTCCACCATTGGGTGCCAACCAACAGCTCTGTACAGTCTCCTTTAAAAACTTAACAACCTTTTGCAGTATTTTGGAGCCTTGTAAACTGCAGTAGTGTAAGGAAGATGAAACGCTATCTTCTTCTGCAGTGAAGGGACTATTTATATGGTAATCGGAGCATGCTGGGGATAGACACAGCTGAAAAATCACCGGGGGTTCTGCACACAGAGGGGCAGTAGAATGTTCCTAAAATGAATTGATGCAGAGATACTGTAAAACTATTCATTAATGTCAGAAAAGTCAATGAGCAGTTTATTTAATTAAAACTGAACTCCAAGCAGGTATAAATGACGCAAATGGTTGCAGCTCTGTATTCATTAGTACATCACTCAATGTCATTTTTTTTAAATCCAGACAATGCATGTACCTAAATTTGACTTGATTTTAGCCTCTTGAAACCTTCTGTACAGCACAGCTCAAACTGGGAGAGGCAAAGGCAGCACAAATAGCCAATCAGTAGTGCTGCAGTGCCCAGGGTCATGCTGATAAAAGGAGAGAGCAGATTGACAGAGAGATTAGCTCATCAGTGTGTTGCCTCCCTCTTCACCTTTCCTTGCATTGTTCAGTCCAGGGGCGGACTGACAACTCATGGGGCCCGCAGGCAATAGGGGATCACGGGGCCCCTGTGTCCTTGCCCAAACTCAAAAAAGCCTATGAAAAAGGTACCAGGGGCATCTCATGGGGCCCCCTACTGACCTCGGGCCCTCGGGCAGTGCCTGAGTTTCTAAATGATCAGTCCGCCCCTGGTTCAGTCACAGGCCCAGAAGGGGATAAAAACTGTAAGTACTACTAAACTACAAAAATCAGGTTTGTTAAGTCAGTCTAGGCTGTGCTATGTGGCTGAGCTGTATTAATCTCAGAAATTAATGGAAAGAGATACAAATCCTTTGACAGGTCATACATCTACAATATACAAATTTCATTTGTGAATTTATCTTTTGGCTGGAATTCATGTTTAGGCGACAAATGCCAGTGAGTACCTCATACGATTAAATGAAACGTATATGTGGATACAAACACTGCAAAACACTAAAATACATCATGTATGATGAATGGCTACTTAAGCATGACTGAGTTATTTTTCCTTTTAACCATTACTTTAGTAGGGCTGAGGTCAGGGCTCTGCCATTTGAGCTCCTCCACAACAAACTCAGCAAACCATGTCTTTATGGTCTTTACAGAGCTGTTTTCTGCACAGGAGCATAGTCATGCTGGAACAGAAAAGTACTTTCTCCAATGTATTACCACAAGGTTTCTAAAAAAAACCTGTGTGTCTTTGTATGCTGTACCATTAAAAGTACCCTTCACTGGAAAACCTGGAACTTAATCATTTAGTTGTGAGGTGTCCTCCTTTGGCCATCTAGTGGTGTGATAGTCAGATGTCCTCATTCTTTTGGCCATATAGCGGTGTAATGGTCAAGTACCCTCATTCTTTTGGCCATCTGGTGTTGTAATGGTCAGGTGTCCCCATTCCTTTGGCCATCAAGTAGTGTGATGGTGAGATGTCCTCATTCTTTTAGCCATCTTGCAGTGTGATGGTCAGGTGTCCCCATTCTTTTGGCTATCAAGTAGTGTGATGGTCAGGTGTTCCCATTCATTTGGCCATCTATTGGTGTGATGGTCAGATGTCCCCATTCTTTTGGTCATCAAGTAGTGTGATGGTCAGGTGTACTCATTCTTTTAGCCATCCTGTAGTGTGATGGTCAGGTGTCCCCATTCTTTTTGCCATCTAGCAGTGTGATGGTCAGGTGTCCCCATTCTTTCAGCCATCTAGTGGTGTGATGGTCAGGTGTCCTGATTCTTTTCACCATCTAGAAGTGTGATGGTCAGGTGTCCCCATTCTTTCCGCTATCTAGTGGTGTGATGGTCAGGTGTCCCTGTTCTTTTCACCATCTAGCAGTGTGATGGTTAGGTGTCCCCATTCTTTCCGCTATCTAGTGGTGTGATGGTCAGTTGTCCCCATTATTTTGGCTATCTAGCGGTGTAACGGTCAGGTGTCCATTTTTTTAGCCATCTAATGGTATGATGCTCAGGTGTCCTCATACTTTTGGCCATATAGTATATGTAAAACATCTAGAGATTCTGTGGTGTTTGGTATATCTTTCTGACCCTGACCAGGGAATACATCTGATATCACATGAATCACATGTATATCTAATTAGCAGATATAGTTGCCTGTACAGGACTGTGCAAACATTATAGACAGTTGTGGAAAAATTGCTGTAAAGTGAGAATTCTTTCAGAAATAGAAATGTTAATAGTTTATTGTTATCAATAAATGGAAAGTACATGAATGAAGAGGAATACAATCAAATCAATATTTAGTGAGACCACCCATTGCCTTTAAAACAGCATAAATTTTTTTAGGTACATTTGCACATTTTTTTGGGGTTTTTGAATGTACTCAGCAGGTAGGTTGTTCCAAATATCTTGGAGAACTGACCACAGATCTTCTGTGGATGTAGGCTGTCTCAAATCCTTCTGTCTCATGTTTTCTCAGACAAACTCCATTATGTTGATATCAGAGCTTTTTGGGGGCCATCACTTCCTGGGCTCCTTGTTCTTCCTTACGCTGAAGATATTTCTTAATGATATTGGCTGTATGTTTGGGGTCGTTGTCCTGCCACAGAATGAATGTGGAGCCAATCACATGGCTCACTAATGGTGTGGCATGATGGATACATTTCTGCCTGTATTTCTCAGCATTGGGGACAGCATTGATCGGGCAACGTTTAGTACTGTAGAGACAGTGATCAACCAAGGAAACTTAATGCCTCAGATGAAAGACACATCATGCTTACTTCTCGTCACCGTCGGAAGATGTCCAGCAGTGCCATCAGCACAGGACTGGCATAAAAAACAGTGGGCCCTAGGTACACCCATCTACTGTCAAGTGAAGTCTGTACAGAATTGGTCTTTGTGGAAGAATTATAACCAAAAAACCATACCTCAGATGTGGAAACAAGGCTAAGCGACTCAACTGTGCATGAAAACATAGGAACTGGGGTGCAGAAAAGTGGCAACAGGTGCTCTGGACTGATAAGTCAAAATTTGAAATATTTGGCTGTAGCAGGAAGCAGTTTGTTCACTGAAGGGCTGGAGGGTGGTACAATAATGAGTGTCTGCAGGCAACAGTGAAGCATGGCGGAGGTTCCTTACATGTTTGGGGCTGCATTTCTGCAAATGGAGTTGGAGATTTGGTCAGGATCAATGGTGTCCTCAATGCAGAGAAAGGCCCCTTTCACATGGACGTTCTGATCGGGTCCACCTGCCTGTTTTACAGGAGGACTCAATCAGAACCTCCATTCTCCTCTATGGAGCGGCAGGTGTAAACGGACATGTGTCCGTTTACATCCACCAACATCTAATCCGATCCGACCCGCAGAAAAGAGATGGCTGGGGATTCAATTCCCTTTCTGTCCATCCGACCGCCCATTGAGGACAGCTGCTCTGTGTCTGCTCTGCAGCAGCAGAGCGGACACAGACCTGTCATCCGCTTGCTCAGCGGGGATCAGCAGAGAGATCCCCACCTGAGCAAGCGGATACGCTAAACGGGTCCTCCCCATGTGAAAGAAACACAGGCAGATACTTATCCATAATGCCATACCATCAGGGCGGTGTGTGATTTGCCCCAAATGTATTCTACAGCATACAGACCCCAATGTAAAGAAGAACAAGGAGTCCTGGAAATGATGGCTTGACCCCCACAGAGCCCTGATCTCAACATCATGGAGTCTGTCTGAGATTACATGAAGAGACAGAGGAATTTGAGGCAGCCTACATCCACAGAAGATCTGTGGTTAGTTCTCCAAGATGTTTGGAACAACGTACCCAGTTCATTCAAACCTGTGTGCAAGTGTACCTCAAACAACTGATGCTGTTTTGAAGGCAAACGGTGGTCTGATTTGGATTTCTCTTGTGTTTGTTTGCTTTCCATTTTGTTAATGGGTAAAAAAAACTATTAACACTTCTATTTCTGAAAACATTCTTACTTTATTGCTTTTTTTTTCACAACTGCGTAAAACTGCCCAGTGCACAGTGGGGTTTACAAAAGCTGGAGAGTGCAAAAATCATGTTCACTTCTGCATAGAAACCAATCAGCTTCCAGGTATTATTGTCAATGCTTAATTGAACAAGCTGAAGTTAGAAGCTCATTGGCTACCATGCAGCGCTGCACCAGATTCTGAATGAACCAGCTTTAGTACCCCAGTGTGTGCGTGCGTGCGTGCGTGCGCGCGCGTGCGCGCATGTATGTGTGTAAAAACTTTACTATAACACACATTTGTTACATTATTGACTGCAAGCTTGTCTACATGAATAAATGAAAAGACTTTTAATACCCTTTTAACATTTTCACATCTAAAATCTGTTTTCTTAGTGCCACCTGACCAGCCTGGGCTTACTGTGTCAAAACTTACGACTTCCTCCATAACACTGTCATGGAATCCTGGGGATAATGGCGGGAGCTCCATCCGAGGTAAGCATAATGCTAATACAACAATTTCAATTTAGCAGCATTTTTCAAGTGCCTGCCTTTAAAAGTGATAACTGAGTGACAGTTTTCCAGTATGTCAAAATGGGAAAAAAACAACAAATGCAATCAAATAACAGTCTTCTGTTTTCCTTTTATTATCCCTCTTACACTGGTGGAACAGATCAAGTTATCCTTTATTAGTTTTCTTTATATTAGTTTTTTTTTTACCAGAGCAATACTGGAGGAGAGGCTTGCTATAATTCGCAAAACAGGCAGCAGACAGTAGATTTATCATATGTTCATAATGCAAACACCAACTAATCTGAGAAATACAGTAAAAAAGGTAAAGTAAAATTCCACTCTACATAAAAAGTGTTCAAAGAGATCAATGCAAACCCACTCTATTCACTCTTTGTAAACTAAAAGGACTACCCAGGAGCAGGCACCAGAGTGTTCCTGTTATTATATTTTTATGTGCATCACCTAAGGTTATATTCACTTTGCAGTGGGGGTCTTTTATTATAATGAAACAAATTATCCGAACTCCAAAATGTATTTGAATTCAAAATGGAAATATATTGCAATAAATACTGTAATGTATAAAAGTGAAATAAGATGTTGATTCCTACTTAAGCTACTTTATAAAATATAATAGAATAGAAAATACAAGAACAGAACAGAATAAAACAGAATAGAATAGAAAATAAAGAAATAGAATAACATAGAATGGAATATAACGGAATGTAATAGAATATAAAATAGAATAAAAGAGAATAGAATAGAGTATAAAGGAATAGAATAGAAAAGAATATAAAATAAAAGAATAGAATAACAAAGAATATAGAATATTATTATTATTATTATTATTATTATTATACAGTATTTATAAAGCGCCAATAGTTCGCTCAGCGCTGTACATTACAAAGGGAGACAGAACATGTGACAGAACAATACCAATACAATGCAAAACATGAGGGGATCGAGGGCCCTGCTCTTTCGAGCTTACAATCTAGGAGGGAGGGGGTGGTGGCACAGGAGGAGATAGCTGTGGGGGATGGAGTGGTAGGAAGAGTGGAGGAGGGAGGCAAGTTAGCAGGGGGTGGGGTAGGCTTCCCTGAAGAGATGGGTTTTCAGGGTGCGCCTAAAGGAGAGGAGAGTAGGTGATAATCTGATGGGTTGGGGCAGGGAGTTCCAGAGGATGGGTGACACCCTGGAGAAGTCCTGGAGGCGGGCATGGGAGGAGGAGACCAGGGAACTAGAGAGAAGGAGGTCTTGTGAGGAGCGGAGTGTGCGTGCTGGGCGGTACTTGGATATTAGGTCAGTGATGTAGTTCGGGGCAGTATGGTGGACAGCTTTGTACGTCAGCGTTAGGATTTTGAATTTGATCCGTTGCGCAATCGGAAGCCAGTGGAGGGATTGGCAGAGGGGGGTGGCGGAGACAGAGCGGTTGGAAAGGTGAATGAGTCTGGCAGCCGTGTTCAGGATGGACTGAAGAGGGGATAGCCAGCGGCGAGGCAGGCCAGTGAGGAGGGAGTTGCAGTAGTTGAGTCGTGATATGATGAGGGAGTGGATGAGCTGTTTAGTGGTTTCTGGGGTTAGGAACGTGCGGATTTTGGCGATGTTGCGGAGGTGGAGTCTGCACGAGTTTGTTAAAGATTGGACTTGGGGCTGGAAGGATAGGTTGGAGTCCAGAATGACACCCAGTACTCTGGCCTGCAGGGCGGGTTTGATGGTAGCGTTGTTGGATGTGACGGAGAAATCAATGGGGGGTGGTGTCCGGGCTGGGGGGAAGACAAGAAACTCGGTTTTGGAGAGGTTCAATTTAAGGAAGTGGAGCGACATCCAGTCTGATATGTCGCTCAGTAGGTGTGTGATTCGGGCTGAGACCAAGGGGGTGAGGTGGGGGGTTGAGAGATAGATTTGTGTGTCGTCGGCATAGAGGTGGTAGTTGAAGCCGTGAGAGTGTATGAGTTGGCCAAGGGAGGAGGTATAGATGGAGAAGAGAAGGGGCCCGAGGACAGAGCCTTGAGGGACCCCAACAGAGAGGGGGAGTGAGGGGGAGGTGGTAGCATTATAGGTAACGCTGAAAGAGCGTTGTGACAGGTAGGATGAGATCCAGGAGAGAGCAGAATCTCTGAGGCCGAGGGAGTGTAGTTTTTTGAGGAGGAGGGGGTGGTCGACTGTGTCGAAGGCCGCAGAGAGGTCAAGGAGTAGGAGCACTGAATAGTGTCCATTAGCTTTGGCGGTTAGCAGGTCGTTGGAGAGTTTGAGTAAGGCAGTTTCGGTGGAGTGTAGGGGACGGAAGCCGGACTGTAGGGGATCGAGGAGGTTGTTGTCGTTGAGGTGAGAGCATAGGCGGGTGTAGACTAGGCGCTCGAGGAGTTTAGATGTAAATGGGAGCAGGGAGATGGGTCTGAGGTTGTTCGGGTCATTGGGGTCCAGGGAGGGCTTTTTAAGTATGGGGGTGATGTGTGCATGTTTCAGAGGGGAGGGGAAAGTGCCTGAGGAGAGGGAGAGATTGAAGATGTGGGTGAGGGAGCGTAGGATGGAGGAGGAGGAAGGTCGTAGGAGTTGTGAGGGGATAGGGTCGAGGGGGCAGGTGGTGAGGCGGGCATCAGAGAGGGTCTTGGAGACTTCCTCGATGGTAGTAAGGTCAAAGGTGTGGAGTGTTGGGGGAGCTTCAGTATGAGGAATGTAGGGTGGGGTGGAAGAGGAGGTCAGAGCAGTGGTGGGGCCGTGGGAGAGGGGTGATGAGGGGGTAGCTGAGTGAGGGTGAAGGGGGTTGGAGAGAGTTTGAGCAGCGACGAAGTCCCTGCGGGTTATGTCGAGGGGGAGGGGGGATAAGGGGGTAGCTGTGTGAGAGGGGACAGGTTGAGAGGGCGTGTGAGTTGCGGCAATGTCCTTGCGAATTGTGTCAATTTTGTTTTTGAAGTGATTGGCAATCTCAAGGGCAGTGAGTGAGGTGCTGGGTGGAGGTGGGGGTGGAGAGAGTAGAGAGTTGAAGGCAGAGAAGAGTCGGCGAGGATTGGAGGAGAGGGCCTTGATGAGGGTCAAGAAGTAGGCCTGTTTGGCAGCATGGAGGGAGGAGGTGTAGGTGCGGAAGGCAGATTTGTAGCGGGTGAAGGCTTGTTTGGATTTGGTTTTGCGCCATAGTCGCTCCAGGGCACGACTTTGTCGTTTGAGGGTTTTGGTGTGATCAGTCTGCCAGGGCTGGAGCGGTCGGGGTCTGGTGTTGCGTGTGGTTAAAGGCGCTAGTGAGTCAAGGGCTGTTGAGAGCGCATTGTTGTAGGCGGTCAAAGCCAAGTCGGGGCAGGACAGGGGGAGGATGCGGTCGTGGAGTTGATCAGCTGCAGAGTGGAGGGAGGCAGGGTTAAGGTTGCGGAGGTTACGGCTGGTAGTAGTGTGACATTTGGAGGGGTAGGCGTTGGAGGACGAGGAGATAGAGAAGGTGATCAGGTTGTGGTCAGAGAGAGGGAAGGGGGTGTTAGTGAGGTTGTGGGGAGCACATCGGTTGGAGAAGACAAGATCAAGGATATTTCCATTGGAGTGGGTGGTGGATTGTATGCACTGTGCAAGTGCAAAGGAGGAGGTTAGGTGGAGGAGACGGGCTGTGTCCGGGTTGTCGAGGTTGACAGGGATGTTAAAATCCCCAAGAATTATGGTGGGTAGCTCAGAGGAGAGGAAGAAGGGCAGCCAGGAGGAGAAGTCATCCAGGAAGCGGGGTATGGATCCAGGAGGCCGGTATATCACAGCAATCTTCAGGGGGGTTGGGGAGAATAGTCGGAGGCAGTGGGCCTCGAAGGAGGAGAAGGATAGGGAGGGGGGGTTTGGGAGGACTCGGAAGGTGCTCTGCGGTGACAGGAGCAGACCAACCCCACCACCTTTACGACCGTTAGGCCTGGGTGAGTGGGTCCAGGTGAGACCTCCATAGGAGAGTGCAGCAGGGGAGGTAGAGTCAGTGGGCTGGATCCAGGTTTCCGTGATCGCCAGGAGGTTGAGGGAGCGGGAAACAAAGAGGTCGTGGATGGCGGTAAGCTTGTTGCACACCGAACGGGCGTTCAGGAGTGCACATGAAAATGGGGGAGAGATTTTAGGGAGCAGGGAGACAGATACTAAGTTGCGGGGGTTGCAGTAGGACGTGGAAGTGGGAGGGTGTTGAGCGGGTGAGGGAGGTGGAGGGCCAGGATTTGGGGAGATGTCCCCCGCGGCTAGGAGGAGAAGGGTGAGAAAGGTGGCATGGGAGCGGGATGTGCAGGAGCGTGAGAAACTCCTAGTGGAGGTGTTGGGGTCAGTGGGAGAGTGGAATAATAGGAGGAGGTGGTGGGTGCCATAGAGGGGTGAGGGAAGCAGTGAGGACACGATATACAAATGTTTGGGAGGGGCAGAGGGATATAGTGAATGGAATTTGGGAACGGAGGAGAGGAAAATGAGAAGGAGGAGTGGAAGAGACATTTTGGGGAGGTGAAGAGAGCAGTAGTAGGGAGATGATAGCAG
Organism: Staurois parvus; assembly: GCF_062004578.1. Lineage (NCBI taxonomy): Eukaryota > Metazoa > Chordata > Amphibia > Anura > Ranidae > Staurois > Staurois parvus. The sequence continues at coordinate 2,932,815 of NW_028317991.1, read as the reverse complement.
TGAGGGGGAGATGTACAGGTTGTGGGGTGGAGCAGAGGGGTAAAGAAATGAGATTTGGGAACAGAGGGTAGTAATATGATGAGAAGAGGGGCGTATTATATAAAGGCACACAGAGTGGGTCTCAGGCATGTAAGAGGTTTCCCAGGGTGTTTGCTTGCAGTCTTCCAGCATGCAGTAGAGCTTCTAACTGTTGTTGTGTCTTCCTGCTGCTTGGGTTTTCCTGCTTTAGTTCAACTGCTGCGTTTAACTGCTTCATCTATGCACTCGTTCGAAGCCGCACTCAATCTGAAGCAGCACCCCCATCAGAGACTGTGCCCCCCATCAGAGATCTCCCCCATGAGCTGATCTAAATTTATAGGGAGATGCTCAAATGAGCATTCAACTCCACCCCAATTAGAAGCTGATAAAGATCACATGAGGAGTGGGGGATGATTCTCTCAGGAAACAGACACCGATCGTAAAACGGGTGCAGCTAAAGGTGAGAACTGGTCAACATATACAAAAATATAAATACACCATTTGTTCTGAATATAGCAGGAGTCAATGCGTTTTGGAGTTAAGAGTGGAGGTAGGTGAAAGGAGCATTTACCCAGGAGGAAGGCAGCAGGAGTCAATGCGTTTTGGAGTTAAGAGTGGAGGTAGGTGAAAGGAGCATTTACCCAGGAGGAAGGCAGCAGGAGTCAATGCGTTTTGGAGTTAAGAGTGGAGGTAGGTGAAAGGAGCATTTACCCAGGAGGAAGGCAGCAGGAGTCAATGCGTTTTGGAGTTAAGAGTGGAGGTAGGTGAAAGGAGCATTTACCCAGGAGGAAGGCAGCAGGAGTCAATGCGTTTTGGAGTTAAGAGTGGAGGTAGGTGAAAGGAGCATTTACCCAGGAGGAAGGCAGCAGGAGTCAATGCGTTTTGGAGTTAAGAGTGGAGGTAGGTGAAAGGAGCATTTACCTGTGAAAGTAGAGAAGGCATAATTAGATTGCTGCGTTTAACTGCTTCATCTATGCACTCGTTCGAAGCCGCACTCAATCTGAAGCAGCACCCCCATCAGAGACTGTGCCCCCCATCAGAGATCTCCCCCATGAGCTGATCTAAATTTATAGGGAGATGCTCAAATGAGCATTCAACTCCACCCCAATTAGAAGCTGATAAAGATCACATGAGGAGTGGGGGATGATTCTCTCAGGAAACAGACACCGATCGTAAAACGGGTGCAGCTAAAGGTGAGAACTGGTCAACATATACAAAAATATAAATACACCATTTGTTCTGAATATAGCAGGAGTCAATGCGTTTTGGAGTTAAGAGTGGAGGTAGGTGAAAGGAGCATTTACCCAGGAGGAAGGCAGCAGGAGTCAATGCGTTTTGGAGTTAAGAGTGGAGGTAGGTGAAAGGAGCATTTACCCAGGAGGAAGGCAGCAGGAGTCAATGCGTTTTGGAGTTAAGAGTGGAGGTAGGTGAAAGGAGCATTTACCCAGGAGGAAGGCAGCAGGAGTCAATGCGTTTTGGAGTTAAGAGTGGAGGTAGGTGAAAGGAGCATTTACCCAGGAGGAAGGCAGCAGGAGTCAATGCGTTTTGGAGTTAAGAGTGGAGGTAGGTGAAAGGAGCATTTACCCAGGAGGAAGGCAGCAGGAGTCAATGCGTTTTGGAGTTAAGAGTGGAGGTAGGTGAAAGGAGCATTTACCTGTGAAAGTAGAGAAGGCATAATTAGATTGCTGCGTTTAACTGCTTCATCTATGCACTCGTTCGAAGCCGCACTCAATCTGAAGCAGCACCCCCATCAGAGACTGTGCCCCCCATCAGAGATCTCCCCCATGAGCTGATCTAAATTTATAGGGAGATGCTCAAATGAGCATTCAACTCCACCCCAATTAGAAGCTGATAAAGATCACATGAGGAGTGGGGGATGATTCTCTCAGGAAACAGACACCGATCGTAAAACGGGTGCAGCTAAAGGTGAGAACTGGTCAACATATACAAAAATATAAATACACCATTTGTTCTGAATATAGCAGGAGTCAATGCGTTTTGGAGTTAAGAGTGGAGGTAGGTGAAAGGAGCATTTACCCAGGAGGAAGGCAGCAGGAGTCAATGCGTTTTGGAGTTAAGAGTGGAGGTAGGTGAAAGGAGCATTTACCCAGGAGGAAGGCAGCAGGAGTCAATGCGTTTTGGAGTTAAGAGTGGAGGTAGGTGAAAGGAGCATTTACCCAGGAGGAAGGCAGCAGGAGTCAATGCGTTTTGGAGTTAAGAGTGGAGGTAGGTGAAAGGAGCATTTACCCAGGAGGAAGGCAGCAGGAGTCAATGCGTTTTGGAGTTAAGAGTGGAGGTAGGTGAAAGGAGCATTTACCCAGGAGGAAGGCAGCAGGAGTCAATGCGTTTTGGAGTTAAGAGTGGAGGTAGGTGAAAGGAGCATTTACCTGTGAAAGTAGAGAAGGCATAATTAGATTGCTGCGTTTAACTGCTTCATCTATGCACTCGTTCGAAGCCGCACTCAATCTGAAGCAGCACCCCCATCAGAGACTGTGCCCCCCATCAGAGATCTCCCCCATGAGCTGATCTAAATTTATAGGGAGATGCTCAAATGAGCATTCAACTCCACCCCAATTAGAAGCTGATAAAGATCACATGAGGAGTGGGGGATGATTCTCTCAGGAAACAGACACCGATCGTAAAACGGGTGCAGCTAAAGGTGAGAACTGGTCAACATATACAAAAATATAAATACACCATTTGTTCTGAATATAGCAGGAGTCAATGCGTTTTGGAGTTAAGAGTGGAGGTAGGTGAAAGGAGCATTTACCCAGGAGGAAGGCAGCAGGAGTCAATGCGTTTTGGAGTTAAGAGTGGAGGTAGGTGAAAGGAGCATTTACCCAGGAGGAAGGCAGCAGGAGTCAATGCGTTTTGGAGTTAAGAGTGGAGGTAGGTGAAAGGAGCATTTACCCAGGAGGAAGGCAGCAGGAGTCAATGCGTTTTGGAGTTAAGAGTGGAGGTAGGTGAAAGGAGCATTTACCCAGGAGGAAGGCAGCAGGAGTCAATGCGTTTTGGAGTTAAGAGTGGAGGTAGGTGAAAGGAGCATTTACCCAGGAGGAAGGCAGCAGGAGTCAATGCGTTTTGGAGTTAAGAGTGGAGGTAGGTGAAAGGAGCATTTACCTGTGAAAGTAGAGAAGGCATAATTAGATTGCTGCGTTTAACTGCTTCATCTATGCACTCGTTCGAAGCCGCACTCAATCTGAAGCAGCACCCCCATCAGAGACTGTGCCCCCCATCAGAGATCTCCCCCATGAGCTGATCTAAATTTATAGGGAGATGCTCAAATGAGCATTCAACTCCACCCCAATTAGAAGCTGATAAAGATCACATGAGGAGTGGGGGATGATTCTCTCAGGAAACAGACACCGATCGTAAAACGGGTGCAGCTAAAGGTGAGAACTGGTCAACATATACAAAAATATAAATACACCATTTGTTCTGAATATAGCAGGAGTCAATGCGTTTTGGAGTTAAGAGTGGAGGTAGGTGAAAGGAGCATTTACCCAGGAGGAAGGCAGCAGGAGTCAATGCGTTTTGGAGTTAAGAGTGGAGGTAGGTGAAAGGAGCATTTACCCAGGAGGAAGGCAGCAGGAGTCAATGCGTTTTGGAGTTAAGAGTGGAGGTAGGTGAAAGGAGCATTTACCCAGGAGGAAGGCAGCAGGAGTCAATGCGTTTTGGAGTTAAGAGTGGAGGTAGGTGAAAGGAGCATTTACCCAGGAGGAAGGCAGCAGGAGTCAATGCGTTTTGGAGTTAAGAGTGGAGGTAGGTGAAAGGAGCATTTACCCAGGAGGAAGGCAGCAGGAGTCAATGCGTTTTGGAGTTAAGAGTGGAGGTAGGTGAAAGGAGCATTTACCTGTGAAAGTAGAGAAGGCATAATTAGATTGCTGCGTTTAACTGCTTCATCTATGCACTCGTTCGAAGCCGCACTCAATCTGAAGCAGCACCCCCATCAGAGACTGTGCCCCCCATCAGAGATCTCCCCCATGAGCTGATCTAAATTTATAGGGAGATGCTCAAATGAGCATTCAACTCCACCCCAATTAGAAGCTGATAAAGATCACATGAGGAGTGGGGGATGATTCTCTCAGGAAACAGACACCGATCGTAAAACGGGTGCAGCTAAAGGTGAGAACTGGTCAACATATACAAAAATATAAATACACCATTTGTTCTGAATATAGCAGGAGTCAATGCGTTTTGGAGTTAAGAGTGGAGGTAGGTGAAAGGAGCATTTACCCAGGAGGAAGGCAGCAGGAGTCAATGCGTTTTGGAGTTAAGAGTGGAGGTAGGTGAAAGGAGCATTTACCCAGGAGGAAGGCAGCAGGAGTCAATGCGTTTTGGAGTTAAGAGTGGAGGTAGGTGAAAGGAGCATTTACCCAGGAGGAAGGCAGCAGGAGTCAATGCGTTTTGGAGTTAAGAGTGGAGGTAGGTGAAAGGAGCATTTACCCAGGAGGAAGGCAGCAGGAGTCAATGCGTTTTGGAGTTAAGAGTGGAGGTAGGTGAAAGGAGCATTTACCCAGGAGGAAGGCAGCAGGAGTCAATGCGTTTTGGAGTTAAGAGTGGAGGTAGGTGAAAGGAGCATTTACCTGTGAAAGTAGAGAAGGCATAATTAGATTGCTGCGTTTAACTGCTTCATCTATGCACTCGTTCGAAGCCGCACTCAATCTGAAGCAGCACCCCCATCAGAGACTGTGCCCCCCATCAGAGATCTCCCCCATGAGCTGATCTAAATTTATAGGGAGATGCTCAAATGAGCATTCAACTCCACCCCAATTAGAAGCTGATAAAGATCACATGAGGAGTGGGGGATGATTCTCTCAGGAAACAGACACCGATCGTAAAACGGGTGCAGCTAAAGGTGAGAACTGGTCAACATATACAAAAATATAAATACACCATTTGTTCTGAATATAGCAGGAGTCAATGCGTTTTGGAGTTAAGAGTGGAGGTAGGTGAAAGGAGCATTTACCCAGGAGGAAGGCAGCAGGAGTCAATGCGTTTTGGAGTTAAGAGTGGAGGTAGGTGAAAGGAGCATTTACCCAGGAGGAAGGCAGCAGGAGTCAATGCGTTTTGGAGTTAAGAGTGGAGGTAGGTGAAAGGAGCATTTACCCAGGAGGAAGGCAGCAGGAGTCAATGCGTTTTGGAGTTAAGAGTGGAGGTAGGTGAAAGGAGCATTTACCCAGGAGGAAGGCAGCAGGAGTCAATGCGTTTTGGAGTTAAGAGTGGAGGTAGGTGAAAGGAGCATTTACCCAGGAGGAAGGCAGCAGGAGTCAATGCGTTTTGGAGTTAAGAGTGGAGGTAGGTGAAAGGAGCATTTACCCAGGAGGAAGGCAGCAGGAGTCAATGCGTTTTGGAGTTAAGAGTGGAGGTAGGTGAAAGGAGCATTTACCTGTGAAAGTAGAGAAGGCATAATTAGATTGCTGCGTTTAACTGCTTCATCTATGCACTCGTTCGAAGCCGCACTCAATCTGAAGCAGCACCCCCATCAGAGACTGTGCCCCCCATCAGAGATCTCCCCCATGAGCTGATCTAAATTTATAGGGAGATGCTCAAATGAGCATTCAACTCCACCCCAATTAGAAGCTGATAAAGATCACATGAGGAGTGGGGGATGATTCTCTCAGGAAACAGACACCGATCGTAAAACGGGTGCAGCTAAAGGTGAGAACTGGTCAACATATACAAAAATATAAATACACCATTTGTTCTGAATATAGCAGGAGTCAATGCGTTTTGGAGTTAAGAGTGGAGGTAGGTGAAAGGAGCATTTACCCAGGAGGAAGGCAGCAGGAGTCAATGCGTTTTGGAGTTAAGAGTGGAGGTAGGTGAAAGGAGCATTTACCCAGGAGGAAGGCAGCAGGAGTCAATGCGTTTTGGAGTTAAGAGTGGAGGTAGGTGAAAGGAGCATTTACCCAGGAGGAAGGCAGCAGGAGTCAATGCGTTTTGGAGTTAAGAGTGGAGGTAGGTGAAAGGAGCATTTACCCAGGAGGAAGGCAGCAGGAGTCAATGCGTTTTGGAGTTAAGAGTGGAGGTAGGTGAAAGGAGCATTTACCCAGGAGGAAGGCAGCAGGAGTCAATGCGTTTTGGAGTTAAGAGTGGAGGTAGGTGAAAGGAGCATTTACCTGTGAAAGTAGAGAAGGCATAATTAGATTGCTGCGTTTAACTGCTTCATCTATGCACTCGTTCGAAGCCGCACTCAATCTGAAGCAGCACCCCCATCAGAGACTGTGCCCCCCATCAGAGATCTCCCCCATGAGCTGATCTAAATTTATAGGGAGATGCTCAAATGAGCATTCAACTCCACCCCAATTAGAAGCTGATAAAGATCACATGAGGAGTGGGGGATGATTCTCTCAGGAAACAGACACCGATCGTAAAACGGGTGCAGCTAAAGGTGAGAACTGGTCAACATATACAAAAATATAAATACACCATTTGTTCTGAATATAGCAGGAGTCAATGCGTTTTGGAGTTAAGAGTGGAGGTAGGTGAAAGGAGCATTTACCCAGGAGGAAGGCAGCAGGAGTCAATGCGTTTTGGAGTTAAGAGTGGAGGTAGGTGAAAGGAGCATTTACCCAGGAGGAAGGCAGCAGGAGTCAATGCGTTTTGGAGTTAAGAGTGGAGGTAGGTGAAAGGAGCATTTACCCAGGAGGAAGGCAGCAGGAGTCAATGCGTTTTGGAGTTAAGAGTGGAGGTAGGTGAAAGGAGCATTTACCCAGGAGGAAGGCAGCAGGAGTCAATGCGTTTTGGAGTTAAGAGTGGAGGTAGGTGAAAGGAGCATTTACCCAGGAGGAAGGCAGCAGGAGTCAATGCGTTTTGGAGTTAAGAGTGGAGGTAGGTGAAAGGAGCATTTACCTGTGAAAGTAGAGAAGGCATAATTAGATTGCTGCGTTTAACTGCTTCATCTATGCACTCGTTCGAAGCCGCACTCAATCTGAAGCAGCACCCCCATCAGAGACTGTGCCCCCCATCAGAGATCTCCCCCATGAGCTGATCTAAATTTATAGGGAGATGCTCAAATGAGCATTCAACTCCACCCCAATTAGAAGCTGATAAAGATCACATGAGGAGTGGGGGATGATTCTCTCAGGAAACAGACACCGATCGTAAAACGGGTGCAGCTAAAGGTGAGAACTGGTCAACATATACAAAAATATAAATACACCATTTGTTCTGAATATAGCAGGAGTCAATGCGTTTTGGAGTTAAGAGTGGAGGTAGGTGAAAGGAGCATTTACCCAGGAGGAAGGCAGCAGGAGTCAATGCGTTTTGGAGTTAAGAGTGGAGGTAGGTGAAAGGAGCATTTACCCAGGAGGAAGGCAGCAGGAGTCAATGCGTTTTGGAGTTAAGAGTGGAGGTAGGTGAAAGGAGCATTTACCCAGGAGGAAGGCAGCAGGAGTCAATGCGTTTTGGAGTTAAGAGTGGAGGTAGGTGAAAGGAGCATTTACCCAGGAGGAAGGCAGCAGGAGTCAATGCGTTTTGGAGTTAAGAGTGGAGGTAGGTGAAAGGAGCATTTACCCAGGAGGAAGGCAGCAGGAGTCAATGCGTTTTGGAGTTAAGAGTGGAGGTAGGTGAAAGGAGCATTTACCTGTGAAAGTAGAGAAGGCATAATTAGATTGCTGCGTTTAACTGCTTCATCTATGCACTCGTTCGAAGCCGCACTCAATCTGAAGCAGCACCCCCATCAGAGACTGTGCCCCCCATCAGAGATCTCCCCCATGAGCTGATCTAAATTTATAGGGAGATGCTCAAATGAGCATTCAACTCCACCCCAATTAGAAGCTGATAAAGATCACATGAGGAGTGGGGGATGATTCTCTCAGGAAACAGACACCGATCGTAAAACGGGTGCAGCTAAAGGTGAGAACTGGTCAACATATACAAAAATATAAATACACCATTTGTTCTGAATATAGCAGGAGTCAATGCGTTTTGGAGTTAAGAGTGGAGGTAGGTGAAAGGAGCATTTACCCAGGAGGAAGGCAGCAGGAGTCAATGCGTTTTGGAGTTAAGAGTGGAGGTAGGTGAAAGGAGCATTTACCCAGGAGGAAGGCAGCAGGAGTCAATGCGTTTTGGAGTTAAGAGTGGAGGTAGGTGAAAGGAGCATTTACCCAGGAGGAAGGCAGCAGGAGTCAATGCGTTTTGGAGTTAAGAGTGGAGGTAGGTGAAAGGAGCATTTACCCAGGAGGAAGGCAGCAGGAGTCAATGCGTTTTGGAGTTAAGAGTGGAGGTAGGTGAAAGGAGCATTTACCCAGGAGGAAGGCAGCAGGAGTCAATGCGTTTTGGAGTTAAGAGTGGAGGTAGGTGAAAGGAGCATTTACCTGTGAAAGTAGAGAAGGCATAATTAGATTGCTGCGTTTAACTGCTTCATCTATGCACTCGTTCGAAGCCGCACTCAATCTGAAGCAGCACCCCCATCAGAGACTGTGCCCCCCATCAGAGATCTCCCCCATGAGCTGATCTAAATTTATAGGGAGATGCTCAAATGAGCATTCAACTCCACCCCAATTAGAAGCTGATAAAGATCACATGAGGAGTGGGGGATGATTCTCTCAGGAAACAGACACCGATCGTAAAACGGGTGCAGCTAAAGGTGAGAACTGGTCAACATATACAAAAATATAAATACACCATTTGTTCTGAATATAGCAGGAGTCAATGCGTTTTGGAGTTAAGAGTGGAGGTAGGTGAAAGGAGCATTTACCCAGGAGGAAGGCAGCAGGAGTCAATGCGTTTTGGAGTTAAGAGTGGAGGTAGGTGAAAGGAGCATTTACCCAGGAGGAAGGCAGCAGGAGTCAATGCGTTTTGGAGTTAAGAGTGGAGGTAGGTGAAAGGAGCATTTACCCAGGAGGAAGGCAGCAGGAGTCAATGCGTTTTGGAGTTAAGAGTGGAGGTAGGTGAAAGGAGCATTTACCCAGGAGGAAGGCAGCAGGAGTCAATGCGTTTTGGAGTTAAGAGTGGAGGTAGGTGAAAGGAGCATTTACCCAGGAGGAAGGCAGCAGGAGTCAATGCGTTTTGGAGTTAAGAGTGGAGGTAGGTGAAAGGAGCATTTACCTGTGAAAGTAGAGAAGGCATAATTAGATTGCTGCGTTTAACTGCTTCATCTATGCACTCGTTCGAAGCCGCACTCAATCTGAAGCAGCACCCCCATCAGAGACTGTGCCCCCCATCAGAGATCTCCCCCATGAGCTGATCTAAATTTATAGGGAGATGCTCAAATGAGCATTCAACTCCACCCCAATTAGAAGCTGATAAAGATCACATGAGGAGTGGGGGATGATTCTCTCAGGAAACAGACACCGATCGTAAAACGGGTGCAGCTAAAGGTGAGAACTGGTCAACATATACAAAAATATAAATACACCATTTGTTCTGAATATAGCAGGAGTCAATGCGTTTTGGAGTTAAGAGTGGAGGTAGGTGAAAGGAGCATTTACCCAGGAGGAAGGCAGCAGGAGTCAATGCGTTTTGGAGTTAAGAGTGGAGGTAGGTGAAAGGAGCATTTACCCAGGAGGAAGGCAGCAGGAGTCAATGCGTTTTGGAGTTAAGAGTGGAGGTAGGTGAAAGGAGCATTTACCCAGGAGGAAGGCAGCAGGAGTCAATGCGTTTTGGAGTTAAGAGTGGAGGTAGGTGAAAGGAGCATTTACCCAGGAGGAAGGCAGCAGGAGTCAATGCGTTTTGGAGTTAAGAGTGGAGGTAGGTGAAAGGAGCATTTACCCAGGAGGAAGGCAGCAGGAGTCAATGCGTTTTGGAGTTAAGAGTGGAGGTAGGTGAAAGGAGCATTTACCTGTGAAAGTAGAGAAGGCATAATTAGATTGCTGCGTTTAACTGCTTCATCTATGCACTCGTTCGAAGCCGCACTCAATCTGAAGCAGCACCCCCATCAGAGACTGTGCCCCCCATCAGAGATCTCCCCCATGAGCTGATCTAAATTTATAGGGAGATGCTCAAATGAGCATTCAACTCCACCCCAATTAGAAGCTGATAAAGATCACATGAGGAGTGGGGGATGATTCTCTCAGGAAACAGACACCGATCGTAAAACGGGTGCAGCTAAAGGTGAGAACTGGTCAACATATACAAAAATATAAATACACCATTTGTTCTGAATATAGCAGGAGTCAATGCGTTTTGGAGTTAAGAGTGGAGGTAGGTGAAAGGAGCATTTACCCAGGAGGAAGGCAGCAGGAGTCAATGCGTTTTGGAGTTAAGAGTGGAGGTAGGTGAAAGGAGCATTTACCCAGGAGGAAGGCAGCAGGAGTCAATGCGTTTTGGAGTTAAGAGTGGAGGTAGGTGAAAGGAGCATTTACCCAGGAGGAAGGCAGCAGGAGTCAATGCGTTTTGGAGTTAAGAGTGGAGGTAGGTGAAAGGAGCATTTACCCAGGAGGAAGGCAGCAGGAGTCAATGCGTTTTGGAGTTAAGAGTGGAGGTAGGTGAAAGGAGCATTTACCCAGGAGGAAGGCAGCAGGAGTCAATGCGTTTTGGAGTTAAGAGTGGAGGTAGGTGAAAGGAGCATTTACCCAGGAGGAAGGCAGCAGGAGTCAATGCGTTTTGGAGTTAAGAGTGGAGGTAGGTGAAAGGAGCATTTACCTGTGAAAGTAGAGAAGGCATAATTAGATTGCTGCGTTTAACTGCTTCATCTATGCACTCGTTCGAAGCCGCACTCAATCTGAAGCAGCACCCCCATCAGAGACTGTGCCCCCCATCAGAGATCTCCCCCATGAGCTGATCTAAATTTATAGGGAGATGCTCAAATGAGCATTCAACTCCACCCCAATTAGAAGCTGATAAAGATCACATGAGGAGTGGGGGATGATTCTCTCAGGAAACAGACACCGATCGTAAAACGGGTGCAGCTAAAGGTGAGAACTGGTCAACATATACAAAAATATAAATACACCATTTGTTCTGAATATAGCAGGAGTCAATGCGTTTTGGAGTTAAGAGTGGAGGTAGGTGAAAGGAGCATTTACCCAGGAGGAAGGCAGCAGGAGTCAATGCGTTTTGGAGTTAAGAGTGGAGGTAGGTGAAAGGAGCATTTACCCAGGAGGAAGGCAGCAGGAGTCAATGCGTTTTGGAGTTAAGAGTGGAGGTAGGTGAAAGGAGCATTTACCCAGGAGGAAGGCAGCAGGAGTCAATGCGTTTTGGAGTTAAGAGTGGAGGTAGGTGAAAGGAGCATTTACCCAGGAGGAAGGCAGCAGGAGTCAATGCGTTTTGGAGTTAAGAGTGGAGGTAGGTGAAAGGAGCATTTACCCAGGAGGAAGGCAGCAGGAGTCAATGCGTTTTGGAGTTAAGAGTGGAGGTAGGTGAAAGGAGCATTTACCCAGGAGGAAGGCAGCAGGAGTCAATGCGTTTTGGAGTTAAGAGTGGAGGTAGGTGAAAGGAGCATTTACCCAGGAGGAAGGCAGCAGGAGTCAATGCGTTTTGGAGTTAAGAGTGGAGGTAGGTGAAAGGAGCATTTACCTGTGAAAGTAGAGAAGGCATAATTAGATTGCTGCGTTTAACTGCTTCATCTATGCACTCGTTCGAAGCCGCACTCAATCTGAAGCAGCACCCCCATCAGAGACTGTGCCCCCCATCAGAGATCTCCCCCATGAGCTGATCTAAATTTATAGGGAGATGCTCAAATGAGCATTCAACTCCACCCCAATTAGAAGCTGATAAAGATCACATGAGGAGTGGGGGATGATTCTCTCAGGAAACAGACACCGATCGTAAAACGGGTGCAGCTAAAGGTGAGAACTGGTCAACATATACAAAAATATAAATACACCATTTGTTCTGAATATAGCAGGAGTCAATGCGTTTTGGAGTTAAGAGTGGAGGTAGGTGAAAGGAGCATTTACCCAGGAGGAAGGCAGCAGGAGTCAATGCGTTTTGGAGTTAAGAGTGGAGGTAGGTGAAAGGAGCATTTACCCAGGAGGAAGGCAGCAGGAGTCAATGCGTTTTGGAGTTAAGAGTGGAGGTAGGTGAAAGGAGCATTTACCCAGGAGGAAGGCAGCAGGAGTCAATGCGTTTTGGAGTTAAGAGTGGAGGTAGGTGAAAGGAGCATTTACCCAGGAGGAAGGCAGCAGGAGTCAATGCGTTTTGGAGTTAAGAGTGGAGGTAGGTGAAAGGAGCATTTACCCAGGAGGAAGGCAGCAGGAGTCAATGCGTTTTGGAGTTAAGAGTGGAGGTAGGTGAAAGGAGCATTTACCCAGGAGGAAGGCAGCAGGAGTCAATGCGTTTTGGAGTTAAGAGTGGAGGTAGGTGAAAGGAGCATTTACCCAGGAGGAAGGCAGCAGGAGTCAATGCGTTTTGGAGTTAAGAGTGGAGGTAGGTGAAAGGAGCATTTACCTGTGAAAGTAGAGAAGGCATAATTAGATTGCTGCGTTTAACTGCTTCATCTATGCACTCGTTCGAAGCCGCACTCAATCTGAAGCAGCACCCCCATCAGAGACTGTGCCCCCCATCAGAGATCTCCCCCATGAGCTGATCTAAATTTATAGGGAGATGCTCAAATGAGCATTCAACTCCACCCCAATTAGAAGCTGATAAAGATCACATGAGGAGTGGGGGATGATTCTCTCAGGAAACAGACACCGATCGTAAAACGGGTGCAGCTAAAGGTGAGAACTGGTCAACATATACAAAAATATAAATACACCATTTGTTCTGAATATAGCAGGAGTCAATGCGTTTTGGAGTTAAGAGTGGAGGTAGGTGAAAGGAGCATTTACCCAGGAGGAAGGCAGCAGGAGTCAATGCGTTTTGGAGTTAAGAGTGGAGGTAGGTGAAAGGAGCATTTACCCAGGAGGAAGGCAGCAGGAGTCAATGCGTTTTGGAGTTAAGAGTGGAGGTAGGTGAAAGGAGCATTTACCCAGGAGGAAGGCAGCAGGAGTCAATGCGTTTTGGAGTTAAGAGTGGAGGTAGGTGAAAGGAGCATTTACCCAGGAGGAAGGCAGCAGGAGTCAATGCGTTTTGGAGTTAAGAGTGGAGGTAGGTGAAAGGAGCATTTACCCAGGAGGAAGGCAGCAGGAGTCAATGCGTTTTGGAGTTAAGAGTGGAGGTAGGTGAAAGGAGCATTTACCCAGGAGGAAGGCAGCAGGAGTCAATGCGTTTTGGAGTTAAGAGTGGAGGTAGGTGAAAGGAGCATTTACCTGTGAAAGTAGAGAAGGCATAATTAGATTGCTGCGTTTAACTGCTTCATCTATGCACTCGTTCGAAGCCGCACTCAATCTGAAGCAGCACCCCCATCAGAGACTGTGCCCCCCATCAGAGATCTCCCCCATGAGCTGATCTAAATTTATAGGGAGATGCTCAAATGAGCATTCAACTCCACCCCAATTAGAAGCTGATAAAGATCACATGAGGAGTGGGGGATGATTCTCTCAGGAAACAGACACCGATCGTAAAACGGGTGCAGCTAAAGGTGAGAACTGGTCAACATATACAAAAATATAAATACACCATTTGTTCTGAATATAGCAGGAGTCAATGCGTTTTGGAGTTAAGAGTGGAGGTAGGTGAAAGGAGCATTTACCCAGGAGGAAGGCAGCAGGAGTCAATGCGTTTTGGAGTTAAGAGTGGAGGTAGGTGAAAGGAGCATTTACCCAGGAGGAAGGCAGCAGGAGTCAATGCGTTTTGGAGTTAAGAGTGGAGGTAGGTGAAAGGAGCATTTACCCAGGAGGAAGGCAGCAGGAGTCAATGCGTTTTGGAGTTAAGAGTGGAGGTAGGTGAAAGGAGCATTTACCCAGGAGGAAGGCAGCAGGAGTCAATGCGTTTTGGAGTTAAGAGTGGAGGTAGGTGAAAGGAGCATTTACCCAGGAGGAAGGCAGCAGGAGTCAATGCGTTTTGGAGTTAAGAGTGGAGGTAGGTGAAAGGAGCATTTACCTGTGAAAGTAGAGAAGGCATAATTAGATTGCTGCGTTTAACTGCTTCATCTATGCACTCGTTCGAAGCCGCACTCAATCTGAAGCAGCACCCCCATCAGAGACTGTGCCCCCCATCAGAGATCTCCCCCATGAGCTGATCTAAATTTATAGGGAGATGCTCAAATGAGCATTCAACTCCACCCCAATTAGAAGCTGATAAAGATCACATGAGGAGTGGGGGATGATTCTCTCAGGAAACAGACACCGATCGTAAAACGGGTGCAGCTAAAGGTGAGAACTGGTCAACATATACAAAAATATAAATACACCATTTGTTCTGAATATAGCAGGAGTCAATGCGTTTTGGAGTTAAGAGTGGAGGTAGGTGAAAGGAGCATTTACCCAGGAGGAAGGCAGCAGGAGTCAATGCGTTTTGGAGTTAAGAGTGGAGGTAGGTGAAAGGAGCATTTACCCAGGAGGAAGGCAGCAGGAGTCAATGCGTTTTGGAGTTAAGAGTGGAGGTAGGTGAAAGGAGCATTTACCCAGGAGGAAGGCAGCAGGAGTCAATGCGTTTTGGAGTTAAGAGTGGAGGTAGGTGAAAGGAGCATTTACCCAGGAGGAAGGCAGCAGGAGTCAATGCGTTTTGGAGTTAAGAGTGGAGGTAGGTGAAAGGAGCATTTACCCAGGAGGAAGGCAGCAGGAGTCAATGCGTTTTGGAGTTAAGAGTGGAGGTAGGTGAAAGGAGCATTTACCCAGGAGGAAGGCAGCAGGAGTCAATGCGTTTTGGAGTTAAGAGTGGAGGTAGGTGAAAGGAGCATTTACCTGTGAAAGTAGAGAAGGCATAATTAGATTGCTGCGTTTAACTGCTTCATCTATGCACTCGTTCGAAGCCGCACTCAATCTGAAGCAGCACCCCCATCAGAGACTGTGCCCCCCATCAGAGATCTCCCCCATGAGCTGATCTAAATTTATAGGGAGATGCTCAAATGAGCATTCAACTCCACCCCAATTAGAAGCTGATAAAGATCACATGAGGAGTGGGGGATGATTCTCTCAGGAAACAGACACCGATCGTAAAACGGGTGCAGCTAAAGGTGAGAACTGGTCAACATATACAAAAATATAAATACACCATTTGTTCTGAATATAGCAGGAGTCAATGCGTTTTGGAGTTAAGAGTGGAGGTAGGTGAAAGGAGCATTTACCCAGGAGGAAGGCAGCAGGAGTCAATGCGTTTTGGAGTTAAGAGTGGAGGTAGGTGAAAGGAGCATTTACCCAGGAGGAAGGCAGCAGGAGTCAATGCGTTTTGGAGTTAAGAGTGGAGGTAGGTGAAAGGAGCATTTACCCAGGAGGAAGGCAGCAGGAGTCAATGCGTTTTGGAGTTAAGAGTGGAGGTAGGTGAAAGGAGCATTTACCCAGGAGGAAGGCAGCAGGAGTCAATGCGTTTTGGAGTTAAGAGTGGAGGTAGGTGAAAGGAGCATTTACCCAGGAGGAAGGCAGCAGGAGTCAATGCGTTTTGGAGTTAAGAGTGGAGGTAGGTGAAAGGAGCATTTACCCAGGAGGAAGGCAGCAGGAGTCAATGCGTTTTGGAGTTAAGAGTGGAGGTAGGTGAAAGGAGCATTTACCCAGGAGGAAGGCAGCAGGAGTCAATGCGTTTTGGAGTTAAGAGTGGAGGTAGGTGAAAGGAGCATTTACCCAGGAGGAAGGCAGCAGGAGTCAATGCGTTTTGGAGTTAAGAGTGGAGGTAGGTGAAAGGAGCATTTACCCAGGAGGAAGGCAGCAGGAGTCAATGCGTTTTGGAGTTAAGAGTGGAGGTAGGTGAAAGGAGCATTTACCCAGGAGGAAGGCAGCAGGAGTCAATGCGTTTTGGAGTTAAGAGTGGAGGTAGGTGAAAGGAGCATTTACCCAGGAGGAAGGCAGCAGGAGTCAATGCGTTTTGGAGTTAAGAGTGGAGGTAGGTGAAAGGAGCATTTACCTGTGAAAGTAGAGAAGGCATAATTAGATTGCTGCGTTTAACTGCTTCATCTATGCACTCGTTCGAAGCCGCACTCAATCTGAAGCAGCACCCCCATCAGAGACTGTGCCCCCCATCAGAGATCTCCCCCATGAGCTGATCTAAATTTATAGGGAGATGCTCAAATGAGCATTCAACTCCACCCCAATTAGAAGCTGATAAAGATCACATGAGGAGTGGGGGATGATTCTCTCAGGAAACAGACACCGATCGTAAAACGGGTGCAGCTAAAGGTGAGAACTGGTCAACATATACAAAAATATAAATACACCATTTGTTCTGAATATAGCAGGAGTCAATGCGTTTTGGAGTTAAGAGTGGAGGTAGGTGAAAGGAGCATTTACCCAGGAGGAAGGCAGCAGGAGTCAATGCGTTTTGGAGTTAAGAGTGGAGGTAGGTGAAAGGAGCATTTACCCAGGAGGAAGGCAGCAGGAGTCAATGCGTTTTGGAGTTAAGAGTGGAGGTAGGTGAAAGGAGCATTTACCCAGGAGGAAGGCAGCAGGAGTCAATGCGTTTTGGAGTTAAGAGTGGAGGTAGGTGAAAGGAGCATTTACCCAGGAGGAAGGCAGCAGGAGTCAATGCGTTTTGGAGTTAAGAGTGGAGGTAGGTGAAAGGAGCATTTACCCAGGAGGAAGGCAGCAGGAGTCAATGCGTTTTGGAGTTAAGAGTGGAGGTAGGTGAAAGGAGCATTTACCCAGGAGGAAGGCAGCAGGAGTCAATGCGTTTTGGAGTTAAGAGTGGAGGTAGGTGAAAGGAGCATTTACCCAGGAGGAAGGCAGCAGGAGTCAATGCGTTTTGGAGTTAAGAGTGGAGGTAGGTGAAAGGAGCATTTACCTGTGAAAGTAGAGAAGGCATAATTAGATTGCTGCGTTTAACTGCTTCATCTATGCACTCGTTCGAAGCCGCACTCAATCTGAAGCAGCACCCCCATCAGAGACTGTGCCCCCCATCAGAGATCTCCCCCATGAGCTGATCTAAATTTATAGGGAGATGCTCAAATGAGCATTCAACTCCACCCCAATTAGAAGCTGATAAAGATCACATGAGGAGTGGGGGATGATTCTCTCAGGAAACAGACACCGATCGTAAAACGGGTGCAGCTAAAGGTGAGAACTGGTCAACATATACAAAAATATAAATACACCATTTGTTCTGAATATAGCAGGAGTCAATGCGTTTTGGAGTTAAGAGTGGAGGTAGGTGAAAGGAGCATTTACCCAGGAGGAAGGCAGCAGGAGTCAATGCGTTTTGGAGTTAAGAGTGGAGGTAGGTGAAAGGAGCATTTACCCAGGAGGAAGGCAGCAGGAGTCAATGCGTTTTGGAGTTAAGAGTGGAGGTAGGTGAAAGGAGCATTTACCCAGGAGGAAGGCAGCAGGAGTCAATGCGTTTTGGAGTTAAGAGTGGAGGTAGGTGAAAGGAGCATTTACCCAGGAGGAAGGCAGCAGGAGTCAATGCGTTTTGGAGTTAAGAGTGGAGGTAGGTGAAAGGAGCATTTACCCAGGAGGAAGGCAGCAGGAGTCAATGCGTTTTGGAGTTAAGAGTGGAGGTAGGTGAAAGGAGCATTTACCCAGGAGGAAGGCAGCAGGAGTCAATGCGTTTTGGAGTTAAGAGTGGAGGTAGGTGAAAGGAGCATTTACCCAGGAGGAAGGCAGCAGGAGTCAATGCGTTTTGGAGTTAAGAGTGGAGGTAGGTGAAAGGAGCATTTACCTGTGAAAGTAGAGAAGGCATAATTAGATTGCTGCGTTTAACTGCTTCATCTATGCACTCGTTCGAAGCCGCACTCAATCTGAAGCAGCACCCCCATCAGAGACTGTGCCCCCCATCAGAGATCTCCCCCATGAGCTGATCTAAATTTATAGGGAGATGCTCAAATGAGCATTCAACTCCACCCCAATTAGAAGCTGATAAAGATCACATGAGGAGTGGGGGATGATTCTCTCAGGAAACAGACACCGATCGTAAAACGGGTGCAGCTAAAGGTGAGAACTGGTCAACATATACAAAAATATAAATACACCATTTGTTCTGAATATAGCAGGAGTCAATGCGTTTTGGAGTTAAGAGTGGAGGTAGGTGAAAGGAGCATTTACCCAGGAGGAAGGCAGCAGGAGTCAATGCGTTTTGGAGTTAAGAGTGGAGGTAGGTGAAAGGAGCATTTACCCAGGAGGAAGGCAGCAGGAGTCAATGCGTTTTGGAGTTAAGAGTGGAGGTAGGTGAAAGGAGCATTTACCCAGGAGGAAGGCAGCAGGAGTCAATGCGTTTTGGAGTTAAGAGTGGAGGTAGGTGAAAGGAGCATTTACCCAGGAGGAAGGCAGCAGGAGTCAATGCGTTTTGGAGTTAAGAGTGGAGGTAGGTGAAAGGAGCATTTACCCAGGAGGAAGGCAGCAGGAGTCAATGCGTTTTGGAGTTAAGAGTGGAGGTAGGTGAAAGGAGCATTTACCCAGGAGGAAGGCAGCAGGAGTCAATGCGTTTTGGAGTTAAGAGTGGAGGTAGGTGAAAGGAGCATTTACCCAGGAGGAAGGCAGCAGGAGTCAATGCGTTTTGGAGTTAAGAGTGGAGGTAGGTGAAAGGAGCATTTACCTGTGAAAGTAGAGAAGGCATAATTAGATTGCTGCGTTTAACTGCTTCATCTATGCACTCGTTCGAAGCCGCACTCAATCTGAAGCAGCACCCCCATCAGAGACTGTGCCCCCCATCAGAGATCTCCCCCATGAGCTGATCTAAATTTATAGGGAGATGCTCAAATGAGCATTCAACTCCACCCCAATTAGAAGCTGATAAAGATCACATGAGGAGTGGGGGATGATTCTCTCAGGAAACAGACACCGATCGTAAAACGGGTGCAGCTAAAGGTGAGAACTGGTCAACATATACAAAAATATAAATACACCATTTGTTCTGAATATAGCAGGAGTCAATGCGTTTTGGAGTTAAGAGTGGAGGTAGGTGAAAGGAGCATTTACCCAGGAGGAAGGCAGCAGGAGTCAATGCGTTTTGGAGTTAAGAGTGGAGGTAGGTGAAAGGAGCATTTACCCAGGAGGAAGGCAGCAGGAGTCAATGCGTTTTGGAGTTAAGAGTGGAGGTAGGTGAAAGGAGCATTTACCCAGGAGGAAGGCAGCAGGAGTCAATGCGTTTTGGAGTTAAGAGTGGAGGTAGGTGAAAGGAGCATTTACCCAGGAGGAAGGCAGCAGGAGTCAATGCGTTTTGGAGTTAAGAGTGGAGGTAGGTGAAAGGAGCATTTACCCAGGAGGAAGGCAGCAGGAGTCAATGCGTTTTGGAGTTAAGAGTGGAGGTAGGTGAAAGGAGCATTTACCTGTGAAAGTAGAGAAGGCATAATTAGATTGCTGCGTTTAACTGCTTCATCTATGCACTCGTTCGAAGCCGCACTCAATCTGAAGCAGCACCCCCATCAGAGACTGTGCCCCCCATCAGAGATCTCCCCCATGAGCTGATCTAAATTTATAGGGAGATGCTCAAATGAGCATTCAACTCCACCCCAATTAGAAGCTGATAAAGATCACATGAGGAGTGGGGGATGATTCTCTCAGGAAACAGACACCGATCGTAAAACGGGTGCAGCTAAAGGTGAGAACTGGTCAACATATACAAAAATATAAATACACCATTTGTTCTGAATATAGCAGGAGTCAATGCGTTTTGGAGTTAAGAGTGGAGGTAGGTGAAAGGAGCATTTACCCAGGAGGAAGGCAGCAGGAGTCAATGCGTTTTGGAGTTAAGAGTGGAGGTAGGTGAAAGGAGCATTTACCCAGGAGGAAGGCAGCAGGAGTCAATGCGTTTTGGAGTTAAGAGTGGAGGTAGGTGAAAGGAGCATTTACCCAGGAGGAAGGCAGCAGGAGTCAATGCGTTTTGGAGTTAAGAGTGGAGGTAGGTGAAAGGAGCATTTACCCAGGAGGAAGGCAGCAGGAGTCAATGCGTTTTGGAGTTAAGAGTGGAGGTAGGTGAAAGGAGCATTTACCCAGGAGGAAGGCAGCAGGAGTCAATGCGTTTTGGAGTTAAGAGTGGAGGTAGGTGAAAGGAGCATTTACCCAGGAGGAAGGCAGCAGGAGTCAATGCGTTTTGGAGTTAAGAGTGGAGGTAGGTGAAAGGAGCATTTACCTGTGAAAGTAGAGAAGGCATAATTAGATTGCTGCGTTTAACTGCTTCATCTATGCACTCGTTCGAAGCCGCACTCAATCTGAAGCAGCACCCCCATCAGAGACTGTGCCCCCCATCAGAGATCTCCCCCATGAGCTGATCTAAATTTATAGGGAGATGCTCAAATGAGCATTCAACTCCACCCCAATTAGAAGCTGATAAAGATCACATGAGGAGTGGGGGATGATTCTCTCAGGAAACAGACACCGATCGTAAAACGGGTGCAGCTAAAGGTGAGAACTGGTCAACATATACAAAAATATAAATACACCATTTGTTCTGAATATAGCAGGAGTCAATGCGTTTTGGAGTTAAGAGTGGAGGTAGGTGAAAGGAGCATTTACCCAGGAGGAAGGCAGCAGGAGTCAATGCGTTTTGGAGTTAAGAGTGGAGGTAGGTGAAAGGAGCATTTACCCAGGAGGAAGGCAGCAGGAGTCAATGCGTTTTGGAGTTAAGAGTGGAGGTAGGTGAAAGGAGCATTTACCCAGGAGGAAGGCAGCAGGAGTCAATGCGTTTTGGAGTTAAGAGTGGAGGTAGGTGAAAGGAGCATTTACCCAGGAGGAAGGCAGCAGGAGTCAATGCGTTTTGGAGTTAAGAGTGGAGGTAGGTGAAAGGAGCATTTACCCAGGAGGAAGGCAGCAGGAGTCAATGCGTTTTGGAGTTAAGAGTGGAGGTAGGTGAAAGGAGCATTTACCCAGGAGGAAGGCAGCAGGAGTCAATGCGTTTTGGAGTTAAGAGTGGAGGTAGGTGAAAGGAGCATTTACCTGTGAAAGTAGAGAAGGCATAATTAGATTGCTGCGTTTAACTGCTTCATCTATGCACTCGTTCGAAGCCGCACTCAATCTGAAGCAGCACCCCCATCAGAGACTGTGCCCCAGAATAAAAGAATATAATTAAACAGGATATAATAAAACAGAATATAATGTAATATAAAGAAATAAAATAGAATATAAAATAAAGGAATTTAATAGAATGGAAAAAAATAGACTAAAAGAGAACAGAATAGAGTATAAGGGAATAGAATATAAAAGAAAAGAAAAAATAGACTAGAATAAAAAAGAATAGAATAGAAAATAAAAGCATAGATCAACACAGAATAGAATAGAAAATAAAGGAAGCACTCTCTGCTCCTCACAAGACCTCCTTCTCTCTAGTTCCCTGGTCTCCTCCTCCCATGCCCGCGTCCAGGACTTCTCCAGGGTGTCACCCATCCTCTGGAACTCCCTGCCCCAACCCATCAGATTATCACCTACTCTCCTCTCCTTTAGGCGCACCCTGAAAACCCATCTCTTCAGGGAAGCTTACCCCACCCCCTGCTAACTTGCTGACCTCCTCCACTCTTGCTACCACTCCATCCCGCACAGCTATCTCCTCCTGTACCACCGTCCCCTCCCTCCTAGATTGTAAGCTCGAAAGACCAGGTCCCTCTATCCCCTCATGTTTTGCATTGTATTGGTATTGTTCTGTCACATGTTCTGTCCCCCTTTGTAATGTACAGCGCTGAGCGAACTATCGGCGCTTTATAAATACTGTATAATAATAATAATAGAATAAAAAAGAAGAGAATAGAGTATAAAGGAATAGAAAAGAATTGAAAATAAAATAAAAGAATAGAATCAAATAGAATAATAAAGAATATAAAATAAAAGAATAGAATAAAATAGAATAGAAAATAATAGATTAAAAAAGAATACAGTACAAAATATTAATATAAAGTAGAGAAGAATAGAATAGAAAAAATAGAATTGAACAGAATGAATATAGCCATCCTCCAAAATTCTAATCAATTTGAAAATAACGAATATACAAAATGAAAATGAATACACAAAACAAATTCCGAAATTGAATCATTCTAACATAATGAATATGACAAAACTAAATTATTAACGTAACAAATGAATCAAAAACTAAAAAAATTTTCCGTTGTGAAAATACCTACTACAGACTACATGAATGAAATAAAACCTGCTGGCTTGTTTCTGAAAATGAAATTCTCTGTAACAGAACGCTGGCCTTAGAAAGCGATCCATCTTTCTGTATGTGGCCACGTATTTTGGGTACATTTAAAACTATGTCTAGTAATTTAATTTCTCTGATAAGAACTTAATTAAAACTGCAATGTTTAATGTGCCATTTGCTTGTGCTGGAATATTAAACCCTGAAATTTTTCTTGGTATTTGACATGTGAAGACCATCACTTCTGCTGTAAAGGAATCAGTCTGCTGTTTAATGTCCGCTTTGAGAGCTGTAGATGACGGTATTCAACCTCCCCAGCTTGGGGGCGGTTAATTAAGAATTTAAAGAGGGTGACCACCATTAATTGTCTGTTATTGGCTTGTTTATGTTCTGCTCAAATTTTTAATAAATGCATTCCTCTCTTCTCTGACATAATCCTCCATATACATTATTATTATTATTATTATTATACAGTATTTATAAAGCGCCAATAGTTCGCTCAGCGCTGTACATTACAAAGGGGGACAGACCATGTGACAGAACAATACCAATACAATGCAAAACATGAGGGGATTGAGGGCCCTGCTCTTTGGAGCTTACAATCTAGGAGGGAGGGGATGGTGGTACAGGAGGAGAAAGCTGTGGGGGATGGAGTGGTAGGAAGAGTGGAGGAGGTCGGCAAGTTAGCAGGGGGTGGGGTAAGCTTCCCTGAAGAGATGGGTTTTCAGGGTGCGCCTAAAGGAGAGGAGAGTAGGTGATAATCTGATGGGTTGGGGCAGGGAGTTCCAGAGGATGGGTGACACCCTGGAGAAGTCCTGGAGGCGGGCATGGGAGGAGGAGACCAGGGAACTAGAGAGAAGGAGGTCTTGTGAGGAGCGGAGTGTGCGTGCTGGGTGGTACTTGGATATTAGGTCAGTAATGTAGTTCGGGGCAGTATGGTGGACAGCTTTGTACGTCAGCGTTAGGATTTTGAATTTGATCCGTTGCGCAATGGGAAGCCAGTGGAGGGATTGGCAGAGGGGGGTGGTGGATACAGAGCGGTTGGAAAGGTGAATGAGTCTGGCAGCCGTATTCAGGATGGACTGAAGCGGGGATAGCCAGCGGCGAGGCAGGCCAGTGAGGAGGGAGTTGCAGTAGTCGAGTCGTGATATGATGAGGGAGTGGATGAGCTGTTTAGTGGTTTCTGGGGTTAGGAACGTGCGGATTTTGGCGATGTTGCGGAGGTGGAGTCTGCACGAGTTTGTTAAAGATTGGACTTGGGGTTGAAAGGATAGGTTGGAGTCCAGAATGACACCAAGTACTCTGGCCTGCAGGGCGGGCTTGATGGTAGCGTTGTTGGATGTGACGGAGAAGTCAGTGGGGGGTGGGGTTCGGGCTGGGGGGAAGACAAGAAACTCGGTTTTGGAGAGGTTCAATTTAAGGAAGTGGAGCGACATCCAGTCTGATATGTCGCTCAGTAGGTGTGTGATTCGGGCTGAGACCAAGGGGGTGAGGTGGGGGGTTGAGAGATAGATTTGTGTGTCGTCGGCATAGAAGTGGTAGTTGAAGCCGTGAGAGTGTATGAGTTGGCCAAGGGAGGAGGTATAGATGGAGAAGAGAAGGGGCCCGAGGACAGAGCCTTGAGGGACCCCAACAGAGAGGGGGAGTGAGGGGGAGGTGGTAGCATTATAGGTAACGCTGAAGGAGCGTTGTGACAGGTAGGATGAGAGCCAGGAGAGAGCAGAATCTCTGAGGCCGAGGGAGTGTAGTTTTTTGAGGAGGAGGGGGTGGTCGACTGTGTCGAAGGCCGCAGAGAGGTCAAGGAGTAGGACATTGCAGTAATTCACTCCATCCAACCAGGTTTCAATGACTGAAGTTAGTTCAGTAAAGGAAGAAGTCTCTTCCGTTTCTGTGTGGAGCGTTGTTTTATGCATTGGGGTTATTTACTAAAGCTGGAGAGTGAAAAATCTGGTGCAGCTCTGCATAGAAACCAGCTTCCATGTTTTATTGCCAAAGCCTAATTGAAGAAGCTGAAGTTAGAAGCTGATTGGCTACCATGCACAGCTGCACTAGATTCTGAGTGCTCCAGTTTTAGGGCCAATTCACACCAGTACATTGATCTGCATTTTTGTGCAGCTGCAAAATGCAGATCAATGGCAGCACAGTGGCTAAATGGTTAGCACTTCCGCCTGACAGTACTAGGGTGCTTGGTTCGAATACCAACCACAGCACTACCTGCCTGGAGTTTGCATGTTCTCCCTTTGCCTGCGGCGGTTTCCTCCGGGTACTCCTAAATTATGTAAGGAAAGGGTACAAACTGTCATTCCTTCCCGCACCTCCTGCCTGGAATGTGCATATTCTCCCTGTGTCTGCATGGGTTTCCTCCGGGTACTCTGGTCTCCTCCAACACTCCAAAGACATGCTGGTAGGTTAACTGGATTCTGTCTAAGTTGGCCCTGGTATGTGTATGTATGAATGTGAGTTAGGGACCTTAGATTGTACGCCCCTTGAGGGTTAGGGACTGATGTGATATGTAAAGCACTGCATAAATTGACAGCACTATATATGTACCTGAAATAAATAAATAATAATAAATCATTTCCAATGTGTCATATTCACACCATAACACTGTGCATGCATGTCAGCAGACATCACTGTGTGTTAAAATGTGACTATAATCAAATGAAATGTAAATGCATTTCCATACCTTTTAGCACAAGTATGTGTGAACTAGCCCTTCGTAAATCTGCTCCATAGTCTTTGCCCTGTCTTTACTTTATTTATTTATTTCAGGTACTTATATAGCGCTGTCAGTTTATATATATATATATATATTGTACATTCACATCAGTCCCTAACCCTCAAGGGGCGTACAATCTAAGGTCCCTAACTCACATTCATACATACACATACTAGGGACAATTTAGACAGGAGCCAATTAACCTGCCAGCATGTCTTTGGAGTGTGGGAGGCAACCGGAGTACCCGGAGGAAACCCACGCAGGCACAGGGAGAATATGCACATTCCAGGCAGGAGGTGCGGGAAGGAATGACAGTTTGTACCCTTTCCTTACATAATTAAGGTGTAATTTATGCTTTGTACCCTGGACTCTGTTCTACGTCCTGTTCTATTTAATCTATATGTAAGTGATATAACTAAAGGTTTGTTGGGTACGGTATGTCTTTTTGATAACACAAAGGTGTGTAATAGGGTTGATATCCCTTGAGGTGTCTGTAACATGGAACATGATTTCACATTGCTGGAAGATTTGTGAAAAAAAAGTGGAAATTGCAGTTCAATGTTGCTAAATGTAAAATAATGCACCTTGGGAAAAAGAATCCCTTGAGAGAGTACAACATTGGGGGTACATTGATGGCCAGCACTACAGAGGAAAAGGACTTGGGGGTACTTATTTCAGATGATTGCAAAATGAGCAAACAGTGTGGCCAGGCAGTTGGGAAAGCTAATAGAATTCTAGGATGCACCACTAGAGGGGTCACCAGCAGGAGGAAGGAGGTCCTGATTCCCCTATATAGATCTTTATATCACTAGAGGGGTCACCGGCAGGTGGAAGGAGGTCCTGATTCCTCTATATAGATTTTTATGTCACTAGAGGGGTCACCGGCAGGAGGGAGGAGGTCCTGATTCCTCTGTATAGATCTTTATATCACTAGAGGGGTCACCGGCAGGAGGAAGGAGGTCCCGATTCCTCTGTATAGATCTTTATGTCACTAGAGGGGTCACCAGCAGGAGGAAGGAGGTCCTGATTCCTCTATATAGATCTTTATATCACTAGAGGGGTCACCAGCAGGAGGAAGGAGGACCAGATTCCTCTATATAGATCTTTATATCACTAGAGGGGTCACCAGCAGGAGTAAGGAGGACCTGATTCCTCTATATAGATCTTTATGTCACTAGAGGGGTCACCAGCAGGAGGAAGAAGGTCCTGATTCCTCTATATAGATCTTTATGTCACTAGAGGGGTCACCAGCAGGAGGAAGGAGGTCCTGATTCCTCTATATAGATCTTTATGTCACTAGAGGGGTCACCAGCAGGAGGGAGGAGGTCCTGATTCCTCTATATAGATCTTTATGTCACTAGAGGGGTCACCAGCAGGAGGGAGGAGGTCCTGATTCCTCTATATAGATCTTTATATCACTAGAGGGGTCACCAGCAGGAGGAAGAAGGTCCTGATTCCTCTATATAGATCTTTATATCACTAGAGGGGTCACCAGCAGGAGGGAGGAGGTCCTGATTCCTCTATATAGATCTTTATATCACTAGAGGGGTCACCAGCAGGAGGTTCTAATTCCTCTATATAGATCTTTGTCACTAGAGCGGTCACCAGCAGGAGGGAGGAGGTCCTGATTCCCCTATATAGATCTTTAGTTAGACCTCATTTAGAATACTGTGTTCAGTTCTGGAGACCTCACTTACAAAAAGATATTGATACGATATTGATTGATAAGAATGAGTCCAGAGATGGGTAACAAAAATGGTGAAAGGTCTGGGGGATAAAACCTTTCAAGAGCGACTTCAGCAACGTGACATGTGCAGTCTGGAGGAAAGAAGGGAAAGGGGTGACATGACTGAAACCTTTAAATACATTAAGAGGTGAATAAGGTTCAGGAGGACAGGATTTTCAACATGAAACCAAAATCAACAACACGGGAGATGACCTTAAACTAACTGGAGGAAAGTTCAAAAACTAATCTCAGAAAGCACTATTTTACTGACAGAGTAGTTGATGCTTGGAATAAACTTCCAGAAGAGGTAGTGAGCCAGTCAACAGTAAATAGCTTCAAACATGCATGGGACAAGTGTAGATCTATACTCAGACAAAAAAAATTAACAAACCCCCCCACAAGAACAACCCCCCCCCCCCAAATAAAAACAAAACAAAAAAAACGGACAGACTCAATGGACCACTCTTTTTCTGCCCTCACTTTTCTATGTTCTGTGGACGCAACACTGCTGGGGAAGAGGGCAAGGCTTAGCCATAATAGAAAATCACATTTATAACAAGTCTATAACCTGCAATAAAGAGAATGGAGACTTAGTGATACTAAAGACTTGTTTTGTTCTGGTTTTAAATAACAAACATGTCTATACTTACCTGTTTTGTTTAGTGGTTTTGCACAGAGCAGCCAGGATCCTCCTCTTCTTGGGCCATACGCCGGCGCTCCTGGCCCCTCCCACTTGTCGGGTGCCCCCATAGCAAGCAGCTTGCTATGGGGGCACCCGAGCAGGCGCACTCCACTCACACACACAGCCATGTCTAGGCCCGCCCCCTCTTTTTCCTGATTGGCTCACTGTCAGACATTCAGGAGTGAGAGTCCCCAGAGAACCCATGCTCTTGTGGACATCGCTGGATGGGGATGGGGCTCAGGTTTAGAGGCTGTTGCTACACATAGAAGGTTTTTTTACCTTCATGCATAGAATGCATGAGGGTAAAAAAAACTTTGAGTCTTTAGAACCACTTTAAAGTGGATGTAAACCCTTAAATATAACAAGTGAATTGACTGGCCTCAGGTGATACACAACAAATCCCCCTACATAAGTTGTACCTGTTTATCTTCTCTACATCCATTTAAAATGCTGTATTTAATAAGCTTGTCTGCAGAGCTCAGTGCAGAGAGCTCTGAGAGCTGATTGGAGGGAAGAGACAAAACACAGCACACAGGGACAGAGCTGATGCTGTCAGTCAGCTGGAGGTCCCTCCCCATCACCATTTTTCTCTTGGTGTCAGGAAAATTTGTCAGAAGTGATTCATGGAGATAGCAGAGGAATGAGGCAGCAGACAGAGATAACACTTAGTGCGCTTAATTGAGACAAGTACACACTATAAAGGGATATGCTGTGTTCATATTTTATGTCTGAGGTTTACAACCACTTTAAACCACAGGAAAAACTTTCATAGGGTAGTAAATTCTTTGTTTGACATGCATATAAACTCTAACACTCAACTTCTTATTTGCTTACTTTTGGTCTGTTAAATGTACCATTATAAACATTTGTTTGAAAAACATCTCTCAGTATCCTCTGCCAGTATGCGATCTGTGCTGCATTAGATTCACTGTCTCATTAAAGAGAACCTGTCACCAAAAAATCACATAGGGTACTTTTTGTTCCAATGTGACAAAAAAAAATAAACAAATTAAAAAAATAAAATTACACCCAAGCACATAAACCCTCCCCAAAATGTTTTAAAGCCCCCCACACCCCCACATATACGCATGTAAGAATGTAAATGCATGCGTGGGGGCCCCTACACCTGAAAAACGTTGATTACGATACACATGTTAGATATCGCCGCACACACCGGAGTGAAAGCAATATTTCGAGCACC
Organism: Staurois parvus; assembly: GCF_062004578.1. Classification (NCBI taxonomy): domain Eukaryota; kingdom Metazoa; phylum Chordata; class Amphibia; order Anura; family Ranidae; genus Staurois; species Staurois parvus. The sequence continues at coordinate 2,904,491 of NW_028317991.1, read as the reverse complement.
AGACCTTCTCCGTGACACTAAACTGATAACTTATAGGGGGCTTTTAACCACCTCCCGTCCCGTGGCAGTGCAGGGTCGGGTGACCGTTTATAAACGGCCTCCCCGCAGCCTGTTTGTGCGCGCTCCCCGGGAGAGCGTGCAGCACCGCGATCCGGTGCCCGCTGTGTCCTCCAGACACAGTGAAACACCGATCATCGGATGGGACCTCTGTACGAGGTCCCGATCATGTGAACGCTGATTGGCCAATCAGTGATCACATGCAAAGTAGTAAGCAAGATGTCACTTGTGACATCATTGCTTACTACATGTGAAATCTGTGAATGATCACAGAGGTCATATGGTACAAGGTTATTCACAACAGCCTTGTACCATGTGACAAGCTGTGACCAATCACAGCTCACTCAGTAGTTCTCAATGGCTGCAAGAATGCAGCTAGAGAGAAGGAGAAATGATTGCCTTTACATTCTTTATGGGTGTAAAAGCAATCAGTGTAAAAAAAAAAAAAAAAAATCTTCATCACCCCCCACAAATAGTACAGTGTCACCATGGTGACACTGTACTGCTAGGGTGACAGTATGTAAAAAAAAAATAAATAAATAAAAAATAATATAAAAAATAAAAGAAAATGTAAAAAAAAATGTTTAAAAATTATAATCTTGGTTATAAACTAATTTGGGTTATTTTTTTTTGCTAAAAATATAACGGAATAAATTTTGGCCAAGATTTATGATGAAATACTATTTATTCGCAAAATTTTATAAGATAAACACTTTTTTTTAAATTTTTGGACTTTTGAATTTACATAGCAAAAAAAATAAAAATCCCAGTGGTGAATATATACCACCAAAATAAAGCTTTATCTGTCTCAAAAAAATGCTAAACAAATTCATATGGGCACAGTGTTGCATGACCGCGCAATTGTCATTCAAAGTGTGATAGCACTGAAAGCTGAAAATTGGCCTGGACAGGAAGGGGGTAAAAGTGTCCGGACTGGAAGTGGTTAAAGCATCACCTATGGGAAATGTAGGGTATTGAAATTTGTCGCCATTTTACAGGCGCAGGCAAATTTAAAGTTTTCTATGACAGGTATCCATTTACTCGGTGTAACCTTTTTTTTACAAAAAAATTGGGTAATTTATTGTGTTAGAGTATTTTTTACTGACAATTTACATTTCCTAGACCTTTGCGGTAATATTGTGTGATATAAAAAATGGGAGCTACCACTATTCTTTTCTCTAGGGTGTCTGTTTTCAGAAAATATATAATATTTTGGGTTTTTTGTCAATCTTTAAGCCCAAAATAATGTTTTAAACGTGCAAAAAAAAAAAAGCAAAAATGTCTCTGGCAGAGGGTGAAGTGTAGCCTGGCAAGTCCAGTTCCAAGAGGGAAGCTCCAGGATAGTGAGTCCTTTCATCTGTCCCTCCTCGTCAGGAACCTTTCCCTAGTGGTAGTTACTTTCCCTAACAAGCAGGGTCTGTCTCCCTACACACTGGGGGCAGGGACTTAAATAGACCCTGCTGACCCAAGATGGCCACTGAGCATCACATGGATGCAGCATAGCCAACTGGAACGTTGCTCAATTGAGCCAGGAAGCCATAGAGAAATGTTTCTCTTGTACTTCCTCTCCAGGCTGAGGTGCCACTTGGTTTGAGCATCACCTGCAGTAGAGAAAACAAATCTGCCTACTCCCCCCCCCCCCTTTAACAGATGCTGTCCTTGGCATCATAACACAATAGAATGTCAACAGTAAACAATCAAAACAAGTGAAGGCAAAACTAGTAAACACAGCTAAACAGCATAATCAGAGAATCTTACAGGTAGTTGTCCACGATTGGGCATGAGGCGGCGGATGGCTGGGAAGGGCAAATGTTCATCTTCGGGTGGTGACTTGGGGGGGCCACAGGTGGTGAGGGGTTTTTCAGTATGACTGACCAAAAAAATTTGTATGGGTGTTGGTGGGTCCAACTGCCCTAAAGAGGAGCATAGTAGAAAAAGTTCAAGAATCACTGCAGTAGGGCCAACATGACAGACAGATAACTACCATGTTCAGAAAAAACAGAAGTCCTTAATTATAATAAGGAGTCAATAAACTGACCTTTCAGTAAGGCTACGTTCACACTAGCGTTGTGTGCAGGTGGCAGAGAGGCGTTTGGGAAGCGTTTTTACCGCTTCCCAAACGCCTCTGCCAATTCTGCACATTACAGCACATGGTGTTGTTCTAACGGGAGCGTTTGCGTCACGTTGCGTCGCGGCAAAACGGGCGCGTCTGGACGAGTCAGGAGGCGTTGAAGCCTCCTATTCTCGACTATGGTGCCGCTTCGCAAACGCCCGGCCGGCGTTTGCGGTGCGGTTGCGACACGGTTGCGGGGCGTTTGCGGAGCGGTAACACCACTCAAACTGCATTATAGGCATTTGTGGGGCGTTATTAACGCTCGGCAAATGCCTAGCAACCGCCGCTAAACCGCGCATGCGGCGTTTGCGGAGCATTAAAAACCGCTCCGCAAACGCCGGAACAACGCTTACCAAACGCTATAGGGGCGTTTGGCAAGCGTTGGTAAAACAGCCAAGTGTGAACGAGCCCTAAGACTGATCCACAAAATGTGTATGGTTGATGGTGATGGGTGAAAGTTCAATTCCTTTAAAGAGGAGCATGGCAGAAAAAGTTAGAGAACCACTGCACTAGGTCAACTACCATGTTCAGAACAAAAATGGCACATGCAACCTATCTATGTCTCTCAAAACAGAAGTCATTAACTATAATTAGCAGGCAATAAATTGACCTTCCAGTATAACTGAGCCAAACAAAAAGTGGTTGTAGTGTTTGAGAATCACTGCACTAGGCCAACATGATAGGCAGGTAACTACCATGTCCAGTATAACTGATCCCAAAAAATTTTAAAGGGTGATGGTGGTGGGTGAAGTTCAACTGCTCTAAAGGGGAGCATATCAGAAAGAGGTTGATTACCACTCCACTAGGCCAACATGACAGGCAGAAAATGACTATGTTCAGGAAAAAAAATGGCAAAGGTAACCTACCTGTGCCTCTCAAAACACAAGTCATTAACTAGTTTAGCAATCAATAAATTGACCTTCCAGTATAACTGATCCAAAAGAATGTGTATGGGTGGTGGTGGTGGGTGAAGTTCAACTGTTCTAAATGGGAGCATGGCAGAAAAACCACTATAGTAGGAACGTAACAAGCAGGCATCTACCATTTAAAAAAAATGGCAGAGGCAACCTACCTACACCTCTTAAAACCGGAGTCCTTAATTATAATTAGCAGTCAATAAACTGGCCTTTCAGTATGACTGATCCAACAAAATGTGTATTGGTGGTGTTAGTGAGTGAAAATTCAACTGCTCTAAAGGGGAGCACGGCAAAAACAGTTTGAGTACCATTGCACTGGGCCAACATGACAGGCAGCTAACTTCCATGTTGAGAGAAAAAATTGGCAAAGGCAACTTATCTACACCTCTCAAAATTGTGGTTCTTAATTATAAATCCCAAAGTCTTTAAAGCTTTGGACTTCCAGCACAGAATATTAGGAAACTAAGGTGTAAATATTCTACCCACATAGGTGCAGTGATCAGCAGTATCTAGAAGTAATACTGCTAAAAATTTGGAATAGATACCTCTTGAATAAAAGGTCACAGAAAGTAATGGGGATATAAATTATTTTTTCAAGGGTGTCCCCTAAGTGCACTGCCTTCCCCATTCCTTCCAAGCTGTTCTGTATACGCAGTTTGGGGAGCTGTTGGCTATTTTTGATGACAGCACTCAATGAATAAGTCATGATGACTGCTTTGTTCGCCATCCCTGGATCAGATCGTTTATTTTTAGAGAGCAGAGATGGCCTGTCAAGATTTTGTTTCTTTATCCTCAGAAGAGAAGAGGGGAGATATTTCCCCCCTCTGCCTCTACAAAACAACATCAAAGCTTCTTTGCTGACAAGCTATGATCTGAATAATATTAGTCAGTTTACACCTTGCATCTCCGTGTTCGAGTGTCTGTGATCGCTTGTATTCCTGGTCACGAATTATTTGTGAAAGAAAAAGTATCTGCTTGTGGCTCACAATAAATGAGGATGTTGTTTTGATCATGGGTTCTCACATCAAGGTATCAGCCTTTCAGCCCAGTTGTGTCAGCTTAAAATGGAGACAATGGCTGTGATCTATCATTCGGACTTATTTACACAAATGCAACTTGAAGACCTCCATTGAGCCTAAGGCTGGAAATACACTAGTAGAATCTTGATCAAAATTTTTCGTTTTAAGAACGTCCCTTTGATTTTCTAATTCTTAGTGGGGTCAAGTTGATATTCTTTTCTGACCATAGTGATAAAAACATTCAAAAGATGGAAAATGTTTCTCAGATGAATGCATTCCTAATAGTGTATGTGGTGTTCTTTCAGAAAAATCCATTCATTCCAATTCTGAATGTTAAAAGCAAATGCAGTTTTCTGGTTCAATAGTTTTATGAGGGACGATCAAGTCAAACCAGGACTTTTAATTGTACAGGTATGAAAAAAAGGATGTTAGTTAATCAAGATGGCAAACAACAGTGTTAGTGCGTGCATAGAACAGTGTGTGGTGATGATATTTTCTTGTGAACGAAGGCGTAAAACCCGCGGATATCTACAGAAGACTTCAAGAACAGTATGGTGATAGCCGCAGTAAGACATTTGACTGGTGTAAACATTTCAAATATGGCCTTAGGTCTGTCTTAGTGCGTCTATGGGAATGTTTGACCATTCTTCCAGAAACACATTTGTGAGGTCAGGCACTGATGTCGGATGAGAAGGCCTGGCTCGCAGGCTCCACTCTAATTCATCCCAAAGGTGTTCTATGGGGTTGAGGTCAGGACTCTGTGCAGGCCAGTCAAGTTCCTCCACCCCAAATTGGCTCCTCCATGTCTTTAAGGATCTTGCTTTGTGCACTGGTATGCAGTCATGTTGGAACAGGAAGGGGCCATCCCCAAACTGTTCCCACAAAGTTGGGAGCATGAAATTGTCCAAAATGTCTTGGTATGCTGATGCCTTAACAGTTCCCTTCACTGGAACTAAAGGGCCAAGCCCAACCCCTGAAAAACAACCCCAGACCTTAATCCCCCCCTCCACCAAACTTTACAGAATGCAGTCAGGCAAGTACCGTTCTCCTGGCAACCACCAAACCCAGACATGTCCATCCGATTTCCAGACAGAGAAGCATGAATGGTCACTCCAGAGAACACATCTCCACTGCTCTAGAGTCTAGTGGCAACATACTTTACACCACTGCATCCAAAGGTGATGTAAGGCTTGGATGCAGCTGCTCAGTCATGGAAACCCATTCCATGAAGCTCTCTACACACTGTTATGCTAATCTGAAGGCCACACAAATTTTGGAAGTCTTTAGCTATTGACTCTGCAGACAGTTGGCGACTTCTATGCACTGTGTGCTTCAGAATGCACTGACCCCACTCTGTCATTTTACATGGCCTACCACTAGGTGGCTGAGTTGCTGTTGTTCCCAGTTTATTTATTTCTTTCAGGTACTTATATAGCACTGTCAATTTACACAGCACTTTACACATATATATATTGAACATTCACATCAGTCTCTAACTCACATTCATACATACACATATTAGGGCCAATTTAGACAGGATCCAATTAACCTACCAGCATGTCTTTGGATTGTGGGAGGAAACCAGAGCACCTGGAGGAAACCCATGCAAGCACAGGGAGAACATGCAAACTCCATGCAGGAGGCACCATGGTCGGGAATCAAACCCATGACCCATTTACTGCAAGGCAGACGTGCTAACCACTAAGCCACTGTACCGCCCAGTTGCTTCCACTTTATTATAATACCACTAACAGCTGACTGTGGAATATTTAGTAGCCAGGAAATGTCACGGATGGACTTATTGCACAGGTGACAACCTATCACGGTACCACGCTTGGAGTCACTGAGCTCCTGAGAGCGACCCATTCTTTCACAAATGTTTGTAGAAGCAGTCTGCATGCCTAGGTGATGATTTTATACACCTGTGGCCATGGAGGTGATTGGAACACCTGAGTCCAATGATTTGGAGGGGCGTCCTAATACTTTTGCCAATATAGTGTGTGCGTGTGTGTATATTGTTTTTTTCCACTAAAGTGGAATTGCCCTTTAAAATATCCTCTATTTGTGAAGGAGGAGTATGGAACCCTCGAAATACATAGTTTTTAAAAAAATGTTGACCTCTTGTCATGAGAAATAAAGATTTGCCAGCCTTACACTATAATTCTGCTGTTCTCTGTTATCAGAATTTCCCCTTGTTAGTTCTGATTGTGCCGATTGTGGACCTGATTCCTACCCTTTTGAATATGTCTGCTAATGTTATTAAAAGCTATTTTCTGGCAGCTTGTATTTTAGGATTATTGTTCCATGAAGGTTCTAAGACATGGAAATAACAGTCCTATAAATACCCAGGTCACCTACACAGCAGCAGATGTGCAAACTTATTACACATTCAGGAACAATTCTCCCGCTGTGAATGAGAATAATGCAGCCAGAGCCCAGCCAACAGAACACAGACTGCAGCTTAAACCTCAATACCATATAAATGGGGAAAATTGAAATTACACATCACGTGTCGTGTTCAGAAACTTCCTAGCTCAAACACTCACCCCAATTATACAGGACAATGTTGCATTTAAAGCGAACCTATCTGTAGAACATACAGGAATTATTTTGTTCCAAACATTGTGGATCTTTTTTTTTTCATTTGTGTTGGGACCCATGTACAGATAGGATTACAAATTATACATAGCTTTGTAAAACATTTGCATATATTGGTACGCTTACTTTCTGTACATCAAGCTAATTTTTTGTACCTGTCAAAGAAAAAAAAAAAGGATTATACATTCCTTTTTTAGGGCTATGTGCTGAGGGGGAAGTTGGGTGCTATGGGATCATTTCAGAGTTATACAAATATTTAGGATTTAAAGTGGTTGTAAACCTCAGGCATGAGATATGAACAAAGCATATCCCACTATAGTGTGTACTTGTCTCAATCCAGAGCACTAAATGTCATTGCTGCCTGCTGCTTCCTTCCTCTGCTATCTGCATGAGTCACTTCTGACAAGTTTTCCTGACACCAAGAGAAACATGGTGACGGAGAGGGAGCTCCAGCACACAGCCTGTGATGACCTCAGCTCTGTTTCTGTGAGCTGTGTGGAGGGGGGGGGGGGAGGTTGCCCTTCTCCTCCAATCCGCTCTGAGAGCTCTCCACACTGAGCTGTGCAGAGTGTAATTTCAGCTCTGCCCACTTTCTCCTGAACTTTCACAAAAGCTGTATAAATTCTAGACTTTTAACGGATGTAAGGATAAACAGGTACAACTTAAGTAGGAGGATTTGTTCAATCTCTGTGTATCACCTGAGGCTAGTCACTTCACTGGGTATATATAAGTGTTTTAACCTCTTCTGATTGGTCATTCAGTGATAACATGCATAGTAGTAAACAAGATGTCACTTCCTGACATCATTGCTTGTAAAATCTGTGAATGATCACAGAGGTCACATGGTACGTACAAGGCTATTCACAACAGCCTTGTACCATGTGACAAGCTGTGACCAATCAAAGCTCACACAGTATTTCTCAATGGCTGCAGGAATGAAGCCAGAGAGGAGAAATTATTGCTTTTCCAGCCTCTATGGGTGTAAAAAAAGAAAGAAAAATCTTCATCACCTCCCACAAGTAGTACAGTGTCACTATGGTGCCACTGTACTGCTAGGGTGACAGTATATTAAAAAAAAAATACATAAATAATAATATAACAAAAATTAAATGTAAAAAAAGTTTTTAAAAATTATAATTTTTGGTTATAAACTAATTTGGGTTATTTATTTTTTTTTTACTAAAAAGATAGATGAATACATTTTGGCCAAGATTTATGAAGAAAGATTATTTATTTGCAAAATTTTATAAGAAAAAACATTTTTTTTTTCAAAATGTTTGATCTTTTTCATTTATATAGCAAAAAAAATAAAAATCCCAGTGGTGAATAAATACCACCAAAATAAAGTTATATCTGTCTAAAAAAAAAATGCTAAAAATGTAATATGGGTACAGTGTTGCATGACCGTGCAATTGCCATTCAAAGTGTGATAGCACTGAAAGCTGAAAATTGGCCTGGACTGGAAGGGGGTGCAAGTGTCCGGACTTGAAGTGGTTAAAGTGTGGTAAGGGGTAAAGTGGCTATAAATGGTTTGAATCCTGGCCGGTTCAGCAGGTATTCAGCTGAGAATTGAATAATCTATGGGCAGGCTGACTGTACCCAATCTGATTGCTGTACAACTAGCCTGTTGGATTTTTACATGTGATTATTGCTAGCGGCTATTATGTGTTCTCCCAGAGGGGACAGCTTCCCCTGCCAGGAGAGCACAATAGCTCCGTGGGAGGTACTCCCCCATCAACACTGTCAGTGTTGATGGGGAAACTGAGCGATCATCTTTCCTAGAACCATAGGTTGTAGGAAAGAAAATCGCTCAGTTCCCCCAAATCGCATCATCTATGGCCAGGAGTAAGGGGTAACCTTAAAGTGGTTCTAGAGTCAAAACGTTTTTTACCTTAAGGCATTCCCTCTATTATGATAAAAAAAAAGTCCCCACTAACTCCTCCCCCGCAATTCTTAAACACCTACCTAACTCCTCTTACTGATCCAGAGCTGTTCTGGCTGCAGCACTACTCTCTTCTCTTCCTGGTCTCACAGGGAACACTGAGAGCAGCGGAAGGCATAAGTCCCTGCTGCCGTCAGTCAAAATCCTGTGAGGAGGGAGCAGAATGTGGCTTACCAGCGCTATGTGTATCTGTGGAAGCACACAGCCCAAACTGGGAGCACATTTGTATGGGTAGCCCCTTAGTACCGAGCTTACTAAGAGAACACTTGGAAGAAGGGGGAGACCACCAAAGAGGAGGTAAGGGACCCCTGTGTAGTAACATTGTACAGAACTTGTAAGTGAAACCTCTTTATTTTTTTAATTTAAAAAATTAGCTTTTAATATTACTTTAAAGTAAACTTGTGGGCAGGTTATGTACATTTGCATATTCCTAATAAACTGCATACTAAAGTGGTATTAAACCCAAATGCATACTTTTATTAGTCTTTGATGTGATGACTGCATTCGTTTTCATTTTAAGGCTTTCTTTCCTTTATTTTCACCTGGTGATCCAGCTAGTAATTCTGTTGCTTTTCAACAGATCAAGATGTCATGCAGATGTAGTAGTTAGATGGTTGAGACAAACCATTTACCACTGACAGGGGTGCTTACAAATATCAGCTTTTATTGATTTACTGTATGTAAAAACTTTATCCCAAAATAAAAAAAACCTGTTGCTGTACAGTTGCAAGAAAAAGTATGTGAACCCCTTGGGATTACGTGGAGTTTTGCATGAATTGGGCATAAAATGTGCTCTGAACGTCATCTAAGTCACAACAATAGAAGAACACAGTCTGCTGAACATAATACTACACAAACATTAGATGTTGCCATGGTTTAATTGCACATAACATGTAAACATTCACAGTGCAGGGAGGAAAAGGTATGTGAGGCCCTAGCTTAATGACTTCTCCCAGAGCTAATTGGAGCCAGGAGTGAGCCAACCTTGACTCCAATCAGTGTGATGATATTGGATGTGTTGCTGACAGCTGTCCTGCCCTTAAAAAACACACACCTGTTTTGGGTTTACTGGTTTCAAGAAGCACTGTGTGATGTGAACCATGCCTCGCAGAAAAGAGCTCTCAGAAGACCTACGATCAAGAATTGTGACTTGCATGAAGCTGGAAAGGGTTACAAAAGTATCTCCAAAAGCCTTGATGTTCATGTGTCCACGGTAAGACAGACTGTCTACAAATGGAGAAAGTTTAGCACTGTTGCTACTCTCCCTAGTCGTTGTCGTCCTGTAAAAATGACTGCAAGAGCACAGCGCAGAATGCTGCATGAGGTAAAGAAGAATCCCAGAGTGTCAGCTAAAGACCTACAGAAATCTCTGACACATGCTAACATTTTTGTTGACACATCTACAATAAGGAAGACATTAAACAAGAATGGAGTACATGGGAGGACACCACGGAGGAAGCCATTGCTGTCCAAAAAGAATATTGCAGCACATTTGAAGTTTGCAAAAGAGCACCTGGATGTTCCACAGCACTACTGGCAAAATATACTGTGGACAGATGAAACCAAGATTGAGTTGTTTGGGAAGAACACACAACACTATGTGTGGAGAAAAAAAGGCACAGCACACCAACATCAAAACCTCGTCCCCACTGTAAAACATGGCGGAGGGAGCATCATGGTTTGGGGCTGCTTTGCTGCCTCAGGGCCTGGACGGATTGTTGTCATTGATGGGAAAATGAATTCCAGAGTTTATCAAGACATTTTGCAGGAAAACGTACGACCATCTGTCCGCCAACTGAAGCTCCGCAGAGGACGGGTGATGCAACAGGACAATGACCCAAAGCATACAAGTAATTCAACAAAACAATGGCTGCAACAGCACAGAATACGCCTTCTGGAGCGGCTCAGTCAGAGTCCTGACCTCAACCCGATTGAAATGCTGTGGCATGACCTTAAGAGAGCGATTCACACCAGACATCCCAAGAATATTGCTACACTGAAACAGTTTTGTGAAGAGGAGTGGTCCAAAATTACTCCAGATCGTTGTGCAGGTCTGATCTGCAACTGCAGGAAACGTTTGGTTGAGGTTATTGCTGCCAAAGGAGGGTCAACCAGTTATTAAGTCCAAAGGTTCATATACTTTTTCCTCCCTGCACTGTGAATGTCTACATGTTATGTGCAATTAAACCATGGCAACATCTAATGTTTGTGTAGTATTATGTTCAGCAGACTGTGTTCTTCTATTGTTGTGACTTAGATGACGTTCAGAGCACATTTTATGCCCAATTCATGCAAAACTCCACGTAATCCCAAGGGGTTCACATACTTTTTCTTGCAACTGTAACTGCTTATTAAAGTGTTACTAAACCCAGGACCCTGAATTCACTATATCTGGTCTCACACAGTACATACAACATGGAAATGCAATTATGTTAGTAAATATAAACTGCTAAATACCTTTTCTTATAAGCAGTTAGAGCAATTTTGTGATTTCTATCAGTGTCCAGCAGAGCACTGGTTAAAGCTTATAGGAGGAGTTTTGATCCTCTTCTAGGAGAATGTAGGGCCCCTGACCTCTGTCTGGACAGTGCTGATTGGCCCTGTGCTGATTGCATCCCAAGAACAAAAAAATAATCTCTAGCAATACATACTAAACTGAGCATGTGCAGAGTGTCTCCACAAAATATATCTTATTATTATTATACAGTATTTATATAGCGCCAAAAGGTTTGCTCAGCGCTGTACATTATAGTGGGGGACAGTACATGAGACAATACAGTAACAAAACAATACACAAGGGGTTCGAGGGCCCTGCTCTTTCGAGTTTACAATCTAGGAGGTTTATCAGAAGATACAAGGGGACACTGGAAGGAGGGGAGGATCAGAGAAGTCAGGATCAAACAGCCTTTTTACACAATGCAGAGGATTAATCCCTTAGATTCCACAGTGAGTATAACAAGCATGCTTTACTGCAGATACAGACTGATTTTATTGTTGTAGGTTTAGTAACAAAGTGTTAGTTGGAGTTTGGCTTGAACTTTCTTTGTGTACCTTAAGCTATTGGTACCTCAAACATTTCCCTCCCCCAGATTAACAATGCTGCTGTCTAAAGGTGCCCCCTGTGCTCCTTCATCCAGAGTGAAGGTAATCTAAAACAGTAAGTGTGTTACTGGCAAGGTCACCAGGTAAACACAGTGGGAAAAGCCTAAAAAAAGAAAACTAATGCAGGTACCACATCTCTGATTGTTAAGTTGTACTATTTTACCTTTATGGTTTTGGGTTTAATACGGCTTTAATATGAAAATGAACCCTCAACAAACTCTGTAGCTGCAGGCAATGTGGATTAATTCATCTTCAAAGTTCACAGCAGAAGCACTAATACCTTAAGTCATTTTTTTAACAGTTCTCTCCTCCTGCTCCCCCCCAAAAGTCACTTAGCAGTTCATCTCTCTCTGCTCACCTTAGCACAAGTGGCTTAGCAGCTCAGCTGTCCCTGCTTCCCATCCCTGCAGTGGCTCAGGAACCCCGCTCAACCTGCTTCCCCTCCCAGCAGTGGCTCGGCAGCTCATCCTGGAGCTACAGAGGTCACTGAGGACTTATTTTAAAACAATTTACTGCTTGTCAAGAATATGTAGATTGTAAGTAAGGGAGTTACGCTCTAAGTTACAGGTAGAACCCTTTTAATCAGTACTAGCCCTTCTGCCCCTGAAACGCCTAAGCCTCACTTCCAGCCGATGGACATCACTGGAGCATTGCTATTGGATTGTGTTTCTTGGATTGTATTGATGGTTTTACTGCCTGGTTTTACTTTTGTGAGTATATTGGAAATCAATCTGTTTTATAGAAATGCACAAAGCTGGTGCACCCTCTATTTTGTCTTTGTTTTAGCTACCTTAAGCCCTGTGCACACAGGCCAAATATCGGCTGGTATCATGCGGTTCAATAGAGACATTCGGCCTGTGTGCACACCCGCCTGTCCGTCAAAAGTCAGCCAAACGGCTGGCTTCTGTTGAACGAGCATGCTGGAAGACCAGCATCTGATCGGCATCCAAACATTGGATAGTTAGTGCAGTGAGCTTCTCCTGAGCTCTCCAGTTCTTTATTCCATTCAGCCGCTGGGTAAGCTTAGCTTGAACTAAAGAAAAATGGTGGTGTGTTCCCAGCATTAGGGTCAGTTTAAGTGGTTGTAAGCCTCAGATATGAAATGTGAACAAAGCATATCCCTCTAGAGCAGTGGTTCTCAACCTGTGGGTCGCGACCCCTTTGGGGGTCGAATGACCCTTTCACAGGGGTCCCCTAAGACCATCAGAAAACACATATTTCCGATGTGTAAAGAGCAGCTACTGGGTAGAAAGCAGCTGCTGTGTTGAAAGCAGCTACTCTGTTAAAAGCAGCTACTGTGTTGAAAGCAGCAGTATTGGAGGTAAAACGACACTCATGAATTATAATTACTGGGTAAATAATTTTATGGTTGGGGGTCACCACAACATGAGGAACTGTACTAAAGGGTCACGGCATTAGGAAGGTTGAGAACCACTGCTCTAGAGTATGTACTTATCTCAATTAAGAGCACTGAGTGTCATTTCTGTCTGCTGCTTTGTTTCTCTGCTATCAGCATAAATTAGTTCTGACAAGTTTTCCTAACACCAAGAGAAAAATGATGACAGGGGAGGGGCCTCCCACACACAGCCTGTGATTGATGGCCTCAGCTCTGTTAGCAGAGTGAGCTTTGCTGCTGTGAGCTGTGTAGAGAGGGGTGTATCTCTTCCCTCCAATGAGCTCTCAGAACTCTCCTCACTGAGCTCTGCAGAGTGCAGAACTTTGGCTCTCTGCCTCATTTTTTCTGAACTCTCAGACAAACTCTATAATTCAGCACATCGAATGGATGTAGAGAAAAGAAGAATTCAGATAAACAGGTACAACTTATATAGGAGGATTTGTTTCATCTCTGTGTATCACCTGAGGGCAGTCACTTCACTGGGTATATGTGATGGTTTACAACTACTTTAAGAGTAGGGTCTATTAAATTGAGGGACTATTTTTTGGTTGTGAGAACAAAAAAAAAAAACTTGGCTGGAGGACTATTCTGAAAACATACTTTGAGAACTTACAATCTAAATTATAGGGGCAAGTGATGCAAAAGGTAACAACTTTGAGAGATGTACGAATTGATGTAGATAATAAAAAAAACTGTTTTAGGTAGTGGAGGGATAAAGAAATGCATTGTCAAAGAACACCTAAAGGCAGACAGAGTAGGACAGGTTAGGGAAGGGAGTTCTAGAGGGTGAAAGAGGCTCTGGGGAAGTCCTGGACGCAGGGGCGGACTGACCATTTGTAAACTCGGGCAATGCCCGAGGGCCCGGGGTCAGTAGGGGGCCCCATGAGATGCCCCTGATACCTTTTTCATAGGCTTTTTTGAGTTTGGGCAAGGACACAGGGGCCCCATGATCCCCTATTGCCCGGGGGCCCCATGAGTTGTCAGTCCGCCCCTGCCTGGACGTGAGCATGAGAGGAGGTGATGAGAGGTAAAGAGCTTGGAAGGAGCTCTTGGAGGAGATTCTGTGAGGAGTGAGGAGGATGGTTTGGGTGAAATTTTGAGATGGGGTTGGTGATTGAACTGGAGGCATAGATGTGGAGGGCTCTGTATGTTGTTTTAGTATTTTAATACCAGTGGACGGATTGGCAGAGAAGGGCAGCAGACACTGAACTGCTGGTGAGGTGAATATTTCTGGCAGCAACATTCATAATAGACTGATGGAGGGGAAGGGATAGCCTGTGTAAAGGTAGGTCAACAAGGAGGGACTTGCAATAGTCATGGCAATATTCAAAGCAAACATTTAAAAGTGTCCTCATCTACAAAACACCATGATGAGTCCCTTTTCACTTCTCTTGTAATACAGTAAACTCCAGTCCTGAAGACTTATTGCACAGTTTATTAAATAACAAAACTGGCCATCTTTCATAAGCGTTTAATATTTCTGTCTGGCCAGATACGCTAGTTCTAATGATTAAACCTTTTTCAAGACTCCACTACTTTGCATGAAAATATATCATTGATTTGAAGAGCAGATTTCATTTTTCTGAAAGGCACTGACTGTTCTGTGTTTCTTTTTCAGGTTACATACTCCAATACTCCGAGGATAAAACTGAGCAGTGGGGCAGTATTCCCATTGGTCCAAGCGAGCACTCATACCGCCTGGAAAACCTAAAATGCGGCACCTGGTACAAATTTACCCTCACGGCCCACAACGGAGTCGGAACCGGGCGCATCAGTGAGATCATAGAGACTAAAACCAGTGGGAAAGGTACTGGAGTCTTGTCCTGCCCACCTAAAGCAGGAAGTAATTATTAACTATCCAGTTATTTGATTTTATTTCATTTGTTTTTGAATGAAAGTAAGCTTTGTATTCTGCCAACCGCTCACATTTCTTGTGTGCATAAGCTTTTGTTTGCATCAGAACTGCTTTTTGCCCTATGCAAGTCAATAGGAATGCAAAATCTACTTTGTGCAGCTTAGAAGATCAGACACTTCTCGGAAGAAATTCATAAGGGTCTCTGAAGCATCTCAAAAGCTAGCCAAATGCACCTAAAAGCATTCTGCATTTACCGATCTACACAAGTTCATATACTATGTTTTTATTGCTGTTGGTTTCGTTGGGAGATTTCACATCACTTTCTATCCATGTGACAGCTGAAATATTACTGGGATGGTTAGATGCAGACATAAAGTGGACTTTCACCCTCCCAAAGCACTCTCTTACTCCCCATCCCGCCCCACTTCCACAGCGCCAGTATTGGGTTACTTTTTTTTGTTTTTTTTTTGGCTTAAAAGGCTCGGTCCACCCCTCAACTTCTGGAATGTCACCTAGGTGAATGACACTTTGCCCCTGGTGCCTCCTTGGATGCATGACCTGCAGTCCAATTTAGTAAGGAGGAAGGGGACAGGCCTGGTGGCATGTGCACCCGGAAGAGTAGGCAGCTGTCACAGGCAAAATGGTGGTACCGGACCCTGGTAGCAGCTGCAGAGAGGAGGATCCCAACAGCTCAATGCTGGATCCTCTGGCTAGGTGAGTAACTTTACTATGTAGAAGACAGTAATAGGTAAGACAGTGGTGTAGTGCCCCTTTACATTGATTATCATAGTGGAAGCACCCTAATATTGATATTGAGAAGTGCACTCTTACATTGGTGGTTAGTGATGCAGTGCTCACTTTAATTGGCAGTCAGTTGAAAAAGTCCACTTCATGGTGGTGTAGTGGCCTCTTCATTGGTGATCAGAGGGAAGTACCCCATTAAACTGGTGCTTAGTGGAGAAGGGCACCTTTGATTGCTGGTCAATAGAGAAGTGCCCCCTTTCACGAATATGCAGTGGAGTAGACCCCTTTATATCGGTGGTCAGTGTAAAAAAAGGAATCCCTTATGTTGGTGGTCAGTGGAGAACTGTCCCCTTACACTGGTAACTAGTGCAGAGGTGATTCCTTCATTGTTGGCCATTGGGAGCAATGCACCCTTAAACTGCTGATCAGTGGAGATGTGCCCCCTTATTTGCTGGTCTGTGGAAAAATTTAACCTTTGCAGAGAGCTAAAAATATAATTGATATCGATAGTTACCGTATTATACCCGATACTGAGCCATGGGTTCTCTTGAGTGATGCTAGCCTTAGAACCAGGCAGGCACCATTCGGCAGAAGCGGGGGGGACTGACCATTCGGGCATTGCCCGAGGGCCCGGGGTCAGTAGAGGGTGCAGTGAGAGGCTCACTGGGAACAGTTCACTAAGTGGTATGGATCTTGGGGGGGGATCTCCATGCCATTTTTTCTTAATTTTGGCGTGGGGGTTCCCCTCAAAACCCATGCCAGACCCGACGTTGTTTTATTATTTTGTTTATTATTTTTAATGCCCTTTCTTTGCAGCTGAGCTGCAATATGTAGGTGGGGTGATGTTTTGGCTTTAGTGTAGGTGGAGACACAGGGGGCCCCATTATCTCTTATTGCCCAGGGCCCCATTAGCTGTTAGTACGCCTCTGGGCAGAAGATCAAGCTATCACTCCTTACAGCTCAAGTAATCATTAGCAAACTCTGGAGGAACCCTTATTGAGAAAGGTTGGCTAACCTGATATACCTAACCCTCCAACAACCCCTCTTTATTGTGTTGCCATAACAGTCAAACACTTTTGAGCTCCATGAATATTGCCATGTGTATTTTGGATGTGCCTGTATTAGGCATGTCAAGAGAACCTATTCTTCCAAAAAGATAAGATATAAATGTGCCACTTTTTGAGTGGTATGAGGCTTGTAACACTGTTTTATATTTCCTTTTCTCTTCATAGCTTGTTCTGTCTGCCCTTTTGCAATTCAGAATATCATAGTAACACCTAACCCTCGCACAAAGTTGAGCTGTCATGTAACATGAACTAATATAAGGGGGTAGGACATAATGGTATGGGTGATGAGCTCAAATGTGCAAGAGGCCGGAATTAATCTTTCCTTTTTGGAATACATTTAAAACTTCAGATAGTGACATTGGCAGCACCTCTCTTCATAGCTATTCTCCTTTGCAGGATGTTATTTTCTGCTATATTACATACACTCTTGTAGAAGTTTCACCACCCATAGATTTTAATTTTAGTATGAGCAGAAGAAACTTCCTTCTAAGTTGAAGTTGGATGCCATTAGAAAGCACACCTTTCCATAGTGTGGGAATGCACAGAAAGGGCTGTTTGTCATTGCAGGCAATCATCCTGTAATTTTTAGTGTTGGACTGGTCATCCAGGACAATGTTAGTGATGCCCAATTGGTAAGATGACCTGCAGCTTGGATTAGTAGGAGATATGTCACTAACACACCAAGGATTCTCCAAATAAGTACAAAGCTTTATTCAGCGGTCACATCATATTACAAAGGCAATGTTTCAGAACCATGCAGTGCCCCTTCATCAGGCAATGATGAAGGGGCCCTGCTTGGTTCCAAAACATTGCCATTGTAATATGATGTGACCGCTGAATAAAGCTTTGAACCCATTTGGAAGAATCCATGGTCTGCTGGTGACATAGTTCCTACTTTGAATGTCTACAGTTTCCAGCCGGTGGTTTCTGCAGTACCCACTGACACCTAACAGACATTTCCAGGAAATACTATGATTGCACCTACTATAATTGGGAATACTAAGATTAACAATGCATGATTGCATTGCTGATTGGATGAGATCACAGTTTTCAGTGACACATCAGAGGCAGAGTCTGGTCTACTGCCAACCTAAAATGGCTGCCACCAAAAATATGGCATTTACCAGTGTTGGGACTGTGGAGACACGCCACAGGTCAGCCAAGTCTGTCTCAAAGCACAGCTTTCTGGGTCTTAGATGGTTTTTGTTGTCATGATTTCCACTGTCCAGCTGTCTTACCAGTTGGTTGAAAGGTGTAAAATACCTTGACAATCATCCCAACTTTTCAAAGGCCTAATGTCTTCAAGTGACAAAGCTGTCCCCAGCAGCTAAAGTAATAGTTTGTTTTTGGGGGGTTCTTAGTTGAAGGGACTTCTAACCCAATGTAAAATCAAAACTAGCATTATTATTGTAGTTGGAAAACCACAGCAGTGGTCAAGGACTCCCTAAGAGTCGTTGGACCTTGTGTGGGTCTTGGACTGCTCTGGAAGTGCTCAGCAGGAGATAGGTCCTCAGGCTGAGGAGCAATAAGGAGCACCTACTTACACATTTAAGAGTCGCCAGCAGAAAAGATTTGGTTCAAGGCTTTAGTCTCAATCAGTAAGATATACTGTATATTCAACGCCTTTAAGGGGATTTGGACTCTCTATTATTCAGGGCTTTTATTGGTAATGCCCTTGAAACAGTTGTGGAGACCGTTTTACCATCTATGGGTTATAGGGGGGGAGTTATTGTTACTCCAGTGTGGCAAAACCAATGATTAAACTAAAGCAATTGCTTAACATCAGGTACCAGGAGGTTTCTGCACCCTTCAGAAACCCCAGAATCCAGCTGTGCAATGTGTGCAAACACTGATTCAGAGACCAATCAGAGCCCTGGTACATACCCATTGCCCTTCAGCAGCCTCTGTTGAGGTTTGTGGGTTCCCAAGGGTCAGAAGCAATTTGATAAAAGGTATGTACTGGCAACTTGTCGTGTGGTGTCTTCTGTTAAGCGGTTGTATCAGTTTATTCACTCTGACATGCTGACAGGTTTACTTTAAATCTACACTGTGTGCCTTGGGGACTTGGTGTTGAGTCCCAGTATCTTTTTTCCAGACCAGCAGTATTGCGGGCAATGGAGGCTGTGCTCTGATCTGTGTGTGGCTTGGCTATTCTTCACAACTGTATCTCATTTTCAATATAAATCGCATTTTCGTGCTTATAAATATTTATGCATGTTGAATATAAGCCTGCATACATCTCAGGTCAGGCAGTGTTTGCTTACCTTCATTGTCAATAAATCTAGTTTGCTGTCTTGGCAAGTTTAGTGGGGAATAGTGCTTTGTACTGTAGATGGATAAGTGACACCGGGTTGTATTCTTTAACCCTTTTTTCCTTCTAGCAGGAGATCTGTTCCTTTGAGGAATATTGGTTTACTTGTAGGTTTATAGGGTTATTAAACTTTTTTTTTTCTTTCCACTATATAAAATCTTTGTTTTAAAATCAAACATTTAAGGCGCCTCAGTGGTATTAGTCACAAATAATTATGGATTTTCTCAAGACAGCTCACACCATCTTTTTAGTTTAAGTCTGTATAGAGCCATAGAGAACAGCAGGGTGACTCCTTCAGCTGTGTGTGTAATCTGCACTTCAGATGTTGAGCTGAAGCAAACAATTGGCTTTTTTATTAATTAAAGCAATGCTGGCAATAGATATAAAGTATCAACCAAATAAAGATTCACACTTACCTGACCAGGTGCTATCAAACATCATACTGACGAATCTTGACATCTTGTACACTTCTGGGTAGTAGTGACGTAGGGATCAATGGGAGGAACAAATGAATGCGGCGGGGAATATAGACATCAGACATGCTTGGAAGTGTGTCAGATTGTGAAGATTGTTAGGGGAGGTGTAGCTCTGAAGCAGAGAGGAAAATTAAACAAAAAAAGAGCCAAACCAAGTAAGCATGAAGTCCCGTCATTTACAGGATTTTTCTGGCAGATGCTTGTTGTCCCCCATTGAGGTCACTTTAAACAAAGCATTTAAGGTTAGCCTGGTAAACGAAAGAGAGCATTCCACATGGAAGTGTGTCAGATTAGGAAAATTGTAAGAGGAGTTGCTTTGCAGCAGAAAGAAGATTTAACAATTGGACACCAAACCAGGTAAGTATTAATTCCCTTCATTTATAGGACATTTTTGGATTATACTTGTTTTCCCTTGACAGGGTCATTTTAAACAAAAAATGTAAGAATGGCTTGGTAATCAAAAGGAGGCCAGAGTTCTCACTGGAAATTGTAGATATAAAATATGTACAATGTTACATATTTGCCTAAAAAAAAAAAAGTAAACCTAAGGCTCCTTTCAGAGGGGGTGGACCCGCCAGAGGATCCGTTTGCTCAGCGGGGGATCTCTCCACTGATCTCCGCTGTGCAAGCGGATGACAGGGCTGTGTCCACTCCATTGCTGCAGAGCTCACACAGACACAGCCTGCTTTTTCCTATGGGGTGGTCGGATGGAAATGGATCGCCTGTCTGTTTCCACCCGACTGTCATCCGATCCGATCTGCTAGACGGATAGAGAACAGATCACCATCTGCCTATTTTTGGAGTGCAGAATCGGATGCTGGCGGGGGTGTCAGTGGACACTTGTCTGCTGATACCTGCCAATCCATAGAGGTCTATGGATGGTCCAATTGGGTCCACCGTAAAAACTGACCCGATCGAATCAACAGTGTGAAAGGGCCCTTAAAATAAAGTACTGTGCAAAAGGTATAGGCAGTTGTGAAAAAATGCTTTAAATGATGAATGCTTTCATAGATAGAAGTGTTAACAGTTTATTTTTTCCAATTAACAAAATAGAAAGTAAATGAACAGAAGAGAAATCCAAATCAAATCAATATTTGGTGTGACCACCCTTTGGCTTCTAGCCAGCATCATCTCTTCTAGGTGTACACAGTGCCTATACACACAGTTTTAGAAGGAACTCGGCAGGCAGGTTGTTCCAAACATCTTGGAGAACTAACCACAGGTCTTCTGTGGATGTAGGCTGCCTCAAATTCTTCTGTCTCTTCATGTAATTCCAGACAGACTCAATGACATTAAGATCAGGACTCTGTGGGGGCCAAACCATCACTTCCAGGGCATCTTTACACTGAGGATAGTTCCTAATGATATTGGCTGTATATTTGGGGTCATTGTCCTGCTGCAGAATAAATTTGGAGCCATTCACATGGGTCCTTGATGGTATGGCATGATGGATAAGTATCTGCCTGTATTTCTCAACACTAAAGACACCTTTGATCAGGCAATGCTGAGTACCATAGACGCAGTCATCAAGGAAACTTAGGGCAGCAAATGCTTACTTCCCTTTGACATCGGAAGAGTGCCATCAGCACAGATATGATGGAAACCAGTGAGCACTAGGTACACCCATCTACTGTCCAGAGAAGTCTGTCCAGAAGTGGTCTTCATGGAAGAATTGTAGCCAAAAAGCTAAACCTCCGACATGGAGACAAGGCTAAGTGACTCAACTAGGCACGAATACATAGGAACTGGGGTGCAGAAAACTGGCAGCGGGTGATCTTGACTGATGAGTGAAAATATGAAATATTTTGCTGTAGCAGGAGGAAGTTTGTTCCCCGAAGGGCTGGAGAGCAGTACAATTCTGAGAGTCTGCAGGAACCAGTGAAGTATGGTGGAGGTTCCTTGCAAGTTTGGTGCTGTATTTCTGCAAATGGAGTTGGTCAGGACCAATGGTGTCCTCAGTGCTGAGAAATACAGGAAGGTACTTGTCAATCATGCCATACCACCAGGGAGGTGTGTTTGGCCTCAAGTTTATTCTGCAACAGGATAACAACCCCAAACATACAGCCAATGTCATTAGGAACTATTCTCAGTGTAAAGAAGAATAAGGAGTCCTGGAAGTGATGGTTTGGCCCCCAGAGAGCCCTAATCTTAATATCATTTAATCTGTTTGGGATTACATGAAGAGACAGAAAAATCTGATGAAGTTTACATCCACAGATGATCTGTGGTTAGTTCTCAAAAATATTTGGAACAAACTACCTACCACAAGCACTGTGGGTACCTAGAAGAATTAAAGCTGATGTGAAGCCAAAGGGTGGCCACACCAAATTTTGATTTGATTTGGATTTCTTCTCTGTTCATCTACTTTCTATTTTGTTAATTGAGAAAAATAAATGATTAACACTTTCATCTCTAAAATCATTCCTAAAGTGATACTAAAGTCTTGTTTTTTTTTTAAATAACAAATATGTCATACTTACCTGCTGTGTGCGGTGGTTTTGCACAGAGCAGCCCAGATCCTCCTCTTCTTGGGTCCCCCACCGGTGCTCCTTTTGAGTGTCCCCACAGCAAGCAGCTTGCAATGGGGCACCTGAGCAGGTGCGCTCCTGACCAGCAGCTCTTCGTGTCCATGCACTTACATGCCCCTGCCCCCTTCTTCTCCTGATTGACTCACTGGCTGTGATTGACAGCAGCGGGAGCCATTGGGCTCAGGAGTGAGAGCCAATCAGGAGTGAGAGTCCCCCGAAGAACCGAAACGCTCATAGATATCGCTGGATCAAGAGGGGGCTCAGGTAAGTGTTAGGGGGGCTGCTACAAACATAAGGTTTTTTACATTCATGCGTAGAATGTATGAAGGTAAAAAAGATTGAGCTTTTAGATTTTAATGTAGAGCAATTTTTTCCCAACTTTCTATACCTTTTGCACTTTACTGTATATATAAAAGTAATATGATCTCCACCCTCACATTTGCTCTCGGCTTCCCAAGACAGTAAGAATTGTCCATGTTGAGCAATATTTTAAAATATGGGTACCTATACAGTTGCAAGAAAAAGTATGTGAACCCCTTGGGATTACGTGGAGTTTTGCATGAATTGGGCATAAAATGTGCTCTGAACGTCATCTAAGTCACAACAATAGAAGAACACAGTCTGCTGAACATAATACTACACAAACTGCTTTGCTGCCCCGGGGCCTGGACGGCAGATGTTCAGCAGACTGTGTTCTTCTAAGTCACAACAATAGAAGAACACAGTCTGCTGAACATAATACTACACAAACTGCTTTGCTGCCCCGGGGCCTGGACGGCAGATGTTCAGCAGACTGTGTTCTTCTAAGTCACAACAATAGAAGAACACAGTCTGCTGAACATAATACTACACAAACTGCTTTGCTGCCCCGGGGCCTGGACGGATTGTTGTCATTGATGGAAAAATGAATCTGTCCGCCAACTGAAGCTCCGCAGAGGATGGGTGATGCAACAGGACAATGACCCAAAGCATACAAGTAATTCAACAAAACAATGGCTGCAACAGCACAGAATACACCTTCTGGAGTGGCTCAGTCAGAGTCCTGACCTCAACCCGATTGAAATGCTGTGGCATGACCTTAAGAGAGCGATTCACACCAGACATCCCAAGAATATTGCTACCCTGAAACAGTTTTGTGAAGAGGAGTGGTCCAAAATGACTTCAGATCGTTGTGCAGGTCTGATCTGCAACTACAGGAAACGTTTGGTTGAGGTTATTGCTGCCAAAGGAGGGTCAACCAGTTATTAAGTCCAAAGGTTCACATACTTTTTCCTCCCTGCACTGTGAATGTTTACATATTATGTGCAATTAAACCATGGCAACATCTAATGTTTGTGTAGTATTATGTTCAGCAGACTGTGTTCTTCTATTGTTGTGACTTAGATGACTTTCAGAGCACATTTTATGCCCAATTCATGCAAAACTCCACGTAATCCCAAGGGGTTCACATACTTTTTCTTGCAACTGTACCTGTGCGAGTTTAATAATGCATTTATGGATTCATTCGAAGTATATTTTGCCATTACTACTCTAGCACCTACCCACTAGCTACTCCCTCTTTGGCATTAATGTGGCAAAAGATACACCAGTAGCTAAGCAGCCAATGATTATTGTCAAGTGTTCTTCCTTATCTTCCACTGTCATGGTGCAGTAACACTGCTGCATTAGCATTTCTTTAAGGATTATTATTTAACAGTTGGTGAAAGTTCCGCTTTAGGCCTAGAGCTATGGGAATGAGACTTGCAGTGGCAAGACCCTTCCTAATGACAGCTGCAGTCTCTGCTCTGCTCCATTCAACGATCAACTATAGTGTAATGGAGTGTAACAGAGATTTCTTTATGAACATCGGCTGCTGCTATAAATATTAGACACCTGCCCGTTAACACCACATGGGCCATTAACCAGAAATGTTAAGAAAGTAATGGGAGATAATCACTTTTATTAAAGAGAAAAATGACTTTTTCCTAAACTTTTGATAGTCTGCAGTGATGTAGCTGTAAATTTATATTGAAGGCACATCAGAAGCCTAGCATCACTGCATTCTGGTCTTGATGCAACGGATGTACCTGCCTCTTCTTCTGGGACCAAATGGGCAGTACGGCACCCATGGGGCAATCAAAATAAATAGCTAGTGTTGTAAAATATATAAATACATCAAAAATTCACATAAATAATATACAAATGATATGTGTCCAATAGAATAAAACAGAAAAGTGCTCAATAGTGAACCATTGGCAGAAGTAAGGTATAAGATATATAGAAAATTCCCCTTATTCTGTGGTGAATAATAGAAGATCTTCATTCCAATATAACCACCAATGTGAGAATTGCACCACCGTGATATCAAATTGGAAGCTTACCAGATCCTTCATTCCAATATAACCACCAATGTGAGAATTGCACCACCGTGATATCAAACTGGAAGCTTACCAGATCCTTTAACCACTTAATTATAGGGGGTCAATACATGCCTGATATATATAATTCTGTCCAGACTCGTATGTCTCAGATCAGATCACGTATACCATACGAGGCTCCTTAGGCCGTCCTGATGTTATGGGGTCAACATATGCTCAGGTAAAAGCCTTGAAAAATGGATTCCTTCTCCTTGCTCTGGTCTGGCAGCTTTAGGTGTCTGACCCCACCTGCTGACTGATGAAGCAGCTTCTGCTGGAGCAATGCCTGACATATGAGGGTAAGAGGTGGCAGCACTAAGGACCATGTCACATGAGGGATCTTGTCATTTATTTCCCCGGCAAACCATTTTTTTTTGTTTTTGGTCAGACTTTGTTTCACTAGTATTTCTCCGTACAACAGGACAGAAATATTTCTGTTTGTAAAGGGCTCTTAGAAAATGGACATCACCTGTATGCCAGATGGGGAGGACCAAAGAAAAATGTATTCTTGGAAATCCCTTTTATGTATTCTAATTTGTTAGAGATCCAATTAATACTCCAATGCGAGGGTCATCAAATGTTCTAAGAAAAAAGGGCCAGATTACTGTCCTTCAGACTTTCGGGGGCTGGAGGGGAGAAAGAATGCCCCATTGTTGGTGTCATTGGGAAAAACTGTGCCCCCCATCATTGGTGTCATTGGGAGGAACAGTGTGCCAGCGTTGGTGTCATTGTGACTAATGCTTCCCCATCGTTGGTATCATTGGGAGGAATAGTGACCCAGCATTGGTGTCAGTGGGAGGAATAGTGCACCATTGTTGGTGTCATTGGTAGGAATTCTGCCCAATCATTGGTGTCAGTAGGATGAATAGTGCACCATCATTGGTGTAATTGGCAGGAATTGTGCCCTATCATTGGGAGTAAACAAGGCTCCATCTTTGGCATTAGGGAGGAATAGTGCCCCATTGTTGATGTCAGTGGGAGGAATAGTGCCCCATTGATGGTATCATCGAGAGGAACTGTGCCCCATCATTAGTGTCATTAGGAGGAATAGTGCCCCATCAGTGGGGTGATTGGAGTAATCATGCCCCATCATTGGTATCATTGGGAGGAATAGTGCCCCAAGATTGGTGTCAGTTGGAGGAATAATGCCCTATCATTTGGAGTAAACAAGGCCCCATCTTTGGTATTAGAGGAGGAATAGCGCCGCATTGTTGGTGTCAGTAGGAGGAACTGTGCCCCATCATTAGTGTCATTAGGCAGAATAGTGACCCATCATTGGTGTAATTGGAAGGAATTGTACCCCATCATTGGTGTTATTAGGAGGAATAGTGCCTCATAGGTGGTGTCATTGGGAGTAATCATACCCCATAATTGGGAGGAATAGTGCTCCAAGATTGGTGCCAGTGGGAGGAATAGTGTGCCTTCGTTGGTGTCATTTGGAGGAATTGTGGTCAATCATTGGTATTAGTAGGAGGAATAGTGCACCATAATTGCTGTAATTGGCAAGAATTGTGCCCTATCACTGGGAGTAAACAAAGACCCATCTTTGACATTAGGGGAGGAATAGTGCCCAATCGTTGTTGTCAGTAGGAGAAACAGTGCCCCATCAATGGTACCACTGAGAGGAACCGTGCCCCATCATTAATGTCACTGGGAGGAAGAGTGACCCATCATTGGTGTCATTGGGAGTAATTGTGTCCTATCATTGGTGTCAGTAGCAGGAATAGTGCCCCATCATTGGTGTAATTGGGAGGAATAGTGCCCTATCATTTGGAGTAAACAAGTCCCCTTCTTTGGTAGGAATAGTGCCCCATTGTTGGTGTCCGTAGAAGGAACAGGGCCCCATCGATGATGTCATTGAGAGGAACTGTGCCCCATCATTAGTGTCTTTGGGAGGAATTGTGCCCCATCACTAGTGTCATTGGGAGGAATAGTGCCTCATCAGTGGTGTCATTCAGCGGAATTATGTCCTATTGCTGAAGTCAGTATATGAGATAGTGCCCATAGGACCAGATAAAGGCAAGCAAAGGGCTGCATCCAGGCCCCAGTTTGGAGACAGCTGCTCTAATGTATTTGTTTGTTAATAATTTATTCATTATACATTATTTATGCAATCTAATGTATTAAATCTGCCTAGAAACAACCTTCTAATTGATTGCAAATAAATTACTGCACTTCATATATGGTGATTGAATTCATTTTTTTTTTTTTTTAAATAAGCCTTTTTATGATACGATAACGTCATACTTAGAAAATGTGTATTTTATTAGAGATATCATCTGCGTTGTATAGTGTTGTAAAGTAATGTTGCTTTATATTGTTATTTTTTTTTTCCAGAACCTGAGTTTTCAAAGGAGCAAGACTTGTTTGTCAGTATCAACAGCACTCTGGTGACGCTTAATCTCAGTGGCTGGAATGGTGGTGGTTGCCCAATCAAAAAGTTCAACGTACAGTACCGGCTTTTTGGCACAACTGGTTGGATCCATGAAAAGTTGGAATTCAAGTCTTGTACACTCAGGAACCTGCAGGAGGGAGCGTGGTACGAGCTGTCGATGGAAGTGTGCAATAGCGCTGGGTGTACCGAGAAACAAACCAATTTCGCCACACCCAACTACGATGGCAGTAAGTGCAATTATGTTCAGAACTGTTTATTTTGTTTAAATTTACTGCTATAGCTGCTGCTGTTTTAAAGCTGAACTCCAGGAAAACTAAAAAAATATATAGATGAAATATATACTGTATATGGGAGCTATGCCTGCCAAAGGATGCATAGTTCTTTCCATCTAGTTCTGAGATTTATACAGCTCCGCTACAAAGCACAGCTCTGTCTGGTAGACCAGGAGACCTGACGGTTCTGCAGTTAGGCAACATTTAGGCCCATTCACACCAGACGTAGTTGGATGCATGCTTGACTGAAGTCCAAAATCCAAGTTATCCTATGGGCATAGCTAACACAATTACAGTGCACGGCAGTGAAAAAAGTAAGGGCCAGTTCACACCAGACGTAGTTGGATGCATGCTTGACTGAAGTCCAAAATCCAAGTTATCCTATGGGCATAGCTAACACAATTACAGTGCAGGGCAGTGAAAAAAGTAAGGGCCAGTTCACACCAGATGCAGCCTAGAGCATTTTTTTCTGCATCATAAATGCATGGACAGTAGGTTATACAGTATTGTTTCAAGTGCCCCAGTACGGTCAATTTCAGTGCAAAACAAAAGTTTCTGCACTGGAACATGGCAAAATGCACCTAAATACACCAAACATACACAGGAAAACACGTCCCTATTTAAAATGAAGAAAAAAAGGGGGAACAACACACCAGAATGCATCAAAAAGGTGTCAAAAATGTTCATGCAGAAACGCATCAGGACTGCATTTCTATGGTGTGAACCGGCCCTCAAGCATGCTGCATTTTCCTGCACCAAAACGTGTGCAAATGCAGCACATTGTAGTGTACATAAAAGCCCAAAGAATGACGTGACTTCACAGGACAAATGCAGATGGAAAAATGCACTTCAACTGCATGTAAACATGCAATAACGCAGGGAGAAGGAACAGATATTTAGTAAAAAGCAGCACACATTACACACTTTAACACTTGTTCGGCACATGCTTAACCCCTTGATTACCCCGAGATGTAAAGCCCCTTCCCAGTCAGTATCATTAGTAGAGTGACGGTGTATAGTATAATCACTGAACACTGTATTAGTTTCATGGGTGATCAGTGGTCAGTGTCAGTCAGTGTAGCTCCCAGCTTAAGTCAGTGTCAGATTGCCCACCACATTATCACAGTTTCACTATAAGTCGCTGATCACCGCCATTACTAGTATAAAAAATATAAATAAAAATTCCATTATCTATACCATTGTTTGCCGATGCTATAACTTTCACACAAACCAATCAATATACACTTATTGAGATTATGTTATAGCAAAAAGTAACAAATATACATATTTTTTTCAAACTTTGTGGCCTTTTTTCGTTTATATAATTAAAAATATATATATAATAAAATACCCAGTGGTGATCAAATACAACCAAAAGAAAGCTCTATTTGTGTGAAAAATTTTTTTTTTATAAATTTCATTTGGGTACAGCGCTGCATGACCGCACAAATACCAGTTAATTTGGTTCTAGAGGCTCAAGGTTTTTTACCTTCATGCATTCTATGAATGGAGGTAAAAAACCATCTGTGTGCAGCATCCCCCCAGCCCCCCTAATACTCACCTAAGCCCCCTCTCAATCCAGCGATGTGCACTGAAGTCTCAGCTCCCGGGACTCCCTCTTCTCATTGGCTGAGAAAGAAGCGGGGGCCATTGGCTCCCACTGCTGTCAATCACAGCCAGTAAGCCAATGAGAAAAGAGCGATGGCGTTTTACAAACTTATTGGTCTTTTTTTGTTTATATAATAAAAATATATATAATAAAATACCCAGTGGTGATCAAATAACATCAAAAGAAAGCTCTATTTGTGTGAAAATAAAATTATCTAAATTTCATTTGGGTACAGCATTGCATGACCTTGCAATTACCAGTTAAACTGGTTCTAAAGGCTCAAGGTTTTTTACCTTCATGCATTCTATGTATGAAGATAAAAAACCTTCTGTTTTCAGCATCTCCCCCTGCCCCCCCTAATACTCACCTAAACCCCCTCTCGATCCAGCGATGTGCACTGGAGTCTTGGCTGTCCCGGAGCTCCCTCTTGTTGTTGGCTGAGACCAAAGCTGGAGCCATTGGCTCCCACTGCTGTCAATCACAGCCAGTGAGCCAATGAGAACAGAGTGATGGCGGGTCTGAGCCGCGGCTCTGTGTGTGAATGGACACACGGAGCAGCGGGTGCTCCATAGCAGGTTTCTTGCTGTGGGGGCACCGACAGGAGGGAGGAGCCAGGAGAGCCTGCAGGGGACCCATGAAGAGGAGGATCCGGACTGCTCTGTGCACACAGCAGGTAAGTATAGAAATGTTTGTTAATAATTCTTAAAAAAAAAACCTTTAGAATCACTTTAAAGTATCTCAGTGCTGAATAGCAAAAAATACCCTGGTCATGAAGGAGGTGAAACCTTTTGGAGCTCAAGTTGTTAACTGTCTTACCCTTGGCGAGCAAATTAAAATTTTCATGGGTCAAATTCTGTGATTTTTTTTTTTAGCTATCTTTTACAGGCTGTAGGTCTGCAAGGCCACGCCAGGAGGTTAGGTTGTTGGAGAACAAAAGCCCTTATAACAAGAACTTTTCCAAACTAATTGCTATTAGTAAAAATGGAAGTCAGGAAATGAATCAAATGAATGAAAACGCCAATCAGAGAGGTGAAAGCGTTTGGGAAAATAAGTCTCCGAATTAATCTGTGTTCACAAAAAGAGCTTGCTCAAACACCTTTCAGCCTTTTTTCACAACTTGGCAGAAGCTTTTATCAGCTAGAATACAAACACAAAAGATACTCTGAGAGATTTCAGTGATAATTTTTCCGAAAAACAGCATTTCAGCTATAGGAGTGTGGCCATTCACCAGCACCCTTATGTAAATGTATAGTTTGAAGCTATGAAAGTGACAGTGGGCATGCCTAGAACAGAGTGGAGCTCCAGTCTTGGCCAAGGTTGTAGTTATGATGTGAGAAAAACTACATGCTGTTGGTTACAAGAGACTGGCGATAAGGTCCTACTTACACTTGAGCTGTACATCTGGCCGTTTTTTTTTTTCAAACAAAATGGTGTCCCTCTGCACACACACACTGACTCCCTGTTGCATAAATATGAGATGGATACAAGATGGCTTCAGCTCCTGTTCTCCGCCAGTAGAGCACTCCCCAGACATGTTTCGTCCTTTTTGGCGCCTCTAAGATTAAGCCTCAAAGGGCAAAACGTGTGTGAGGTGTTTTCTATAGGTGGAGAACATGAACTGCAGCCATCTTTTACTCATCCCATTACATTTATGCAACAGGGAGTCGGTGTCTGTGTGCAGATGGACACCATTTTGTTGAAGTTTACTGGACAAGTCTATTCTTTTCACATGCTGATCCAACTGACGCAGGTCTGGAGGGGCATTCGAGGTGTTTGGTCGTTTTTTTTGGTAGCTTTTTTTTTTTAGGCATTTTTGCTTGTTTTTGCATGCATTTTGGGCTTGAGCTTTTCTTTTTATCCAATGGAAAACTTAGCACCAGTCAAGAAAACATTTGAAAAATTAACATTCTGTGCTTTTTTTGTACGTTTTTCAGGTGCTCCAATTATAGTCTATTTGGGCAAAACACGCAATAGGAAAGTAATTTGGATTGGGATTTTTCAGACATTAATACTACAATTTATAAAAAGTACACACGTTAGTGATCAAACCACATACAAATGAGGGTGTATAATCTCATAGTGATAAATCCAACACGTTTCAAGATATTCACAAATGCAAAGGCCTATGTTTCAGTTTTTGTACCTTCTCATTTTCCCTGAAGAAGAGAATATCTGGAAACATGTCAGAACATAAGAAACCCATATCCACGGTGTATTGTGATCATTATCTGATTATATAGCCTCATTTTTTCTGTGCTTTTATGAGATTTGACCAATAACATTTGTATACTTTTTATAAATTGTAGTATTAACGCCTAAAAAGTCCCAATACAAATTAATTTCTTATTTTATATGTTAGTTGAGGCACAGTGGCGTTTTCTTGTGGGGGTGAAAACACTCAATGCCTTTAAAACATGCAACTCTACCCCAAGGAAAGCTTATGTACTTTTTTTGATTGACAAGCTTCAAAGAACACTACGCTCAGATGTGAAACGGCGTAATTGAATATAATGGAAATCCTAGTGTCGAGTGTTGAAGTGATTCTGATGAAGCTTCAAAGCACTCTTCAGAATGCTCAGATGTGAATGGGGCCTAAGTCAGGGGGGAACGGTTTCTCAGAATAGCAGTGCTTTTCACATGGCTTAGCCTGCCATAGAGAGGAAAACAGTAGGAAAGGATTTGATGCTCCTCACCTCATCTCTAGTGTTTGTCTCCTGTCCTAATGGTCTAAGCCAGTGGTATCCAAACTATGGCCCTTTGCTTGTCTTTATCCAGCCCTTGGGGCACTTTTCCTCCCACTGTTACAAGACACTATTCCTCCCACTGACACTGATAGGGCATTATACTCCCACTGACACCAATGAAGGGGCACTTTTTCTCCTACTGGTACCAAAAATTGGACACTATTCCTCCTACTGACACCAACAATGGGACACTATTCCTCTTACTGACACCAACAATGGGGCACTATTCATCCTACTGACACTAACAACAGGGCACAATTTCTCCTACTGACATCAACAATGATGCACTTTTCATCCAGCTGAAACCAACAATGGGGCACTATTCATCCTACTGACACTAACAACAGGGCACTATTCTTCCTACTGACACCAACAATGGGGCACTATTCATCCTACTGACACCAACAATGGGGCACTATTCCTCCCACTGATACCAACAATGGGGCACTATTCTGCCCCCTGATACCAAAGATGCATTGTTTACCCCCACTTGCCACAGTCCTTCTGAAGGCCAGTACACTGGCCCTTTGTTTAGAAAGTTTGGAAACCCCTGGGACCCAAACTCAAACTTGGCAAATTAGGATTTAAAGTATACTACATAGCTATGTGATGACCCATCAAAAACATGGCCATGGTGCAATTTGGGTTGAAATCCATAGTTTTAGAAACGATGGTGTAGATGGCCTATTGAAGCTTCCTTTGAGATCCATTTGAGGCACATCAGAGCTCTGAGCCCCTTCACAGGTGCATTTGACGTCCTTATGACCTACAGTTGGCCATCAACATGCTTCAGCATTCTCATTGAATTGTATGGGAGGGAGCAGAAGTAATGTGATAATTCTCCTTCTTTTCTAGCTTTTTGTTTTCTTAGTCCTCTTTTTATAGCTTGTGATAAATAAAAACAATCCTGAGGTCTCTGAAACCTGAATCACTTTTGGACAGGCTCATATGAGTTGCCCTTGTATTACTACAAAAAAATTAAAGGAACACTTTGAAAACACATCAGATCTCAATGGGGAGATCATGCTGGATATGTATACTGATATGGACTGAATAATGTGTTAGGAACATAAGGTTGCCCCATCTTTTGATGGAAATTAAAGTTATCAACCTAAAGAGGAATTAATTCAAAGACACCCCAAAAATCAAATGATGCAGCAGGCTAGTCCATTTTGCCAAAATTTCATTACAGCAACTCAAAATGGTACTCAGTAGTTTGTATGGCCCCCCCATGTGCTTGCATGCATGCCTGACAATGTCAGGGCATGCTCCTAATGAGATGATGGATGTTGTCCTGGGGTATTTCCTCCCAGATATGGACCAGGGCATCACTGAGCTCCTGGACAGTCTGAGGTGCAACCAGGTGGCATCAGATGGACCGTAATATGATATCCCAGAGATGTTCTATTGGATATAGGTCAGGCGAGCTGGGGGGGCCATTCAATGGTAGCAATTCCTTCTTCCTCCAGGAACTGCCTGCATACTGCATTGTCGTGCACCAGGAGGAACCTAGGACCCACTGCACCAGCGTAGGGTCTGACAATAGGTCCAAGGATTTCATCCCGATACCTAATGGCAGTCAGGGTGCCATTGTCTAGCCTGTAGAGGTCTGTGCATCCCTCGATCGATACGCCTCCCCAGACCATCACTGACCCACCACCAAAACGGTCATGCTGAACGATGTTACAGGAAGCATAACATTCTCCATGGCTTCTCTAGACCTTTTCACGTCTATCACACTGCGCTCAGGGTGAACCTGCTCTCATCTGTGAAAAGCACAGGGCACCAGTGGCGGACCTGCCAATTCTGGTGTTCAGTGGCAAATACCAATCCAGCTCTATGGTGCCGGGCAGTGAGCACAGGGCCCACTAGAGGATGTTGGGCCCTCAGGCCACCCTCATGAAGTCTGTTTCTGATTGTTTTGTCAGAGACATTCACACCAGTGGCCTGATGGAGGTCATTTTGTAGGGCTCTGGCGGTGCTCTTCCTGTTCCTCTTTGCACAAAAGAGCAGATACCAGTCCTGCTGATGGGTTAAGGACCTTCTACAGCCCTGTCCAGCTCTCCTTGAATCTCCTTCATGCTTTTGAGACTGTGCTGGGAGACACAGGAAAGTTTCTGGCAAGGGCACGTATTGAAGTGCCATCATGGAGAAGTTGGACTGCCTGTGCAACCTCTATAGGGTCCAGGTATCGCCTCATGCTACCAGTAGTGACACTGACCCTAGCAAAACGCAAAACTAGTGAAAAACAGTGCTAGCGTTTACCTTCATAGGACTGTTCTGAGCAGAACTTGTTTTTCCCAAAAAAGAAGAAAAAAAATAATGCGCATTCTATTTTTCTTTTCTTTTTTCCCCAATGAGGAAGAGAACGGAAATCCATTTTTTAAATTTGTGTCCTCTCTGGGATTTCAAAGTGCTTAGGAAGTGAGGCTGCCACCTTGGGTGTACTCAGCTGATCCAATTAACCTACTAGCATGTCTTTGAAATGTTAGAGGAATGCCACACAAATAAAAGGGAGAACATGAAAACTCCATGCAGATAGTGTCCTGATCGGGATTCAAACTGAGCTCTCCAGTGTGAGAGGGGCTTTGTGGTTGGCTAGTTTTGGCGCCCGAGCACAAGGCCCTACCCCCGTTCCAACCCAGACAGAACACAATCCCACCTGTTGAAGCCGACCCCTCCATCTTCTTGTGCCCTGCTCCTCACCATAGACCTCCTCAGGACATTCCTGGCCATAGACCTTTATATCCCAAAGAAGGAATGTCTGCAGAATAGTTAGTTTCACTGCAATTCACTGGTGTTTTTCAGAGAATGGCAAGACAGTCAGACCAGAAGGACATACATTCTGGAGTCACCTGACATACACAGTCAATCACATAAAGCGGACGGTTCTCAGTAGTCACAAGTGAAAGCACATGCAGCACCTCACAGCCATCTGCCTACTGCCTCTCCTCTGCCCAGAGTCATTAGTACTCACAAGGCTGAGCTCTCTGTAGATACCTCCTTGCTAGATATTTCTCTCCTGAGAATCCTCCAGGGAAGCACGCTCATACAGCCTGGTCTTTTGCAATCTGCCCTAACCCCACCTCTTATAGGGACAGAATGTCTACAGCCGGCTCCCCCTGCATACAGGTCCACTCCACCCAGCCTCCTACCCTGTCCAAGGCCCAGGTATGTAGGTTACATTCTTACAGATGTGGCTTGTCTGGCTCCCATGCCCCCCAGTCTAACTATGTCCCTTCCCAACATAGCCTACAGTATATGTGGGTGCTGACTCGCCCCTGGCATCACTGGGAGGGCTCTACCTAAAGGTGGTCTAATGCCTAGTGTCACTACCTGCTGTACCAGACACTATTTTGGTACAGAGCCACCTAGTGACAGGGTGGCTAACTGCAGCTGCCTACACCAGTGCTGCAAGTTAGAAGAGCTAACCACTAAGCCACTGTCCTGCAGTTGTTCCGTACATTGAATAGGAGCAGACTACCTTTGACAATGCACCAAACTATTCCTAATTAATAAAAACAAATGCAATACCTATCCTTCTCTGCCCTACATCTTTGTTACACTTGATACAGAGTGGCAGGTTCTCTTTATCACAACTAACTTAAAGTGGTTGAAATATGAGCAAAGCATATCCCTCCAGAGTGTGTACTTGTCTCAATCCAGAGTACTGAGTGTCACGTCTGTCTGCTGCCTCATTCCTCTGCTATAAGCAAGAGTCACTTCTGACATGTTTTCCTGACACCAAGAGAAAAAAAAGTTGACAGGGGAGGGAGCTCCAACACACAGCCTGTGATTGACAACCTCAACTGTGTTCCTTTGGAGGAAGGGGATCCTGCCTCCCTTTATACAGCACAATCAGCTCTCACTGAGCTCTGCAGAGTGTAATTTCGGCTCTTTACCCCCTGATTTCTGAAAGCTCAGCCCAGCTGGACAAATTTTGCCCTTTAAATAAATGTAGAGAAGAGAAAACTGTAAATAAACAGGTACAACTTATATAGTAGGATTTGTTTCATCTCTATGTATCACCTGAGGCCAGTCACTTCCCTGGGTATATGGAAGGGTTTACAACCACTTTAAAGTGGAATTCCTGCCTAACACTATGCTAATGTGACCCCAACACTGATGGAGAGGGCAGGGGAGGGTCAAACAAGAATGTTGTGCAGGCAACCGACATCCTCCTTATTACCCGATGATGTTATTGGTTGTCAGGACGCCGGCAGCTAGAAGGTCGTAATGGTGCACAATGAAAACCTGTGGCTTTGTGTAACTAAAAGGCAGGTTTGTTCCACACGCTGGCTTGTATACAAGTTTTGGGCAATTTTCAGACATTTTGCCAAGGCACCATGAATAAACCTCAAGGCAACCTCATGAATAAACCTCAAGGGTGCCTGGGCACCCTGGTTGAAAAAATCTGCTCTAGCTGTGCTGGGAACTCTCCTCCAATGATCAGACTTGTTCTGACATACCCTACCCCTGCACAGCCATTCAATGGAACGATCAGTGTACTGCTGTTTCTGCACCCCCAGTTCTCTATGCAGCTGAGAACACAGGGACTGTGATCACTTATAAAAAAAAAAGGGGAAAAAAACGTATTTATAATATTTTTTATATCTTTACAGAGATATTCTGCTTTTCATTTCTATTTTAAACTGAATGGGTTGTTTTACAAGACTAGGGTTTACATATACTTTAAGTTATGATAACTGGTCTAGTGCCTCCCTTAGCCTGTGATTGGACAGTGAAAGGAGAACTAATGAGCTGATGAGCTCATCTCTCAGTCACACTGCTCTCCTCCTATCAGCGTATTCCATGTTAACACATGAGCACTACAGCACTCCTGATTAGCCCCTTATGCTGCTTCTCCCTCTCCCCATCTGAGCTCAGCTGATATCAGCTGGTACCAGGTTAAATTCAGGTACACTGCTTGCATTTAAAAAAACAAACAAACAAAAAAAAACATTTAATCATGTATTAATGAATAAAGAGCCTCACTAATGTGTGTCTTTTATATCTTCCCTGAATTTAGCTTTAAAAATAAGGTAAATGTAGATGATAAAACTACAAGCAAGATGGTTTTCTGCTCCTGTTCTAGCCGATCCATCAAAGCACATAAAATTGTATTTTATAAACACAATTTAAAAGCCTCAAGCGGACCCGATAATTTTATGCAACCTCAGACAGCGCTTGAATTAAAGTGCAGCTTTTTTGTCGGTAGTTGCAGACAAACAGTGGAATGTGCCTAAATTGTGTTTGGCTTTTCTTGTGAGGATCTTGAAAGTTTCCCAAAGTCAAGCTGAACAGTAAGATTTATGACGATGATTACTCTGTTAGATGCCAGCGCTGAGCTAATGGAGATCAATGGCTCTGATATTGTGCGCTGGCTGGGGAGCGCGGCGGATTGTTGTGTGTGTCGAGAAGCAATGATAGCAAACCACGCCAGTACAGCGCTGGGTAATGAAACATAATTGAATTTGAAGGTATCGTATAGTGGTCCTAGACATTTTTTTTTTTGGGGGTCTGGATTTTAAAAAAAAAATTAAAAAGATAAAAAAGATTTTAAAAAACAGTAAATATAAATGTTTTAAATGTATTATTAAGGTTTTTTTTTAAGTTTATTATTAACCCTTTAGTGACTGAGTGTGAAACAAATATTGATGCCTGAAGACAATTTTGCAACTTTAACATGTGTTAGTAAAACGGGAAAAAATCATCAAAACTACTGAGCAGGTAGATTATATCTTGTTTTTTCACAACAATTTGGACTTTCTTTTGGTGGCAAATGATAACTGATATCTCCTGATTTATTTTTTTATTATCAAAGGAAAACTGGCCCAAAATAGTAAAAAAACAATCTATATGTTTTAAATTTAGCTGTATATTTCTAGTTATTATCATAATTTACCACCAAAAAAAAAACCCCCCAAAATAAATTCTCCTGCCTCTGATGATTGTAACGATACCTTCATTTGTTTTTTTTAAATGTAGCTGTAATTTTCTAGTTATTACTATAATCTACCAACAAAAAATAAACCAAAATAAATTCTCCTGCTCCTGGCGATCGCAGCAATACCACATATGTGTTTGTTGTTTGTACCTGTAGTAGGGCCCAGAAACAATAGTGAGCATTTTGCTTTTTTTATAAAATCTAAAGCCCACTGACACTGATACTAAAAAAAAAAAAAAAAAAAGAGAATCCTACCAAAAATATGTTGACCCCACCTTTGACCTTGACCCTAACACTAACCCATATGTTGACCCCACCTTTGACCCTGACCTTGACTCTAACACTAACCCTGGCACTGACCTAGATCAAACCTTGATGTTGCTATTTTTTCTTTATTTTTTAACTTTTTTTAATTTATTTTTTTAGTATATAGCGCTGTCAACTTATGCAGCGCTTTACATATATATTTACACATTCACATCAGTCCCTGCCCTCATTCATACATACACATAATATGGGCAATTTAAACAGGATCCAGTTAACCTACTAGCGTGTCTTTGGTGTGTGAGAGGAAACTGAAGTAACCAAAGTATACCCATGCAAGCACAAGGAGAATATGCAAACTCCAGACTTTTGTTTGTTTACATCTTCCTCTTTTGTAAGGAGAGGAATATATATGTATTTTTCTGTCCATTCAGAAGAGGAAGTAAACACGTGAACTGGCTGCACAGTGAACTGAGCAATGTGATAGCCAATCAAAGGCTATCACAGCAATCAAGTGACCCGAAACCGAGAGTCTAGGGCAAGGGTATTGAATTAAAATTCAAGGAGGTCCGGTCACTAAAGTTTTCTTCTGGCTGAGGTCCGAATAGGGTGTGCCCATCAACGTGCCCCCTTACATTAGGTGTCCCCATCAAAGTGCAACTTTACATCATGTATTCCCATCACATCAGGTGTGCCCATCAGAGTGCTCCTTTTCATCAGTTGTCCCCATCAGAGTGCCCCTTTACATCAGGTATCCCCATCACATTGCCACCTTACATCAGGTATTCCCGTCAGAGTGCCCCCTTACACTCAGAGTATCCCTTTCCATCATATTTCCCCATCAGAGTTCCCCTTTCCATCACATGTGCCCATCAGAGTTCTCCTTTCCACAGTATGTGCCCATTTGTGCCCCCTTAACATAAAATCTGCCCATCACAGTGCCCCTTAACATAAAATAATGGGCATGCTGATGGGCACATTTATACTAAGGGACACTCTGATGGGCACATGTTATGTTAAGGGGGCACAAATGGGCACATATTGTGGAAAGGAGCACTCTGATGGGCACATGTGATGGAAAGGGGAACTCTGATGGATACATTTTATGTTAAGGGACACTCTGATGGGCACATTCTATGTTGTGTCCATCAGAGTGCCCCTTAACATTCAATGTGCCCATCAGAGTGCCCCTGTAAGACTACACCCTACCTGGAGGGCAGACAGGAGCTGTGCCGGGATCCTTGCAGGACACTTTTGCACAGGCAGGGAGCAGGAGCCGGAGAGACCTTGAGCTGAAAGGGACGGGGCGCACACGTGATGTCATGTTGCTGTGACAACCGCCCTGCTCAGCGGCGGATCTGTCATTGCGGCCTGGCGATCCGGGTGGCAGCGCTGCTGGGGCCATTTGCGGACCGCCGTCCGCCATTTAGTGACTGATGGTCTAGGGTCTCGATCGTTAGTACAGGACACAAAGGCGGATATGGATATATGCTGCCCCAGTTCACTGAGGCCATGTATATGTGTACTGTCAGCGGGAAGGGGTTAAAGTATAATTAAAGGTAAGATTTGCCCTTTCGTTTGGTCCAGTTTACCATTATCACTGAAAGTAAAAGTACAAAAAAAAAACAAATTTTGGGTTGTCCTCAGAACAGAAATAGAGGGGATATCTTCCAATGGGAACACTTTAGGGGAATTTTCTCTCAATTCCTGTTTTGGCTATGGGACAGGAAGTGAAGGAAAATCTCTCCAATGGGACAAAGATGGTTAAAAAAAACCTTACAGGGGTTATAACCCTCCCTTACTATATTCATTCACTTCATGGTCTGCTTTATGTGTATTTGTCACCTAAAAAGAAGCTCATGCTCCTTTTCGGGGGATAAGAGTAGTGCATTTTTGAAACCTGCATTTTGCCGCAATCACCACGCAACAATCGCGGCAGAATCGCATCACATTTGGGCTGTCATTAAAAAATATTGGCACACAAAAGCACATTGTGTGTTCTGCCACGACTGGGGATCACAGGCAGAATCACGGCGATTCTGCCTGCAATTCTAAATTGTGAGATGTGAATGGGATCTTAGGGTCCTTTCACACAAACCTCATCAGTTCCAGCATGAAAACTGATAAAAAAAGAATCCTTTTACACCAGTTTAGGGCTCATTCAGACAGGGTGGATCCGGCAGCGTGATGCGCCTGCTGAGCGGGGATCTCTCCGCTAATTCCCGCTGAGCAGGCGGATGACAGGTTTCTGTCTGCTCTGCTGCTGCAGAGCGGACACAGACACTGCCCGCTGATTTCAATGGGATGGTCAAATGGAAATGGACCGCCTGTCTGTTTTCACCTGATTGTCATCCGATCTGCTGGATGGATGGGGAACAGATCCTCATCCGTCTGTTTTTGGCATACAGGATCGAATGCCAGCGGGTCCATTGAAGTCTGGACCGATCGGGTCCGCCTGAAAAACGGACAGGCAGAGCCCATCGGTTTGCTTGTGTGAAAGGGGCCTAATGCATCCATCTTCAGTTCAGTTCAGTTTACATCAGTATACATCAGCTTTTTCACGTCTGTCATTTTAAGGCTTTCACAGGGGTTGGCTGAGCCCATTCAGTGTAATTGCTGGGTGGATCGTACATTTTCTATTTTTGCATATTTGTCTGTATGATAGAACCACCTTGTATGCAAGTACAGAGACGCACAGCCATTCATGTCAATGGACGCCATACGCCGCACCTAGGCAGAGGAAATACACCAGTAATTACGCTGAATGGGCTCCATTGGCCCATGTGCAAGAGCCTTAGTTGTTGAAAATAGAGGTCATAGGTGGGCAAAAGTATAAACTGAAAAATATGTTTCTTGCCTAAGAATGGATGTAAAGGCACCTGGTGTAAATGGAAGACATCCGTTTATATCTGCAGAAAATGAAAGGGACGCAAAGCTTTTAGCAAAGTGGCCTGCTCTACTACAGTTCTTAAGAGAATTTATCAATCATTTGCTGAACTAAGGAAACGGGGGCTTGAATTTTTTTTTTTTTTGTTGCGGTGGACTGGAAATATTACTGCCACTTTAAAATACCAATACTCAGTTGTAAAATATTTATATTTGCCTTATAACTGCTCCAAGATTAAAACATTATATTAAAGCAATGTAATTAGCATCTTAGATCATTCTGAGCTGGTGTGTTCATGAAATCTCCAGACAACTGAAGTGTATTAAATCTCATTAATAAGAAACACATTAAGACCACGTACAGTTCCTTACCGAGCAGGTAGTAAGTTATGAGGCTGTTGAGGAGCATTGATTATTTATGCAAGCTAGTCATAAAAGCCTATATCCTCCTATGATGTCCCATTGTGCGCCTG
This sequence comes from Staurois parvus, assembly GCF_062004578.1. Classification (NCBI taxonomy): domain Eukaryota; kingdom Metazoa; phylum Chordata; class Amphibia; order Anura; family Ranidae; genus Staurois; species Staurois parvus. The sequence goes on along the minus strand of NW_028317991.1, from coordinate 2,863,380 downwards.
TCCTAACACAGCGAGAGGCTTTAAAGGAGATATCCAAGCAGGATACAGCATTCTGTACATTTATCTCAGAAACAATTGAGTACTGTCCGTGATACTTTTTTTATTTGCACTAACATACAATTTTGAGGACAAGCTTTCGGGGTATGTCCCCTTCTTCAAGGTCCAAGCAGTACTATACAAATACAAAATATAGTACTGCCTGGACCTTGAAGAAGGGGACATACCCCGAAAGCTTGTCCTCAAAATTGTATGTTAGTGCAAATAAAAATAGTATCACGGACAGTACTCAATTGTTTCTGTCGCAAATGCACTAATATGGCTACAATCAACTCTGTACATTTATCTAAAATTATTGTTTTTTTATGATTATGGTATTATTTAATTGTTTAAATGTATTTATTTTTTTATTTGTAGTAAAAAAAAAATGTTGGTGTTGATTTACTAAAGGCAATTAGACTGTGCACTTTGCAAGTGCAGTTGCTCCAGAGCTTAGTGTATTGAGGGGAGGCTCTGCTGGTTTCCATCATCCAATCATGTGCAAGGAAAACAGTGCTTTTTTTTTTTTTTTTTTTTCTATGGCTGCGATTGGGCATTTCCTGCAATATGAAGCTTCACCTTATTTAGTAAGCTCTGGAGTAACTGCACTTGCAACATGCACAGTCTGTTTGCCTTTAGTAAATCCACCCCAATGTTCAATAACCCCCAGTTCACATATATGCGGTCGTGCGGGCCGCATTTTGCACGGGCACGAGAGCCCATTCATTTGAATGGACTCCCGTGCCCGTGACACGGAGGGAAGAAGTCCCTGCACTTCTTTTGAAAACGCAGCCCGCACAGGAACCTCCGTTCCCAGTACGGTTGCATTTTCCAGTGAGGGCGGCGTGCCATTAGACTAATGGCAGCTGCCCGCGGGTCCGCATTTCTCTGTGCGGGTGGTGCGGCTGCACGGATTTTCATGCGGATCCGCAGAGGCACCACCCGCACAGATGTGAACCTAGGGTAAATGTTGGGCCTGCAACAGGAAATTAGGCCAATGGTTTCTTCACAAAAATCCATTTCATCCAGCAGTTTCCTATCAAAAATATGTAAATTGTAACCTTGAGCATGCAAACACTGTTGATCACAATACAAAAGGTGCATCTTTTGATATTATGTGATAGTTGATATTATGTGATGATTCTTACCTTAATTCTTTGTTACAGTTGGCATGGTCATTTGAGTTTGGTGTACATTAATGGAAACTATACCATATTCCAGAAAATACACTTTTAAAGCCCATCTTTGGAATTTTTTAAAAAAAAGTTCCCCAGGCTGTGTTTGAAATAAAAAAAGCAGTTCGTCTTCAGTGCTCTCCCCCATGGTTTTCTGTTTTTGCAGCAAAAGGTCCTCAGTCTTGGGGAGTTGTGAATGACACCAATGATGCTGCCCCTTCCAGTAGGTTCGTCTAAACTTCATAACTTGTAAGAGAACCTCGCAGATTCTTCAGTTATAGAAGGGTCTCTAACCATAAGTTACGACTTACTACTTCCCAGTTCATTTTTACAAGGCAAACATACTCCAAGATAGGCCTCTCTAATAATAGTAGCTCCAGGTAACTGTCTTGAAGCCACTGCAGTACTTGGGGCCTGCAAAACACAAAGACCTCCAGCTAGATGGTTATCTTCAGGAGACAGTAAACTCTACCATAAGGCCTTACTCATGACAGGCCAACTTGCCCCATTCCCTTCAGAACCTGCTACCAACTTCTTCATCCACGCTACACTGTTGTCTTTCTTAATTAAAAAAAACTTTTATTTTACAATTTGTATAATGAGTACATCTCCTATGACTTCTCATAATGGCAAATTACACATCAACAGTGCAGAACATAGTAGCATAGCAAGAATCAGGACTCATCACATTTATGTTACTCTACTTACTCTACACAGGGCTTCATCACTTTCACTATGATAGGCCTTTCTAATAATGATAGCTGCAAGTGACTGTCTAGGAGCCACTGCAGTGCTCAGGGCCTGCTAAATGCAAAGATCTCCATCTAGATGACTATTTTCAGAAGATGGTAAACTCCTCCGTCCCATAATGTTTGCAGGCCTAATTCATGACAGTCCAGCTGCCCCATTGACTTCAAAGCCTGATACCAACTTCTTAATCGAGACATTGGCTACACTGTTGGCTTGCTTGCAGAACCATCTTCCATGGCTTCTCATAATGGCAAATTATGCAGCATAAACATTGAACAACATAACATCTCCCATAGCAAGGATCAGGACTTATCACATTTATGTTACTCTTCACAGAGCTTCATCACTAGCTCCGAAAGGAGATTTGCATTACCTACGTATAGTTTACAACTTCTAGTCCTCTTTATTAGCAAATCGTAAAACAACTTATAATGCATCCTTTTCCAACTAGGGGCAATCTAGCACTTTCCCCCCTAGGGAGAATACTATTCACTATACCACTACACAGTGGTGCATAAGGTACTCATCTTTCCAGGAACATGGGTCTTTTCTCCTTTCTCTTCTCAGTGGCAGCTACCCCCCAAAATCTTTAGTCCCCTTAGTGAATGTTACTGATGGACAGCAGGGCACCCATCAACCCCTGGGTGGATCTACACCATAAAGAGAACTTATACCTCCTTACACCTAGAGCCATTCAACTACGGACTAGCCCCCTGAATGGGCATCACCACAGCTCCTTGCACTTAGTGTTATGATGCAAAGTGCAGTAGTGATGTAAATGTGTCTCATCATTTAAAGCTTGGAGATGGGCTTTAGGTTCATGTAAATTTACTTGAAAGTACTATACAGGATCAATTGCTCCACACAGTAGCTGCAGCTATAGAGATCAGTAAGGAGCTCTTGGGAATTTGTGAACACCTAATGTTCACAGCATGCCCACATATTCATGTTAAAATAGCATTTGTTTCTAATCATTGGAGCGCTCAGCAAAAAAAAATATGACTAGTTTTATTTTCTATGGAGTGTCTTTTTTGATGACCTAACCCGGACTGAAGTCTCACAGCATATGGTGTGAATGTGAGAACACAAGATGTCTGAAGCTCCACATTTATCATCTCTTCTCCATTTTTCATGTGGAACGCGATATTGAAATGCAGTTCCCAGAGCTGGCCTAATTTGCATAGTTTGTTCTCGGCCCTATCAAAGATGGCTGTAGGGTAACTTTTATCCATTGAGCTCATTAGAGCGGGCTCTGTTCTGCCGTGGCCTTTATCATCCTGCCAGTTCTTCATCCTTTTATATTTTGGCTGGGATCGGGCACAGATGGTGCCAGCGACTGGCAAGCATTTTTCCCCTGGTGTGCTGATGACTCCTGTGCTGTCACACCACACAGCTGTCACTAACAAGTCAAAAACGCCTCATGCTGAAAAATGTGTGAAGAGTTGTTGTTGCCCATGGCAACCAACTAAACTATTTCCTAGTGTGAGGCAGGTATGATGGGGAGAATCAAATTACTATGGGAACAAGAGCCATCACCCTTTCTGACAAGGGCCCCTCCCCTTAGTGTGAGGAATGGTATATTATGTGGATCTCAAACCATTACAGTGTGCATTTAGCTAAACGCTTTATAAAAATATATTTCTGTATTATTATTCATGATGAGATTAGACATTGGATACTCTAGGTTTTGTTTTTTTATTATTATCAGCACTCCTCCTCTAAGAATGACCTTCAAAATGGTGTAGTAGGATAACATTCACCTCTCAGGGTTGGATCCTTGGCATATGATGGGTAGACTAAGTTGGGCGCCAGTCACTTTTTTTTTTTTCAAAATACTTTTTTTGCTAAAGTTTTCAAAAGTTTACAATCCATAAACCCAAACCAATTGAAACAGCCCATACACTGGTTGCACATTCCTCACATAGACATTAATATCCTTGTTTACCCACTTGCCTACCGGGTACTTATACCCCCTTCTTTACCAGGCCAATTTTCAGCTTTCAGCGCTGTCGCACTTTGATTGACAATTGCGCGGTCATGCAAGATTGTACCCATATGAAACTTTTATCATTTTTTTTCTCACAAATAGAGCTTTCTTTTGGTGGTATTTAATCTACTTTTTGCGCTATAAACAAAAAAAGTGCAAAAAAAAAAAAGAGTTTCTTTGTTTCTATTATAACATTTTTCAAACAGGTAATTTTTCTCCTTCACTGATGTGTGTTGATGAGGCAGCACTGATGGGTACTGATAGGCAGCACTGATGGGCACTGATAAGCAGCACTGATAGGCGGCACTAATGAGGTGGCACGGATAGGCGGCACTGATAGACGGCACTAATGAGGTGTCACGGATAGGCGGCACTGACAGGTGGCACTGATAGACAGCACTGATAGGTGGCACTGACTGGCGGCACTGCTAGGCATTGACTGGCGCAACTGCTGGGCACTGACTGGCACAACCGCTGAGCACTGACTGGTGGCACTGTCTGGCAGCGATGCTGGGCTGCACTGATGGGCACTGGTGGGCACAGGTGGGTGGGCACAGGTGGGTGGGCACATGTGGGTGGCGCTGCTGGGCACAGGTAGGTGGCACTTCTGGGTACAGGTGTGTAGCACTGCTGGGTGGCACATGTGGGTGCACTGCTGGGCAGAGGTGGGTGGAACTGGTGGGTGGCACTGCTGGGCACCGATCATCAGGGCACTGATCATCAGTGCCCTGATGATCGGTGCCTGCTTTGACAACTGCCGGTTCTCGGCAGTACTTTCCTCACTATCTGACAGCGTGAGGAAAGTGCAGCCGAGAACCGGCAATTGTCAGAGCAATTGCATTTCCCGGTGATCAGCGTGTCATTGGACACGGCTGATCACGTGGTAAAAGGCTGCTGTGATTGGCCTTTTACCACATCACGTGATCAGCTGTGTCCGTAGGACACAGCGATCACAGAGATCGCCGGGTGCACGCCCCCGGGGGCGCGCAGGAGAGCGCGTTCTGGGAGGACGTTATATGACGCCCTCCCAGAACTGGCCGGCCGCAGTGTAGCTGTCATTCGGCTATCTGCGGTTGGCAAGTAGTTACACATAGATATAGTAAGGGCAAAGCTAGAAATGATATCAAAACAGTACTCTATTGCATCTCTGGTATCATGCAACAATAAAGCATTTTACAATCACATGACTGTTCTAACTTAATTTGCTTATTCCTATAGTGAGGCAAAATTTGCAACAAATTTTGACAGAGCCCAATGAAATACAGTTTAGTAACCCACATCATGTCTTTCCCATGCCAATCACTTTAGTCATTTTGTAAGTTTATTGATGAATAAGGAGAGGGTTAGAGATACAGGATACCCTCTCTAGAAAAAAAGATTTTGCTCACATGGTTTGCAGGGTGAATCTCAATTCCTAACCCAAAATCAGTTGAGCTTATGTTTGCTTCAGGTTTCTTGGTAGTATTTGGCCATTCAATAGGAAAGTCCATCCAATAATAATAGCAGCAATGTGTCATAACCCTGTGGTGAGGATGCACCTGTACTCTGTCACCCATTCCTGCCTGGCAAAGGCTGGCCCCTGAGCTGACTGCGGTACATGAACATGTCTTCCCCCCACTGCCTCGGTACCAAGCATTTCTTCCTTCCATTGACCACCAACTCTGGCATTTCTTCATTCTGTAAACCACTGACACAGGGTATTTGACAAAGTCGCGTAGAAAGAAGAACATTCTGAAAGGTTTGTCCAAACATTTATCACCTCCTCTTAGCTCACACCACTGAACAAATACTCAGTGATTGGATGGGGTGGATAAATGAGGCCATCATTAGAAATCATGGGGCCCCATATTGCCTGCCTGACAGGGCTTTCCCCCTTGAGTAGGGATGAAACAACTAATTCAGTTTGAACTTAGGTGCAGACCGAACTTTGGCTGTTTGGATGAACCCCCAAACTATTGCCCGATCGGCCCCCTGTTTTGTGGGAGCTGAACATCACATAAAGAAGCAGAATTTGTACCACTTATATATATGACAGCATTCCACTGTCAGTGGTTCCTAATGAAGCAATCTGGCCTGCCCCAGCAGACTGATATATAAGAATAGGCCCGAAATGTAATTGTTTGGAGCTGCGACACGGAGAATGATTTTGCCTGCTCCCAAAAATGAGTAAATAGTCTGCTCTCTGACCTCTATTTAATTGCTGGGAGACCACGGCCCCTGGAATTAATGTGTATGCCCAAACGTATTCAAAGAGTCCCTTCTTGGCATTCTGGTGAACCGATGGGACCCAGGCCCTATATTGAAGGGCCAGCTCTACCTTCCTATCAGTGGCCCTGTGGATAAATGATTAATAACTAACACCTCAACAGTAGCAAGCAGAAGCAATCAATATATTGAGCTTAGGAAAAACCTGCAGAGCACAGAAAAGGGAAATGAATGCTTAGGCTGGCTACAACCTAGCTATAAAAGCAAACCGAATTTAACAATGGACACCCCAGCTTATGGCAGGGTCATTACATTCCTTATTTTTAAGGTTAGGGTTTATTTATACACTGTTTATATTATGTTTGCCCTGACAAAGAGGGAACCCTATAGCAGTTGAAATGTTAAGGATTGTTGTCTTTAGACTTCTCTGATTAAATAATGCTGTTCGACTCCTATACCTTTGGTGTGCCACTTTTTCCCTCACACCACTGAATTATTGTGACCTGCAGTATGGGACCTTTGGTCTGCATGTGCTTGGAGACTGGTGTGGGAAACAGGGTAACTGTACTTTAAAATAAACCACATATTCCTGCTTGCCAACTGTCACCCCCATGACTAGGGAGAGTGCAACAGTATCCACTACGGGCACGCTAGTGGATAATAGCAGTTGACAGGCCTTACTCTAAAGTCAGATGACAGGCCCTAAGTAATAAAGTGAAACCAGTTTCAAAGAGGTACACAAAGGACATTTTTATGACTAATGATGGCAGACCTTTTGTAGTGTCCTCTTTATATATAGGACTGTTAAAGGAAAGCAGGTGGTCCCAGGTGCAGGACAATGTGCAAATTACATCTATTCCTGCACCTGCAACTAGACATCTGCATACTGAAAACTTTTCATTTTGTTTAGTTTGGGATGCATGACTATTGCACCAAAGATAGGCTCGTCCACTTCCCATTACCATCATTACCGTTCCGCACCAACCCCCTTCCCCTTAACCAATTATACTTACAAAAACATGACACCAATTTTGGAGTAAATGGCCAACATGGCCTTTTATTAACAACTCAAGTTAAATACACCAACCATTCCTTATAACAGAAACCCAAAGAATTGTTGTTGGTCTTCGAAGGCACCCCAAAACGATCCGAAATGCACCTGCGGACAACCATATACACTAGGCCTCCAGCCGCAACCAACCAGCTCGGAGACAACCATACCGTCCGAAGTGCAGCACCACCACCTTCCAGTTAAACCTTAGTTAACTGGGAATGTCCCCGGGCACCCCATACCACCGATGGGTCCCACACCATTGTTTTACCTTCCAAGATGAGAACCGCCTCCAAAGACCAACAACCACCCGCGAACCAACATAACACCCCCCTCTTCCTGGAGGGACCCAATACTCACCCAAACAGGGAGGGCGGGCGGGAAGCTCAAGCTCCTGACGTCCAGCTCAACTGACGCCCCCTCACAGAACCCCCCACCCTAAGGTGCAGCAAACCCCACCTACACCAACCTCTACCAATCAGATACCCCCACTATCAATAACAAACCCCCTGGAGCTAACCTTAACCCTTTCTGCTCCTCCTTCCCCCCACTCTGGGCCTAGTCATGTATGCCCTGCGCTATTTCTTCTTTATTTTCGCTACGGGCATTTCTTTCATTCATTGAAGAATTTTGTTGTGCCATATTCTTCAAATTGACTTGATTCATTTTCGGAATTCGTTTAGTATATTCGGCATTCCTTTTGTATATTCACTGGTCTGTGTGGATTAGAAAAATGTTGCAGTTTTTCCAGAAGATTGCTATATATTCGATATATTATCAAATTGGAAGGATTTGATATTTTCAGATGCTAGTCCAAGCCACTAAGAGAAATGGCATGAGCTGATTGAACAATATTGATTGGCATCATGTACAGTACATTCAAATTAATGAATGGAACAAAATTCAAATCCATTCATTATCCAAATCGAGTGAATTAGAAAATGGAATTAATTTCCCCATGGGCCTAAACTAGTATCACATCAAATGACAAAATCTGAATGAAACTAATACATTCATCAATTTCATTAAAACATTTTTTTTTTATTTGTTGATATTTGTTACTATGTCTTTTCGGAAATTTGTATATATCTGAATCTCTAAAAAAAGCAATTTTCATACAAAAAACAAATTGTAACAAAATGCAGATGTCTACCCGCAACCACCCACAGCCAAAACACACTGTTCTTTTGCAGAGGCACTGGGCTGCCATTCATTCTTAATGGTACCCCCTCACATCTGAAAATGCAGCTCTTTTTCTGGTGTAGGAAATCGCATGGAGCTGTGTTTTTAAGAAGGTGCAGTTAAAAATGAATAGGCTGCAGTGCAAATGCAAACATGAGTTGCAAACTGTGACTCTAGCACAGTGTTTCTCAACCTGTGGGTCGCGACCCCTTTGGGGGTCGAATGACCCTTTCACAGGGGTCCCCTAAGACCATCAGAAAACACATATTTCTGATGTGTAAAGAGCAGCTACTGTGTAGAAAGCAGCTGCTGTGTTGAAAGCAGCTACTCTGTTAAAAGCAGCTACTGTGTTGAAAGCAGCTACTGTGTTGAAAGCAGCAGTATTGGAGGTAAAACGACACTCATGAATTATAATTACTGGGTAAATAATTTTATGGTTGGGGGTCACCACAACATGAGGAACTGTATTAAAGGGTCACGGCATTAGGAAGGTTGAGAACCACTGCCCTAGCATAACATATCTAGTAGCTTTTGTATTTCCTGAATCACTGACTTAGAACTCCTAATCTGCATACTTGATCCCAGTCAGTGACTCATTAGGAAGTAAAGAATGTGGCTTATCCTGATAGCCAGACAATACGCATTTTCAAAGTTTGGTCAACAATGGCAACCTTAACATCGCTCTCAGAACAGGTTACCTTTAAACATTTGAAATGGTCCTCCGGTTGGCTTTACAACCAAGCCTAATTCTACTTATCCATTTTCTATTTCACCTAAACGTTTTGAAGTTAGGAAAGTCCTAGTGCTTATGGCAGCGTGAAAATGTACTGTCATTACTCAGCTTCCAAAGTGCTCAGTGGAGCCGAATTTCAGATTCCTTCAGCAGCCCGCAGCATCTAGAAGCAGCTACCTGGTGCCGCATGCAGGCTCCCGGCTTATCAGCTTTGTCCTTATTGACTAATTTGTCATCACTGGCAGAGGATGTTCCATTAAGTAACCACCAATGAATTATACCCCACAGTCGTCTGGAGCTTCCAAGATCTTGGCACGATCCCTGTGCCTATATATTTCGCCCAGTAAGGGAAATCTTTAAATGTTTAAAACAAGTTTGTTCTTCTTGCCTTTTAAATAAAACCAATATAGAGAAATGAAAGATAAAGTAAGCCTGACCCTGCTTAGTGATTACTATAAAGTTGCAGAAAAAGTCCTAGTGCTGCTAGCTCCTGCATTGGCCTTTTTTTGCACAGAGCTGCCAATGCCACTATGAGTTTGGAGAGGCTACCAGGGAGCAGGGGAGGTGACTATACACAAGAGGTTAATTAACGGATAGGAGGTTAAACTAATCTTGAATGAAAGGGGTGGGCTGGAGGGGAGGATGCCCTGGGTCCAATGGTTTACAAGGCTGGGCAGTTTGGCATCTTTGCCCTGGGCACTGGATGGCCTTGTCCTAGTACTGGTCATGGGCCTGTTATGCTGACCCACTGGCTTCTGTACTTTCTAAAGTTACTGAGCAAGTGTGGTAGTCAAGAAAGTCAGAAGTCCTTATCAGCACTTGGAGAAAGTTAGTCATCCAAAGAAAAAAAAAGAGGGTAGTGCAAAGGCTAAGTGGTTAGCACTTCCACCTGGGCAGCACTAGGGTTGTTGGTTCAAATCCCACCCATGTCGTTATCTGCACAGAGTTTGCATGTTCTTTCTGTGCCTGTGTGGGTTTCCTCCCACACTCCAAAAAACATGCTGGTAGGGAAATAGGTTTCTGTCTAAATTGGTCCTAGTATGTGTTAGTATGAATGTGAGTGACCTTGGATTGTACTCCATGGGGGCAGGAGCTGATGTGAATATACAATATATATGTAAAGCACTGCATACATTGATGGTACTATATAAATACCTGTAATAAAATAAATAATAAATAAAAGAGGGTCACCATGAAAGCAAGACAACCAGCATTTTCAGAAGGGGAGAGGTCAGCAATGGCAGCCTCTATATATCTATTTGTAATACATTTCCTTTAACCACTTCCCGTCCAGACCATGTATATAAATGGGCGGACGGAAGCAGTGCAGGGGAGGGTGGCCATTTATAAATGTTCTCTTGCTTCGCTGCCTGTGCGCGCTCCCTGGGAGCACGTGGCACTGCGATCTGATGACTGCTGTGTCCGAAGGACACATCGGAACACGATCGCTGTATGGGACCTCTGTGTGAGGTCCCGATCATGTGATCACTGATTGGCCAATCAGTGTTCACATGAATAGTAGTAAGTAAGATGTCACTTCTGACATCATTGCTTACTACATGTGAAATCTGTGAATGATCACAGAGGTCACATGGTACAAGGCTATTCACAACAGCCTTGTACCATGTGACAAGCTGTGATCAATCACAGCTCACACAGTATTTCTCAATGGTTGCAAGAATGCAGCCAGAGCGAAGGAGAAATGATTGATTTTACTGATTGCTTTATGGGTGTAAAAGCAATCAGTGTAAAAAAAAATCTTCATCACCCCACACAAGTAGTACAGTGTCACTATGGTAACACTGTACTGCTAGAATGACAGTATGTAAAAAAAAAAACATAAATAATAATATAAAAAATAAATAAAAATATAAAAACATTTTTTGAAAAATTATAATTTTTGGTTATAAACTAATTTTGGCTATTTGTTTTTACTAAAAAGATAACTGAATACATTTTGGCCAAGATTTATGAAGAAAGATTATTTATTTATAAGAAAAACACTTTTTTTTCTGAACATTTGGACTTTTTCATTTATATTGCAAAATAAATAAATAAATAAATAAATCGCAGTGGTGAATAAATACCACCAAAATAAAGTTTTATCTGTCAAAACAATGCTAAAAAATTCATATGGGTACAGTGTTGCATGACCGCGCAATTGTCATTCAAAAAGTGATAGCACTGAAAGCTGAAAATTGGCCTGGACAGGAAGGGGTGAAAGTGTCCGGACTTGAAGTGGTTAAGGTTGTGTTTGCGGGGGAAAAGCAGAGGTTTACTTGGCCTGTTAGAACCAAAAGTGTTCCTTCATTCCAATCTGAAAGCAGAAAATATGGCTGCCCACATGTGTATGGACAATTAACAATTCTACATAGACAAGGTTTTGAAAACACTTCTTGATAATAAGAGCAGATATATTGGATGTGTATAATTGAAACAAAATCAATAAACTATTAATGTCCTTATTTCATTACTCACTCACTGTTGGCATTCTCTAATGCTGGTTCTTGGTCTTTTGCAGGTACAATCCCACCACTCATAAAGTCCATTGTGGCGAGCGAAGAAGGTCTGTCAAACAACAAGGGGATAAAAATGCTGGTGACAATTTCCTGCATCCTCATTGCCGTCCTGCTTGTCTTCGCCTTGCTACTGATTGTCAGGAGGAGGAGAAGAGAGCAGAGACTGAAGAGACTGAGAGGTAAGAAGCTCCCCCTGTCAATGTGTAGCATGTGCACCAAGCAGATAAGGAGGAAGCCTTAGTCTAAGCAAGAACAACGGTGTATTACAAATGTCAGCCTTGGTTCCTTGCTAATGTCAGCTGTGAATTTCTGCTGCAGTGTATAAATGATGCACAACTTACAGCTCAAGAGAAACAGAACAAGTTTTTGTATATTGTAGAAGAATCAGGGAAGAATGTGTTTGGAAATCAACATCTCCTTTATCAGGCCAAAAAAAGCCTTTTGTGCTTTGCTAAATTTTCAGGAAAAGTTAAAAATGCCGAGTCAAAGCCTACCCAATGCTTGTTTTTGACATAGGTATAGATGTAGGTTATCAGATTTCAAGAGCAACTTAGACTTGATTTGTAGGTGTACAAAGCCTCCTAAAGTGGTAACAAATCCAAAAACGAAAGTGTAATATATTTCAGCTTACCATTCTTTAGGCCCATGATCTAGGACAGGGGTCTCCAAACATTTCAGACAAAGGGCCAGGTTACTGTTCTTCAGACTTCAGGAGGGCTGGATTGTGGACAGTGGGGGTAGAAAATGTCCAAGGCCCAGCATCAGTGAGAATAAACATTGCCTCAGGATTGGTGCTCAATAGGGGGAGGAGTATTTCCCCATCATTGATATTAGTGGGAGGAGTAATGCCCCATCATTGGTATCAGTGGGTGGGATAGTGCCCCATCATTGGTATCAGTGGGAGGGATCGTGCCCCATCATTGGTATCAGTGGGAGGAATAGTGCCCCATCATTGGTATTAGTGGGAGGAATAGTGTCCCATCATTGGTGACAGTGAAAGGAATAGAACCCCATCATTGGTATCAGTGGGAGGGATAGTGCCCCATCATTGGTGACAGTGAAAGGAATAGAACCCCATCATTGGTATCAGTGGGAGGGATAGTGCCCCATCATTGGTGACAGTGAAAGGAATAGAACCCTATCATTGATGACAGTGAGAGGGATAGTGCCCCATCATTGGTATCAATGAGAGGGATTAAATGTTTGTGTTTGGGTTTAATGCCCTTTGTGCATCAGGCTGCTCTAAGTTAACTCAGGTCGCCCTTCCACTGCTGAAAGGGTTTACTGAACCCCATAAACAGAAGATGCCATTTTTAATGTAGACCTGTGCGTGATGCTTGGCAGAACAAGTGGGACTCAAATGTCCTCTAAAGCAAAATGTCTACGCATGGCTAAAATATTAAAAATTAAGCTTGGCCTAACCTTTACCTTACACTGAGCATACCCTAAACTTATTCTTAACACAATCTCAAAAACTATGTTAACCCAATGCCAATAACTTGTTCCAATGAAAAGAAAGATATTTTACCAATAAGAACTCTGATATATGTGACAAAAAGTTTTGGGACACCTGACCATCACACCTATACAAGCCTAATGGACGCCCCATTCCAAAACCATACGCATTAATATAGAATGCCCCTATACCACTCAAATCCCCCTTCCCTCATGCAGCTTTAACAGCTTCCACTGTCCTGGGAAGGCTTTCTACAAGATTTTGGAGTGTGTCTGTGGGAATTTGTGTACATTAAGCCAAAAGAGCATTAGTGAGGTCTGGTACTGATGCTGGACTCATGACTGGTATTCCAGTTTATCCCAAAGGTGTTATGTAGGGTTGAAGTCAAGGCTCTGTGCATCCCAGTGAAGTTCCTCCACACCAAACTCCTCAAACCATGTCTTTATAGAGCTGGCTTTGTGCCCTAGCACAGTCATACTGGAACAGAAAAGGGCCTTCACCAAGCTGTTGTGAAAAACCTGGAGTTCTTAAATATCTTTGTACTAATCACTGGAAATGCCTGAACTTTTGGAGGGTACATACAATTTAATCTATGTAGTAGGTGTAATAGCCTGGTTTCCACAATCGTTTGGCCATATAGTGTATAAGATCAAAATTGCTGTACTCCAAGTCTCTGGTGGCCAAATCTCACAATAATTTGAACTGAAAACCTGCAATGTTCTGCAATAGGGCTCCCAATTCTACACGTTGTGCAGACAGCTTTGCTGTGATTACGGGGTGCTGAATCAAAGGACAATTCATTTTAAAGTGACAAAGGACCTGAAAGTATTCACATATTCTTAACAAGCAATAAAGGAGATTTAAAACAAGCCCTAACTTACCGCTCTAGCTGCATGTACTGTGCAGTAATTGATATGCAAATATTACTCTGTTTTTGAACATCAGAGGGCTGACACACTGCCAAGATTTGGCTTTCCATAGAAAATTGCTGAGATTTCAGAGCCTCTCTTGAAATTGAAGATTCATTTTTCCACAGAGTCTATAGCTACAGAGATGAATTTAATTTTTTTAAGTGCTTTTGCGTCTTTTTTTTAGAGTATGTAAATTCTTTAGTGTGCATTTTCCAGGCATCGATTCACTTTAACCACTTGCCGTCCGGCCGCTGTATATAAACGGTCAGACGGTGGCAGTGCAGGGGCGGGTTGCCGTTCATAAATGGCGCCTGCCATTTTGGACTGTGTGTGCTCCCTGGGAGCAGGCATCACTGCAATCCAGTGCCCGTTGTGTCCTCCGGACACAGTGGAACACCGATCGTCATTGGCCAATCAGTGGTCACATGCAGAGTAGTAAGCAAGATGTCACTTCTGACATCATTGCTTACTACGTGTGAAATCTGTGAATGATCACAGAGGTCACATGGTACAGGGCTATTCACAACAGCCTTGTACCATGTGACCAATCACAGCTCACATGTTATTTCTCAATGGCTGCAAGAATGCAGCCAGAGAGAAGGAGAAATGATTGCTTTTCCAGCCTTTATGGGTGTAAAAGCAATCAGTGTAAAAAAAAAAATCTTCATCACCCTCCACAAGTAGTACACAAGTAGTACAGTGTCACCATGGTGACACTGTACTGCTAGGGTGACAGTATGTAAAATAAATAAATAAATAATAATATAAAAAAAAAAAATTAAAATTATAATTTTAGGTTATAAACTAATTTGGGTTATTTTCTTTTCACTAAAAATATAACTGAATACATTTTGGCCAAGATTTATGAGGAAATATTATTTATTTGCAAAATTTTATAAGAAAAACACTTTTTTTTCAAACTTTTTGGACATTTTCATGTATATAGCAAAAAAAAATAAAAATCCCAGTGGTGAATAAATACCACCAAAATAAAGTTTTATCTGTCTCAAAAAAAGCTAAAAAATGAATATGGGTACAGTGTTCTATAACCGCGCAATTGTCATTAAAAGTGTGATAGCGCTGAAAGCTGAAAATTGGCCTGGACAGGAAGGGGGTAAAAGTGTCCGGACTTGAAGTGGTTAAGTAATCTCCACAGAATTTTACTAAAACTGGGGGATTTCTTTACACAGTATGGTCATTTCGGACACAAATAGTGCTTGGCACTTTTAATAATTGCGACTTCTATTATAGGCCAATAAACCCGCACTGCCTAATAATACACAACTATTAAAATCCTGCAGTACATTGTTTTATGTGGATAGTAAAATGAACAGACTTTCATCTTAACTGTAATTTTAGTATAAAGTAATCCCAATAAAAGCAGGATATTGTTTTTGAAATACTGAATACTAAAACTTTTTTTCATATATACTAAAATTTCTAAATTCAACCAATTGAGAGCTACGCTCCCAGCATTGGGAACACATACAGTATATAAATTAAGAAACTCTGTCTTTGCCACCCAACCATAACTTCATGAAAAGATTTTAATTTCCAGTAATATGCCTGAAGGGGCGTATTTGTGGTGAGGCAAACAAGGCGTTTACCTATGGTGGCACTTTTCAGGGGTCCATTGCTTTGCTACTGCCGCCCTCCTTCCCACAGAAGCAACAGGGGCTGTTATGTAGCTTACCTGTGTCCCACTTCAGTCCAGTCCATGAAGGCACTGCTGGAGGAGGGGTAGAGAGGGTGTCTGGTGTCCTCATTTCCTGGGTGGATGATGGATCACAGATGCTGTGGGAATTTTTCTTCTGCTTGACTTGCCAACCTGCCCCTCTCCTATCTGGCCAAACCCCCGGGATCACTGGGCGGCCTATGGCAGCCTGTCCCTCCCTTTTCAAGCTCTGCCTCCTCGCCTGTGATTGGCCACCGGATCTGTACCCCAGGGAAAGCACACAGGCAGAGAGGAGCCGAGCAGTAGCACGAGGAAGCTGATCGGTGTGAGGGAGTGGCTGGAGATGGTGAAGAGATGGAGAGCGGCTGGACAAGGAAGGCAGCTGATCGGTAAGTCTCTGTGCCGTGCGGCTGGGATCTGGGGAGAGCAGAGCAGAGGGTGCTGCTGCAGCCAGGTATGCTGGCTGTGGATGTGAGAGGGAGTGAGCCCGGGCTGGAGGAGGGGTCAGTAATGTAAGCATCATTGGTGTCAATTGGGGCACTATTCTTCCACTGACACCAATGATGCGGCACCATTCCTCCAAATGATACCGATAATGGAATAAAATAAGAGGTGGAGCTCTAATAGGAAGAGGTGGGGGCTAAAGAGGAAGGGGTGGAGTTTACAAAGGGGTGGGTCTTAAACAGGAAGGGGAGGGCCAAATGTAGATGCGGCGGGGGGGCTGATTTTAGTTTTGCCTAGGGCAGCACAAAACCAAAATACACCACTGTGTGCCTGATTCAGAACTATAGTAAATCTGATGGTGCAGATTCCCCTGGCTTTATACTCAGATCTAGGGCTGCTAGGGCTCACAGATATTACTCCCTTCTAATGGTACTACGCATGCTACACTGAGATACTACGTAGTACAATCAACCAATTTAGATCAAACTGAAAAAAAAAAACCGAACATCTAATACGCAGGAGTAGATGTCCACCTTTACAGTATACCATAAAGTTCATAAGTGTATGGGCCTAATTATGGGGATCTATATTCTTATCAATTAAGCAGCCTTCTGTTATTTTCCACCCGCGCGATAAACGGGCATTTGTAATGCAGATCGGCATGTTAAGTGCTTTAAAAGAAATGTAATTTACCACTTTTTTATTGTTTCCTTCTCCACTTTGGTAGATGGTGTTGGAGGCGATGAGAGTGCTTTTAGGCCAAAGCCCCCCCCCCCCCCCCTATCATAATTTTAGCAATTCTGAAAGTGTTTTTATGAACTCAGAGTATAAAGGGGCATGTGTCCTCCTTCCACGTGACAGTGCTTTG